>NW_006399816.1:231776-259635 GCF_000299155.1 Elephantulus edwardii | reverse complement strand
GGGAGGGTGGAGGGCATGTGCAGGAGGGGAAGGCCCTCTGGGAGGTGGATTGATTTGGTGACTGGAGCAATTGGGATGAGTGTGTCGGAGACAGTGAGATTGGCACAGGACAGAGCAGAGTTTAGAGCTGTTATACAGAGGGTCACTATGAGTTGCAAGCAACTCGATGGCACATAACAACAACAACAACAACTCTTGATGGGCATTTGATTTGGTTCCATCCATTGACTATTATAAAGAGAGTTGCTGTGAATATTTAGTACATGTCTTTGGTGCATAGATGTGCTCATTTCTGCTTGGTGTATGTGTAAGAATGGAATTGCTGAGACAGATCGTAGTATACGGGTCATGTACTAGTTCTGTTTAGCGGTACTTCCAAATGGTTCTCCAAAGTGTGTGTACAACTTATACGATTATAACAGTGTGGAAGCGTTTTAGTGGCTCTTCATCTTCACCAGCAAGTTTACCTTTTTCACGTTAGCCTTTTTGAGGGAGATTATGATTTTAGTTTGCATTCACCTGGAAAGTTGGCAATTTGAACTCACCAGCTGTACCTAGGGAAAAAGATGAAGCAGTCTGCTTCTATAAAGATTTACAGCTGTGGCAGTTTTTTTGCTGCCCTCTAGGGTCTCTAAGAGTCAGAATCTACACCATAGCTCTGGGTTGGGGGTTTTGTTTGGTTTTTTTAAGTTTTGGTGGTATAGTCCATAGGGAGTTGTGCTGCTAACCCAAAGACAGGTTTGGATCCACCAGCAAGAACTCACTAGAGGGTTAGCTAGGAGTTGGTTCCTACACAACAGCAATGAGGGAGTACGTGTAGGCAGAACACCTTCCATGGTGTACTGGCCATAGATCTCCTGAAGCAGTCATTATTTTTTCGTTAGGTTTCCCCCTCTTCTAATCATATCTTCTAATTTCTAAGTTAGCATAACGCTGGACTTCTTACATCAACATCAAGAAATAGGAGAGCATGGGCTTTTCTAAAGCTGTCTTTCCTTACTTGTCTTTCCTTGGTGGTGCATTACATATTGGCTAGTGTGTTACCTCTTGGACTGCTTGCTAAATGAAAGGCCAGTGGTACAATCCACCAGCCACACTCCTAGTATGATTTGCAGCCTCAGGAGCTCAGTGGAGGGGCACCGAGAGTCACAGTCAACTTGATGATATGGGGTTTCAGGGAGCTCTCAGAATGAGAGCTACTAGAAGTTGTGGACCTGGTTAGGCTTAAGGGTATATTACCCCTGAGAATATCCTTGGGAATATGGTATTTTGATCTCCTTTCCTTTCAGCACCTATTTCTTCGTTGGCCCAATATCTGTTCCAAGGGGGGACCAAAAATGGGGCTTTTGCTCATGAGAAGCCTCTTTTTTTTTATTTTATTATTTTTGTGTGCGTGTACCGTCAAATCAGATCTGACTGGTACAGGAGGAGATTGCCCCTCCTTCCCCGGCAGAGCATCTGGTGGATTCGAACCGTGCACCTCTGGGATTGTAGTTGCAGCTTCTTGCCACTAGGCCACCAGAGCTCCCCTGAGAAGCCTCTTTTATGATAAAGACATAGACTTTGTCACCTTAGGACTTAAGAGCTTCACAGTGCACAGTGTAATGATGACAGATGAGTGAAGTGCAGGCTGAGGGACTGAGCAAGGACATCGGCTCTCAGAAAGCACTTCTTGGAGGAGCTGGCTTAGGGCAGGGCTTTAAAGGGACAGAGAAGCTGGGGCTGTTTAATGCAGGTAGGAGAGGGTTGCTGGGTAACTGCAGGAAGGTGGTCTGTTGTTGCTGAGACCTGAGAGCTGGCTGGAGGACAGCCAGGGTGTCGTGAGTGGGGCAGCGTGGGAGACTGCTATGGGCTCAGATGCATCAGGGGAGGCCTAGGCTCATCTCCACCCTCCATGTTCCTTTCCCACAGCACATGTACTGGACAATGCTGCAGCAGCTCACTCACCACTCGGTTAATGGTTGCAACCTCCGGCCAGGAGACCTGCTGGCTTCTGGAACCATCAGTGGGCCGGTGAGTTCTAGGTGGATTTGTGATCACCCATATCCAGCATCCTTATTCTCCAGCTCTCCCCAGGCAGAGGGCTGCCCCTCAGCTCACCCTTAAGAAGAGACTCAAGGGTCTTGTATTTTAAAGCTCTCCCTTCCTTATAGCTTTGTAAAACTGTTTGAAAGAAAAGGAGGCTTCTGTTTTAGGTGAGCTCTGATGGCCTAGTGGCAAGAAGCTGCACTGCAATCCCAGAGGTGTGCAGTTTGAATCCACCAGATGCTCTGCTGGAGCAGGAGGGACAATCTCCTCCTGTACTAGTCAGATCCGATTTGATGGTACACACACACACAAAATAATAAAGTAAAAAAAAAGGAGGCTTCTGTTTTAAATTCAAACAAGAAGAGAGTAGTAAACATTGGGAAGCTTGTGTCCCTATGTAATTAGGGAAGAATTAGAATGGCATATGATAAAGAAAAGCACACTGTGATTGTGTATAATTGTCACCTTCTCACATGCCTCCTGCCCTCAAGATGGCCCTTTGCCTTCTCCCAGGCCACTGTGAACCATGGTAGAGTTTCAGAACCTTAGAAGAGGATGACCTTGGGGTTGCCTGTTCATCAGTTACTATGGCAAAAGTCCCAAGGGCACCTTTTGTTAGATGGGGCATCAGTCTCCATCAGAGGGTATAACTCATAGAGGTTTCATGGTGAGATGCAGCTTGCTTGTCAGAGGTTTGTGGAGTTTGCAACAAAATAATATCTTCAGTAAGAGGAGTCTCCCTCCATGGGGATCCCTGGCCTTTTAAAAAGTACTTAAAAAGTACTGTTCCTCCGGAGTTAACGTGTCCACCAAGATATGAATACATGTGACCGCATCTTTATTTTCTGTTATGAAGGAGCCGGAAAGTTTCGGCTCCATGTTGGAGCTGTCTTGGAAGGGGACAAAGACCATCGATCTGGGGAATGGACAGACCAGGAAGTTTCTGCTGGACGGAGATGAAGTCATCATAACAGGTGAGGGCATTTGGGCCCAGCAGGGTCTCCTCTCTCCTTTTCTGCATGCACCAGCTGAACCCCAATCATGCCCATCTGGCCAGAAAGCCACATGTCTTCTTAACTCACCCTGATGCCAGCGTTCCCTGATACTTTGCCTGCTGGTGGTGTCCTTCGCCTTGACTTCTGGGCACTTCAGATCTGAGTCTTCTTTCCAAAACCTAAGCGCTTAAAGTAATACCAACAATTGGAGTGTCACAGAAATGATACATTGTGAGAAGATATGATTACAGTTGAACAACATTACCTTTAATAGAGCCAAGAAGGAGATAGAGACAGCAGGCTCTATGTTGTTAGGTGCTGACTCATAGTGACCCTGTAACAGAGCCAACCCTTCCCCTATCTTGCACCATCCTCACAATCTCCACCATTGTTGAGTCACTGTGTCAATCCATCTCACTGAAAATCTTCTTCTTTTGCACTGATTTTCCCAGATGATTATCTTTTTCCAAGGACTGCTACTTCCTGACAGAATGTCCACGTTTGTAGTCTTTGAACAGATACCTTTGCTCTTTAGCATTTTAAAGAGGTCCTTGATGGCAGATTTTCCCAGTGCAACACATCTGGGTTTCTTGACTGTTGCTGTGGGGTGTTGATGGTGAGTCCAAGTAAAATGAAATAATTAACAACTTCAATCTTTTCTCCATCTATCGTGCTGCTGCCTGTTGGTCCTATGGTGAGGATTTTTGTATTCCTTTATGTTGAGGTTTATTCCATATTGAAGGCTGTAGTCTTTGATCTTCTTTAAGAAACATTGTTAAGTCTTTTTCACTTTCTGAAAACCAGGTTGGGTCATCTGCATAATGGAAGTTGTTGATGAGTCTTCCTCAAATCCTAATGCCGCATTCTGCTACATGAGTCCAGATTCTCAAAGCATTTGCTCGCCATGCAGATTGAATAGATACAGAGACTAGACCAAAAAGCAGTCAGTCATCTGAACTAAGCAGAGGGATACACATGGTTTAAAGTAAAGAAAGGTGTGCAAATTGTTGTCTTGTTGCTGTTATGTGCTGTCTAGTTGCCTGCGACTCATAGTGACCCTATGTACAGCAGCTCTGAAGCCTGCCCTGTCCCGAGTCAGTCTCACTGACTCTAACACACTTATCCCCATTGCCTTAGTTACTGTATCAATCCATCTCACCCAGGGTCTTCCTCTCCTGGCCTGCCCCTCTACCCTTCCTTGTCCAAGGGCTGGTCCCTCCTGGTCACTTGCTCAAAGCATGTAAGACTGGAGCTTCAAAATCCTGGCCTTCAAGGGCATATTTGGTATTACCCTCTCCAACACGGACCTATTTATTTTCTTGGCAGTCCAGGGTATGTTTACGACCCTTCCCTAGAATCACAACTCAAAGGCATCAATTCTTCTTCTGTTATCCTTAGTCATTGTCCTGCTTTCTGATGCATGGCAAGTAATTGTAAAGATCATGGCCAGGATCAGGTGCATCTTAGTCTCATCATTGCTCTTCAGTACTCTGGGGAGGTCTCTGACAGCATATTTTTCCCAGTGTAATTTGTCTTTTGATTTCCTGGCTGCTGGTACCAAGAGTGTAGCCAAGTAAACTAAAGCTGTGAACAATCTCAATCTCTTCGCCATCTATCATGGTGCTGCCAATTGGCCCAGTGGTGAGAATCTTTGTTTTCTTGATGTTGAGCTTCAATCCATATTGAAGGCTGCATCTCTTCACCATCTATCATGGTGCTGCCAATTGGCCCAGTGGTGAGAATCTTTGTTTTCTTGATGTTGAGCTTCAATCCATATTGAAGGCTGCATCTCTTCACCATCTATCATGGTGCTGCCAATTGGCCCAGTGGTGAGAATCTTTGTTTTCTTGATGTTGAGCTTCATTCCATATTGAAGGCTGCAATCTTTGACTTTCTGCAGCAAATGCTTCAGGTCCTCCTCTGTTTCCCAAGCAAGGTTGTATCGTCTGCATAATGCAGCTTGTTGATGAGTCTTCCTCCAATCTTGATGCCACATTTCTCCTCATAGAGCCCAACCTCCCAGATAATCTGTTCTACATATAGATTGAAAAGGTATGGGCATAGGATGCATCCCTGTCATACACCTTTCCTGATTTTGAACCATTCACTGTTTCCTTGCTCTGTTCAGATGATTGCCTTCTGGTCCAAATACAGGTTTCTCATAAACACAATCAAGTGTTCTGTTACTCCCATTCTTCTCAGAGTTAGGTGCAGTTTGATTGAGTGTGGCTGGCCTGGGAATAATCATGAGATCCTCCTCCCATGACTGCAGGGAAGACAAGTTATTCTAAAATTTCTTTTTAGTAAGCTTTCATTTTGAATGGTTTTGGACTATTAAGCAAGCAAGCAAGCAAGCAAGCAAGCAAGCAAAATCACATTGTTCACAGAAATTGTTTAACAAATCATTTGCTTGGGATATAGAGGAGAGTTACAAAAATGACAGACTGAATTCTTGGTGAAAAAATTAATTTTATTAAAAATAAGAGTCCGGAATGAAGGTTGCAGAGTGGAGTATACTTGGGGTGGGAGTGGCGATGTGCGGGGGGGAGGGGATTGTATACCAATGAAGGAGTTTTTCTTTTGCTTTTCAAGGAGAGGAGCGAACTGGGGGTGGGGGTGGGGGTGAATGGGTGGGGAGAAAAGTGCAACAATGAATGAATGGAATTCCAAAATCTCTGTAGATGTTCATTGAAATTAATAATAATAATAATAAAAATAGGTTTCAACCTCAGACCTTTGCAAAACCACTTTCTCACGTTGAGAGCTCACTTGAAGTTCCCTTGCTTGAATTCAGTGAACTCATTAATCTGGGTTCTGGGAGAATCAAAACAATTTTGTCAAGATCTAGGCCACAGCATCCAAAGAAGTCCTGCTTTCTCTCCTGAGAAAGGTTTATTAAGTGTACCTCTCAAAGCAGCTTTATGAATAATGGCAGGTTCCTTGTTTTAGACTTTACGACAGACTCCTTATGGGGGACCCAGTAGTCTGTGGCTGGGTTCAGGGAGGTGTGGATGTGGCAGTGATTGAGGACCCAATCACTCTATTCCGACGAGACCTGGATGCCTTGTGAGGCACTGGAGCACACCAGGTGCTTAGGAACTGCTGGGTTGCAAGGCACAGAAGACAACTCCTTCCACCCTTTGACTCACTTGCTTGGCTGAAAAGGGGTAAAAAAAATTGGGTGAAAAGATGAAAAAGTGGAAGTTTACAATGTACCAGTCATGGTGTCTCTGAAAAGAGCCACTAGGCCTTCCAGGAGTAGGGAGAGGTCCCAGCTCTGCTCTTTCCTCCCATCTCTGGAGCTGTGGTCTTGTCTTCCCCTCCCTGTGAGCATCTCTTCTGTCATCCTGATTTCAGACTTACACGCTCTGCACAGCCTTCAGCCAAGCCCCTCTAGCCTGTCCTAGGTTCTTTCAATGTGGTGATTGCTCCAATCATAGCTCCATCTCTGTGCTTCTCTCCAGCATCATCAGGCTACATCTGTTTCCCCATAGAAATTCTCTCTTTTGGTTTCAGTTCTTCAGAAAGAGAATGTGATTGGCTCTGCTTTAGTCCTCTCTGGTCCACTCAGCTGCTTCCAGAGGTCATGTGCCAGGGGCACCACTCCTGGTTAGAAGAACCTTTAATTTTATGAGGGGTGAGATTCATCACCTGAAGCAACAACAGCCCAAAGCTGATTCCAGTGGCAGAGCTCAGGTATGACTACCCTTTCTACTAATTCTGACACCAGTGGTCCTTGCCATGGCACTCTACTTCTCTACCGGATGTGAAAAGTAACGGCACAGACCATACTCAGCATTACAGAGCTAGTTTGGGAAGTAACAGGTTTCTAATTAATGTTCAGGACTGACTCAGGACACAGTACTTCTTTTCGAACAGCCGCTGTTGGCAGACCTCTTGGCCTTGGCCTCACTCCAGCCCTCAGTCCCACGGCCCTTGGCCCCTGCCCTTCTAAAGCAAGTGTTACAAAGTTCTTTAAGTCCCCTGTGTGCTTTCCTCCACCAGTCAGCTTCCTGCTTGAGGGCATGCAGTCCTACATCCTGCGTGACAAACCTAACTCGCTTGGGAAGTGCCTGGAGGTATCACTCCACCAGCAAGCTAGCTTCCTGCGTGATGACGTTCTGCTTTCTCATTCTTTGAATCAGGAAGCTCACTGCTCTGTGTCACTTTGGTTTCCTGTTCCATTTGCCACCGCAACTGCTGTTTCTCAGTGATTTCTCCCTATCTCTCTAGTTTCAGAGATTCCTTTCTTTTGGTTTGGGGGCTTTCAAGGGAGTTTTCAGGGATTTGGGGTCCAAAGGATGCACAGCACTCCTGATTTGTTTTTTTTTCTTTGATGGCTGTGAGGTTCCTCTTTGAGCCTATCAAAATGGCAAAACTGACCAATTTCTGTGTTATTGTTACATACATACCATATTTACATGATCCCACCCCCATGGGGTGCCATGTATCTCACTTTATTAATAAGCTGTCCAATCCCCTTGTTGTCAACAAACACTTCACTTTTGTCATCTGCGCAGGTTAGGGCAAGGTTCAGATGTGTTGCTCATAGGGTCTCATTGTTGTTGTTAGATGCCATCGAGGTGAGTACAACTCAGAACAACCCTATGAATAACAGAACTGAAACCTGACCTAACCTGTGCCATCCTCATCATCTCTGACATTGTTGTTGTTGTCAGGTGCCACAGAGTTGAGCATGACTCATAGCAACCCTATGAACAGCCAATCTGAAACTTGCCCTATTCTGTGCCATCCTCGCCATCTCTTAAGACGTTAGAGCCGGTTGCTGAAGTCACAGTGTCCTTTATCTTGTTGGGAGTCTTCCTCTCCTAAGCTGACCTTCCATCTTTCCAGGCATTATGTCCATCTCACCTAGTTACATGTCCAAAGTATGAAAGATGAAGCTTTGTCATCCTTGGCTCCAAGGAGCACTCTGGCCACACTCTGGTGTTCTTTGCTTTCAGCCACGATCCACAGAGGTGTTGGGAGGGCCTTCTGGCGGCTCTAGGGGAGAATCCTCTGGTTTTTTACTTCTTCTTGTTTCTGATGGATGCTGGTATTCTTTGCATTATGGTCACACCTCTCTAGTCTCTGCCTCTGTTGTCACATGGGCTTCTCTTCTGACCTCCCTTTGGTCTCTTTTATAAAGAAACTTACACTGGCACTCATGATAACCTAGAATAACCCAGATATCGCAGAATCATTTCATTCGTTAACCCCTGTTCTTTATGCTCATCTCAGTATCCTCATCTCATTTATCTGTTATTGTCCTTTTGTGCCAAGAAGTCCATACTGACTTATGGAGATTCCATATGTTACAATGTAAAATTGTTCCATGGGGTTTTAATAGAAGCAGAGTACCAGACCCTCTCTTCTATGATACCACTGTGTGGGGTCATGCTACCAACTTCAGGTTAGCAGTAAAACACAAAATGTTTGCACCATCTAGAGGCATTAAACCAGTTGCCATTGAGTCAACTCCAACACATAACCCTTGTGTGTAGAACTGTGCTCTAATGGGGTCTAAGTTGCTGGTTATTCACAAATATACCACTAAGCCTATATTCTAAGGTGCCTATGGGTGGATTCAAACCTCCAACCTTTTAATTTGCAGCTGAATGCATTAACCATTTGCCCCACCCAGGGATTCCGATTTCACCATACAAGGTAACATTTTCAGGCTAGGACTGGATGTCTCTGGGTGGCTATTGTTAGCCTGCTACAGAGCTTTTGGAAGACATGGACCTACCTGTGTGCTAATCACATGGTGGATGCTTGTAAGTTGGTGGACTAAGTGAAGTGGGTGTGGTGGAGAAGGCATAGGCAGTAGTTAGGACAGTAGCAAATGATGCTTTCCGGAGTTAATGTCCATTTCACTCCTACAATTTCTACAGCAGAACCCTGGTGGCACACAAGTTCCGAGCTTGACTGCTAATCAAAGCCCAGCAGTGGGAGCTCACCAGGTCTATGGGAGCTATTTGAACTCACTAGCTACTCCATGGGAGAAAGATGTGGCAATCTGCTTCCATAGTCTTGAAAGCTCTTGGAGGCAGCTTTGTTCTAATTTTAGAGTCACTGTGAGTTAGCATCAACTCTACACACAGCAACAACAGAATTTCTACAGCCTTCTCATACCCTTTCAAATTCCCGGGGAACTAATACCAATTTAGGCATCAACCATGTTGTTGGCATGTCCATTTTCGTATTTTATTTTCTATTCACAGCAGCCTTAGAGTTAGGCATCATTGCCCTGAGTTTCTAGAATAGAAAGCTTAGGCTGAGAGGAGGTAAGCTGCTTGCTGGAAATCACACAGCTGTTCAATCTAGGATACAGTTCAGCCCGATTGATGTTCTTGCCAGCTTTACTCCCAGTTCTGTTCCTGTTGTGCTTACTAGAGCTGCCCCCAGGCCTTTGGTCATGGTCCTGTGGGTTGAGTGAAAGCACCTTATGAAATTGTGGGTGGGTAATGGGAAGGAGGGAGATGAGAAAATTAAGGCTTCAACCTCTGTCATCCCCATGATATATGCCCCTGGCTAAGCTGTTCTAGACCAAGCAGCTGTCCAGAGCCTGAAAGAAGGTCCATAGGCAGATGGAATTCACAGGTGTTCTCAGTGTTTGAGCCAAAGAAGATGAGAGAAAGGAGCCAGTATGTTGTGAGAATAACTTACTTATTTGTTTGCTTATGCATTTCCTTACTTGAGAAAGGGTTGACAGAGACCAGCAGATACATTCAGGAAAAGACAATTCCTTGATCTGAGAAGGCAATGTTGGCAAAATTGAAATGAGAACACGTTGGTGGAATGCCCTGGAACCTAAGATGGGTTATAATTTGATGATAGCACAAGCATAAATCTTTTACTTAATAAAAGAAAAAAGCAGAATATTTAGCAAAAAAAAAACCCCCAACAAAAAACAAACTCCTCAGAAGTAGAAGTAACTAAGATTGGAGTACTTGTGAAAAAGAGAGGGGTAAATAGAAAAATGGACAGGTGGAATTGTGGTGTTTCAGTTGATTGTTTTTTTAAGGTAACTAGAGAAGGTGAACTTTCCTGCCCTTATTTTTGATGGCCTCTCTGAGCACCTAGCATTGCAGAGTCAGACACTTTTTAATTACTATTATTATTTAAAAAAAAAATTTCTTGTCTTGTTGGTGATGGGTACATAGGTTAAGTCTCTAATCAATTTCTACACATGTTGTTAAGCAACAGTGATGACATTGTTCACAGCATGTGAACGTTCTCATTGTTTCCATTCTGGCTGCTCCCTTTCCATTAATCTAGTTTCCTTGTCCTCTTTCTTTGGTTTGTTTTAAAGTAACTGATGACTGCTTGTTCTCATGTGACTGATTTTTTTTTTTATCACATATGGGTGATAGTCAATTGTTTCTTTAAGCCAATTTGTTATTTTGCTATGAGGCTACCTCAGAGGTCAGTTTTGGTTCAAGTTTTGAAGAATAACTTCGGGCAATAATCTTGGGATGCCACTTCAAATAGTCTTAAAGGTCTGGTTTTTTGCTGGTTTTTATATACTAGCAATTTTAGGTTCTGTTACACATTTTTCTCCCATTCTATTAGGACCCATCTGTTATGGCCAGTTGGTGGTGGTAGCTGGGTACCATCTAGTTCTGCTGGTCTCAGGGGAGATGAGGCCATGATTTGTATAGATTTTCTTGTGGATTAGTTTCTTCTTTGAGTATTTAGTTTCCTTCTTTCTCTTTTGTTTCAGATGGGTAGAGATCAACAGGTGTAATGTCAATAGTCTCAATAGGTGTATTTTCACAGCTTTTGAGACCCCAAACTTTACTCACCTAGCGTGTAGAGCATAACTTTATGAACTTTGCTGTCACGTCACAGAGATACCCTCCAGTGCCATGATCCTCATCCTTTAAGTCCAGAAATCTAATCCCACAAGTTGTTTGATTATGTCTAAAAAGTCACCTCTTGAAATTCATACTTGATTTCTGTGGCTCCTTTTTTGGCTCCACTTCTATTTCTCTGTGCTTGCTCAGTTTCTTTGTCATTAATCTGTCAGCTCTCTGTTCTCATTTCATGGGTGACTGTACCCAAAATTAATTTCCATCCACTGGGATTGGGATAGAACATTCACACTCCTGACATCTGCTGACACATACAGCTCCGTCCTTTACATGTATTAAATTTTATATTCACTATGAGGTGGTTATTGTTATGTGCCATTGAGTCAACTTCGACTCATAGTGATCCTATGCACAATAGCTCTGAATCCTGCTCTATGCTGAGCCAATCTCACTGCCGTTGACATATCTACCCTCATTACCTAGTTACTGTGTCAGTCCAGCTCATTCAGGGTCTTTCTCTCCTGTGCTACCCCTCTACCTTTCCAAGTATGATGTTCTTTTCCAAGGATTGGCCTTTCCTGGCTACATGCCCATAGTATGTGAGATGAAGCCTCAAACTCCTTGCCTCCAAGGAGAAGCTTGGTTTCACCCTCTCCAGGACAGACCTATTTGTTCTTGTGGCAGTCCATGGTATGTTCAATACTCTTCTCCAACACCACAACTCAAAGACATCAATTCTTTGGTCATTGTCCAGTTCTCTGGTGCATAGCAAGAAGTTGTGAAAACCATGGCCTGGATCAGGCTCACCTTAGTCTCTAGGACTGATATTGTTGCTCGTTAGCACTCTGGAGAGGTCTGTGACAGCAGATTTTTCTAATTCCATTTGTAATTTGATTTCCCTGACTGCTAGTGCCAAGAGTGTTGATTGTGGAGCCAAGCAAGCTAAAACTGTTAACAATCTCAATTTCTTCTACATCTATCATGATGCTGCCATTTGGCCCAGTGTGAGAATCTTTATTTTCTTGATTTTGAGCTTCAATTTTGCAGACTACAGACCTTGATCTCTGCAGCAAACGCTTCAGGCCCTCCTCAAGTTCCAGCAAGCAAGATTGTGTCATCTGCATAACACAGGTTGTTGATGAGTCTTCCTTCAGTCCTGATGCCACATTCTTCCTCATGAAGTCCAGCCTCCCAAATGATCTGTTCCAATATAGATTGAAAAGATATGGAGACAGGATGCATCCCTGACACTCTCCATTCCAGATTTTGAACTATGCAGTGTTTCCTTACTCTATTCTGAAGACTGTTTCGTGGTCCAAGTATAGGTATAGCATGAGCACAGTTAAGTGTTCTGTGATTCCCATTCTTAAGGTTAACCCCAATTTGTTATGACCCACACAGTCAAATGCCTTAGTGTAGCCAATGAAATACAGATAGACATTCCTCTCGTATACTTTGCTTTCTGCCAAGATACATCTGATATTGGCAATAATGTCTCTAGTACCATGGCCTTTTCTAAACCCAGGTTATATTTCTAGTAGTTCTCTGTTGATGTATCGTTCCAGTTGTTTTTGGATGAACTTCTTCAAGATTTTACTTGTGTGTGGTATTAGTGATTTTGCTTGATAATTTTCACACTCTGTCATATCACCTTTTTTTGGAATGGGAACAAATATGGATCTGGATCTCTTCCAATCATTTGGCTAGGTGGTTGACCTCCAGATTTCTTGACACAATCTGTGAGCACATCCTGGGTTGCATCTTTTTATTGAAATATATCAGTGTAGCTACTACTACTATTATTATTACTCTTCCTATTTTCCATATGGGGAAACTGAGGCCAAGAAGGATTTATACTTTTTCTAGGATGTCATAGATGGGGAAAGGTAGAACCAGGATTTAAATCAAGGTGGTTGGGCTCGAGGGTCCCTGCTATTAAACTTTATAGGTTATTGTTACATTAAATGCATCAATGTGACTCTCATTTCTGTAAGAGTGTAAGCACTGTGGATTTTCAGCAAGAATGGAGGACAAAGAAACAACAACAAAAATTTTTTGTGTGTCTCTATAGAACTCCTTTACACCAAGTCTCATGCTTTCTTTCTCCCTCTGGTGTTCAGTTTGTAATCTGCTAGAATGTGTGTTCTAATGGACCAATTGGCAGCACCATGGTGGATGGAGAAGAGATTGAGGTTGTTAACAACTACAGCTTGCTCGGCTTCACAATCAACACTCTTGGCACCAGCAGTCAGGAAATCAGAAGATTAATTGCATTAGGAAACTCTCCTGTTAGGGACCTCATCATCTCCATCTACATGTTTTCTTTCAGGCGTTCATCCATGCCTCACTGGGATCTGCTTCAGTACCATAGGAAGGCCTTTCTTTCTCTTTGCATTTTTCCTCAACCTGAGTCAGACAGTCTCATTGTATGTTTTCAGCTTGCTTTCTACATAAGAATCATATCACTGTTGACTTTTAAAAAAAAATGCCTTCCACAGAGATGAGTTTCAAGAGATTGTTCATAATCATTGAGTAATTCCTCCCATTTAGATTCTTCACCAAAAAATCAAATAACCTCTCTGTGGAATGTGTCTGCATCTTCTCAGCAAGGACTTGATGGACTCCAAATAGAGTGACAGAGATTTTCACAAATGTATCTGACTGATCCCGTCCATAATTGTTGACTTCTCCAGAGTGCTGAGAACAACAGTGTCAGCCTAGGGACTGAGGTGTGCCTGATCCAGGCCATGGTCTTTGCAATTATTTGCAGTGCATCAGAGAGCTGGACAATCAATAAGGATGACAGAAGGAGAATTTATGCCTTTGAGTTTTGGTGCTGGAGAAGAGTCTTGAATGAACAGCCAAGAGAACAAATAAGTCTATCCTGGAGAGGGTGAAGCCTTTGGAGGCAAGGATTTTGAAGCTCCATCTCACATACTTTGGACATGTTGTCAAGAGGGACTAGTCCTTGGAGAAGGACATCATGCTTGGAGGGAGGAGGGCTAGCACAGGAGTGGAAGCACCTGGCTGAGATGAATTGACACAGTGACTGGGGCAATAGGAGTCGGTGTGTCAGAGACAGTGAGATTGGCTCAGGACAGGGCAGGTTTCAGAGCTATTGTTCATAGTGTCGCTATGAGATGCCAATAACTGAATGGCACATAACAACAACAACAACAACAACAACGGGAACTACCAAAGCTGCAGGCTTTTCACTGTCAAGAGAGTTTGCTTTTCGCTGTATTTTCTGCTGCATCTTGTTCTTGATTTTGGTCTCAACCTTGGATTTTTCTGCTATAAGGGCATCGGGGATTCTTTCTCTAGTTGTCTTTTCCAGTAACACCTTTACCTCCCCCGAATCTTTCTGTAACTCTTCCAAAGCAGAAGCCATGGTAGGGCTAGGCCTGACTGAAAGCGTGCAGCTGCATAGGGCACAGGGCAGGAAGTGCCACACTGAGTGTGTTCACACAGCACACACAGCTTGAGCACGAGCCACAGGGCCTGCAGTCAGTGTGCAAACTTGACCCAGCGTGTTATCATCCATGTCTCCTTAAGGATAGTTTTTCATTTCCAGTGTTGGTATAGATGTGTTCGCTGAGTTAAATGATCCTTTGATCATTTCCTTAGCTGCAGAAGAGAAGGAAGGAAGTAATGTATAGAAGCAATTCTCATCTGGAATTGACAGTAATTTTTAACTACCACCCAAAATGATGCTGAAGATACTAGTAACATAACAGTAATATATGGTTTACCAGGTATTGTGTTTGTCACTCTATGTGCATTGTCACATTTAATTACAAGAGTAACTATTAGAATCTGGACAAAGAGTAGGGATGCTCGAAGGAGAATTGATACCTTTGAGTGTGATGCTGGAGAAGAGCACTGAATAGACCATGGACTGCTAGGAGAATAAACAGATTGGTCCTGGAGAGGGTGAAGCTAGGCTGCTCCTTGGAGGCAAGGATTCTGAGTCTTCATCTGACATACGTTGGGCATGTTGCAAGGAGAGACTAGTCCTTGGAGAGGGACGTCATGCTTGGGAGGAAGGCAGACAGTGCAAGAGAGAAAGATCGCTAATGAGATGGGTTGATTCACTGGCTGGGGTAATGGGGTAGGTATGTCAGGGACAGTGGGTTGGCACAGGATAGATCAGGGTTTAGGGCTGTTGTACTTAGGGTCACTATGAGTTGCAAGTGATTTGATGGCACATACAACAACAAGAACTATTATTCCTATCTCTAGACATGACGTTGGAGGTTGAGACGTGTTAAATAACTGGATTAGGATCACACAGTTGCCAACAGATAGCCGTTAAAGGCAGCTCAGCATTCTTGGGATGCGAAGCCTTTACATTCCACAAATGAGAATCTTTTCCATTTGTTCTCCTGGATCATTTCCTAGGAAAGGAATATTGTTTTATGGCATAATACAGTTGAGATTCCCTGAAATACCCAGCAGCAGAGAGATCACTGGCTTGTGCCCAGTTCTCTGGTCTCCCAAGTCTTCCCCTTTTGTGAGTGAAGAAGCTTCCCTAGTGACTTCTTAGAAGGGCATTTGGTATATTGGTTATCATCTCAGTGGTATAATGGAGTTATAATGGGGGTGCGTTTCAGAAGTGGACAAACAGGGCAGGATAGCAGGCCTGGGATTAAGTGACAAGGTCTGACAAGGGCACAGACTTTCCCTGTGTTCTTACAGCTCTGGTCGGCCCTGAGTGTGCCTGCCTCCTAGACTGTCTTTCTTGTGTCCCCCTGGCCAAGAGTGAATGGAGAGAATCAGCCCTTCCATTTGCCAAGACAATAGCTCCTTACCAAGGAATGAACTTTTCCACACAGGACATTTGGCAACTTCTGGAGACACTTTGTATTGTCATAACTAGGGGGATGCCATTGACATATTGTGAGCAGAGGCCAGGGGTGCTATTAAATATCCAAAGCACATAATAGTCCCTACAGTAAAGAATTACCTGTTCCAAAGTGTCACTTGCATCAAGATTGATAAACCTTTGTTCGGGCTATTTTCCAAGCAGGAGTAGCATCCACTTCTGAAATGGTTTGCCTCTGGAAACTCAATGAACAGTGCTCAGGCCTTTCATTCATAGGTGCACTATGAGTCATTTATGACTCGATAGCACCAAACAACAACAGTGTCAGATGGGGAGAATGTGGCTGGCTTTGCCTGCCAAGTTGGCTTCTTTAGAAGTGAGGTATATAAAGGGGTGCCCATGTTCTGGAAGCAGTCATGGTCTGTTTTCAGGTGGGTGGTGGTACTGCTGTATTTTAGGGACAGGAAGGAGTTAATGCTGATCTTTGAGAACCTGCATGCAGTGGGGAGCTGAGTGTCCCCCGGTGCCTATAGCATGCCAGGATGAGGGCTCCTTGAAAATGCTGCACTTCCGAGTTAGTCACTTTGATAGATGATTAATGAATTTCTGCCAGGAGGTAGTTTTGCTTTAATAGGTTTTTTGTTTTTCCCAAGGATACCGTTATTTCTGAGCATGGGGATTCCAAAGTGACTGGCAGAAAAGTAATGAAACTGAGCAATAGACTGGGCAGGGATGTTTCCCCTGACAAATGGTGCTCCTGAGTGCGAGGGTCTGTGCATAGGTTGTGAGCATGAACAGCAGCCAGAGGGGCTGCGTGGATAATCCGGTGTCGGGGGGACAAAAGGGTGTTTCTGGACCTGGTGGAGACTAGCATTGAAAGCTCTGGAGATGCCACTGTGAGATCTCTGCTGCTCCTTTTCTAGAAGAGACCAGAAATCAGAGTGGCTCTGAGCAGGGAGGACCATTTAGATGACTGAAATGGTGGGAGGGGTAGGAAGTGCACAGCCTGGGCATATGGCCGCCATATGAATTTATTCCCTGTGCTGGCTGAGAGGGCTTACTGAGGATGTCACTTGTTGAGAGATGGCTGCTTGTTGAGGATATGGCCCACTCTGACCCCATCTCACTAATCTGCCCCTGGTCTTTACGTCCAGATGGCCATGAATCATTTTAGCAAGGTGGTCTGATTCTTTTTCCTTCTTGGTTGCTGGGATGATCATTTCCACATCCCAGAATGAGTGGCGTAAAGGTGCATGCAACCTCAGATTATAGCAGACGAGGGCGTTGGGTAGCATTGCCATATAAGTGAAGATTATAGGCATCCTAGTGGTGACCCTCATTTCCTCCACTGACTTGGCTGTCATCTTTTTCATGTTGCCTTACCTGGATTCAACAATAGACGGGACCCTGAAGAAATATTTCAGCCTGAGGAGTTTGAGGACCTTTATATTTTGACATGATAATCACAGGTCCAGTTTGTTTGTGTGTGTATTCTTGTGTGTATGTTAGATTCATCTTTTCACCAAGGACCTCAGAAGAAGATCTCCAAAACATAGTTGTAATGTCCCTGTTTTGTGGAAAACCTCTCTGCCATCTGTTTGCCCTCAGGATAAGGCTTACACACCTCTATGTGGCTTCCTAAAGCCCTTGGTAATCTGACTCTCAGGTTACACTCATGGCAGCCTCATTCAGAAATGCGGCTCATGCCGAGTCTCAATGCCTCTTCACTTGCCATGCCCTCTGCCTGAAATGCCCTTTCCATTGAGTGCTCTTCAGTGAACCCCTAGCCAACCATCAAGGCCCAGATCAGATCATCAGACATCCTTTCTTTTCTGCCCTCTGCATTCCTTCATACTTCTCTCTCAGCCTCTGTAGACATTTGTCCTCTAACTCTTGTCTAGACCTGTCACTCTCACAAAACCTATCCTCTTTAAGGACAGAGTGGGTTCTCCCTTCTCCTGGCCTTTCCACGACTTTAATTTAAAGGGACTCGAATGCATAAAATTGAGCAACTGTGTGTGCAATACCATTCTGGGACCTTCACGCCATGTTTCACCTAATCCTCACAATCCTAAAAGATAAAGATTGCCGTTCCCATTGGGAGATAAAGGGGCTGAACTCAGAGAGGAAACAAGTTGGGTGCAGTTACCTCGCTGGTAAATGATGTGATCCTTGTCATTTGTTGGGTCTTTGCTATGGCCAGGCACTGTTCTCAGACTGTGAGAAGAGTTCAAAATACTACCTGATTTTAGGCCATGCTCATAGTTAACGCTAAGCCAGAGCCCACGGTTGTGGCCTGTATCCAGCCATGTCATTGAGGGTCTTCCTCTTTATCTTCTCCTCAACTTCACCAAGGACTGTATCCTTCTCTAAGGATTAGATCTGTTTCATGAATGAGAAAACTGAGGTGGAGAGGGGCCCAAAGTCACAAAGGTAGTAGATGGAGGAGCCAGGTTTTCATTCAGAGAGACTTGGGATTTGAACCTAAACTGACGTGGCAAAGTTGACCATTGTAAGGAAGGTTGTAGAGGGCACTCTGGGGTCAAGGTGGAACCCGAAGCCCATCTTAAGTACTGAAGCAGCTCTGACCAGCATCTGGGAGAGCTATTTGGTTTAAAATGCGCGCTCATCATTTTGATGGTGCCTCCCTGCTTTGGGCCCAGATTTACACACTGTGACTGCCTGGGCCTTGGCTCTTGTGAGTCCTGCAACTTGATGGGTGACCTGTCTCCCTTCTGTTCCAGGGTTCTGCCAGGGGAATGGCTATCGCATCGGGTTTGGCCAGTGTGCTGGGAAAGTGCTGCCGCCTTCCACACCGGTGTGAGGCCCTCTTGGCTGTCCTGAAAACAAGGGTCTGAGTCCTGTAGCAGCTGGGCCACCTCTGTGACTCCAGACCTGGCTCTTCATGCCACAATAAACAAAGTCATTGTTGTGCATCTGCATTCTGAGCTCTGTGCTATTGCAAGTGTGCCAACAGCCTCTCATGCTTTTGTTTTTTAAATTTCTTTATTGAAAATTGTGATGATTGTATATATGTCTACATACATATACACATACATAAAACAACAAAATGCCGTTTCAATATTTGTGTTATATGTATAATTCAGTGACATAAATTATATTTATCATGTTAGATAACCACCACCACTGTTTCTAGATTTTCCATCACTTTTTTTTTAATTTCAAATGAGTTGGTTTATTTCCAGGTGGTACAGAATTCTGGGCATAACAAAGAATGAAGAGCAGATTCTGACAGGATTCTGGATTGTGTTTACTTTGCATAGCTAAGATTGGAATGGCTGAGTGAGAACTGAAGAGATGGAACATTATTTGGTTTCTTTTTCTTCATTGTTTTGCAGAAATTTATTCTTAAATGTACAACAGACTCCAAGATAACACTTCCTTTTAACTACAGGTGCCAACAGATGTTATAGCAGAGAATCCAGATGTTTTAAAAAGGAACAGAAGTAAGGTCCATCATTGCCGCAATCTTTTTTTTTGCCAGGTTTCTTAATTCCACCCAAGGCCAGGGGTCCTTTGCTCACGACCTTCAGTTTTAGCTCCTTAAGTTTTTTCTGTCTTCTTTTTGTTTCTGCTCGACAGCCTTATCTTCTTCATTCATCTCCTTGATCTACTTCTTGGGCAGTTTCAGGGGCTCCTTCTTAATACCTTCATGGCCCGACATGGCACAGGCCACCCTTTCCCCAGACCTGTCACTGAAAGCTGAGCTCTGGAGCCCCCTGTGATTTTTCATCATTTTTAAAAGAACCTCAGTGACACCCCCTCCCAAGCAATGCCTCCACATTTTCCTCATGTTTGTGATTTGACCCAGTGGGTCAAGGTATATGCAGCTTGCTGGGAAGACATTCTTCTGTTTATTTTTTCATTTTATTAGTGAGGCCGAGGGTCTGTGTAGGGCATTCTCATTGGACTTCTTAGGCATCCCAGTATAACATGGAGTAGGGAAAGGAATCTACCCAGCACGTATCCCTCGGGACTGACTGATGTGGATCACCACACAAGACACAGACCTCATGGCTCGTGGTAGGCGATTCATTATAAATCCTAGACATCCTGGGTTCTGGGCAAGAGAAGGACAAGGGTTAGTTCTTCACATGCAGCAATTCCTGCACAGTCAGGAGAAGGAGCATTGCATATCACTTCTCTTGCTGCCCACTGTAGGCAGACAGCCCAGATCCCAGCCTGGTTCTTAAGTGACCACAGTGGGAGGGTGCTCTGTGACCCTTCTTAGACTTGATGCTTCTGGTCTGGGAGGATTACTGAAGACACAAAATCTGCGCATCAAAACCAAATTGAACAGATCATAAAACACCTCCCACCCCAACCCCCAAAAATGTCCTGGCCTAGGTGTCTTCATGGCTGAATTCTACCAAACATTCAGAGATGATCTGTCACCAGTTCTTCTTAAATTATTTCAGAAAATAGAAAAAGAAGGAACACTCCAGAAGCATTACATGAAATAAGTGTAATCTTTAATACTAAAACCAAGCAAAAACATAATAAAAAAGGAAAACTATAGACCAATAAATCTCATGAAAATAAATAGAAAAATTCTTAACAAATCCTAAAAAAAAGTTCATCATGACCAAGTGAGATTCATAACAGGTATGCAAAGATGGTTCAACACAGGAAAAACCAATCAGTGTAATCCATCACATTACCAAAGAAAAGAACAAGTACCACATGATCCATTGATGTAGAAAAGACCTTTGACAAAATCCAACACCCCTTCCTGATTAAAACACTCAACAAAATAGGAATAGAGAGGAATTCCCGCAACATAGTGAAGAGTATATATGCAAAACCAAGAGCCATTATTATTCTCAATGGTGAAAGACTAAAGGCATTCTCTTTGCAAACAGGGGCCCGACAAGAATGTCTACTATACCACTCCTATTCAACATTGTTTTGGAAGTACTTGCTAGGGCAATAAGGCAAAGAAATAAAAAGCATCCAAATTTGCAAATTGTCAAAAGTAAAACTCTCATGGCTTAGGGATAAGAAACTGCCCTGCAATCCCAAAGGCACATGATTTAAACCCACCAG
Organism: Elephantulus edwardii; assembly: GCF_000299155.1. Taxonomy (NCBI): domain Eukaryota; kingdom Metazoa; phylum Chordata; class Mammalia; order Macroscelidea; family Macroscelididae; genus Elephantulus; species Elephantulus edwardii. The sequence continues at coordinate 238,903 of NW_006399816.1, read as the reverse complement.
CTCTTCCACAGGATGGACAGATGTAGTTTAAGGCAAGGATGACAAAGCTTCATCTCACATACTTAGGGCATGTTGATAGGAAGGCAATTCCTTGGAAAGGGGCATCATGCTTGGAAAGGTAGCAGGACAGGGAAAAAGAATTAGACTCTCAACCAGATGGATAAACACAGTGACTTCAGCAATGGGCTCACATATGTCAGAGATGGTGAGGAAGGCACAGGGCAGGACAGGGTTCATATCTGTTGTTCATAGAGTCATTATACTCAACTCAGTGCCTAACCACCACAATAGCCCTTCTACTTGCATACTCAAAATGCGTGAGATAAAGTTTCATCATCTTTGCCTCTAAAATGCATCCTGGTTACACCTCCTCCATGACAGACTTGTTTGTTCTTTTGCTTCCTGTGACTCAACTGAAATCCCGTTTTTCCATCTTATTTTGAGATTGTTCCTTTAGCTCTAGCCTAGCTTCAACCTTCTTTCATGCTCATCTGCTTTTTCTTGTACTGCTTATATTGTTGTTATTGTTGTATGTGCCATCAAGTCGACTACATCTCATTGCAACCCTCTGAACAATGGTTCTGTACTCTGTCCTGTCCTGTGCTATTCTCATCATCTGTGGTATGCTTGCACTCATTGTTACCATTCTTATGTCAATCCATCTTGTTGGAGGTCTTCCCCTCTTACACTGGCCCTCTACCTCTCCAAGCATGATGTCTTTTTTCTAAGGACTAACTAAGCCTGAAAGTCTGCTGCTTGTAGCAGAGCTTCTCCTGGGGTTCTCTTCTAGGTCATGGGCAAGGTTAATTAAAATGAATACTAATTCATTTGGCTTTGCTGGTACCAGAGAATGCTGATGTTGGCTATTAAGATCATAGATCTAAATTACCTTGCTGTGTATCGAATGCATTTAAAAAGATTGGTGTTGCTAGAAAATTTCCTGAATTTTGTCCTGGAGTCTGAGACACATATATAAGACTGGAAATGCTCTCAGCAAAGTTAGTCAGGATGGCTATTTTCAGAAAAATGAAATAGGACTCATCTCTCTCGCCATATACGATATGAACCTTAGATCAAAGACCTAAATGTAAAACCTAAAGACCATTAAAGAAAGAACAGAGGAAGCTTATGGGTTCTAATATAAGACATAAATGAACTACCAAATGTAATTTAAAAAAGACATGAGAGGCAATTTAGAGGAGTGAGACCTCTTAAAAAAATTAAAATACTTATGGGTATTAGAAGGCTATCAAATAAAAAGAGACCCTATTCAACCAAAAATAAAGTAGTGAGAATCTGACACATTCGTATAGTAATACGATATTGGCTTATTTTCTTAAATATATACCCTGTATAGTTTAAAGTAGCATTTTGAATGGGCTTATGTAAGAAAGCCTCCCCCTTGTTGCTAATAGATGGAACAATATGGGCTCTAATGAAGAGGCTCTTATGGTTTAGTGGTAAGGAGTTGTACTGCCAACTCAGAGGCACCTGGTTTGAATCCACTAGCTGCTCTGTGGGAGAAAGATGGGTAGTCTCCTCCTATGCAGTTATCTGCCTCTGAAAACCCACTGAAGAGTCAGCTATGGGTCAGTTCTAACTCAATGGTACATAATAACAATTCCCTAATTAATAAATATTAACTTCTCACAATATCCTAAAAATAGATAGTGCTTCTTTCTAGAACTGTTTAAAAGGAAGAGGTTTTCTTTCTCTTCTTTGTTTTAATTCTAGTAGAAGTAATTGACTGACTTGCTTACATTTTCTTTCTCACATTTTGTTTATCCAGTTGCTCAGTAATGAACTTGTTTGCTGGGGTTTTCCCTGGTCCTATCTAGGAACCTCGCATCTGAAAATTACTCCTCTTTTTGATCATAAAACAGTAGATGGTATAACAAGAACCATATGATATTAGGAATTGATGAAGAAAAGGCACTTGACAAAATTCAACATCCCTTCCTGATAAAGACACTCAGCAAAATTGGAATAGAAGGGAATTTCCTCAACATAATGAAAAGTATATATGTCAAAACAAAGAGCCAACATCATTCTCGATGGAGAAAGACTAAAACCATTTCCTTGCAAACAGGGACCAGACAAGGATGCCCACTGTCACCACTTCTATTCAATATTTTATTGGAAGTGCTTGCTAGGGCAATACAATAAGAGAAGGAAGTAAAAGGTATCCAGATCGGCAAAGAGTTGGTTAAACTATCACTATATGCAGATTATATGGTAGTATACACAGAAAACCTCAAAGACTCAACAACAACAAAAACTCCAAACCCTGTTAGAGTTATTAGGCAAATTTAGTAGTGGCAGGATATAAGATCAATACTCCTGGGCCTCCACAAAAAGAGATTGATAACCTAATTACAAAATGGGCAAAAGTCATGGAAAGAATTTTCACAGAGGAAGATATCACTATGGCCAACAGATATATGAAGAAATGTTCAAAATTACTGGTAGTAAGAAAGATGCAGATAAAAATCACAATAAGTTACCATTGTGACTCCAGTAGCCATGGCAAAATTTAACAGGACAGCAAGTAAGAAATGCTGGAGAGAATGTGGTAAGATAGGAACTCTTATACATTGTTGGTGGGATTGTAAAATGGCACAACCACTCTAGAAGGCAGTTTGTTGCTTCCTCAAAAAGCTGAACATAGAAATTCCCTATGACCCAGTTATTCCTCTGCTTGGAATATACCCCAAGAAAATGAGAACTTCGGCACAAATAAAGACTTGTACATCAATGTTCACAGCAGCATTATTCACCATCGCAAGACTATGGAAACAGCCCAAATGTCCCACCACAATCAAATGGATTGAGAAATTATGGTACATTCTTATAATGGAAAACTACACAGCATGCAGGAGCAATGATTTTGTAATTATTACCTAATTTAGGAGGGACTGGAGAGCATCATGCTGAGTGAATGAACTCAGTCCCACAAGGACATATACTGTATAAAACCATTATTGTACAGTGAGTATGGTGGCAGGGGGAGGGTGGAAGCAGAGGGATGAGGATGGGCTCGGGGTGGGGAGGATTAATCATGGGGTCGCACAATATGATGCGGGGCTGAGGGAATTGGGAAAGATCTTGTGTAAAAAACAATATTTTCAAATTTTGTTTTTTGTTTTTTTTTCTATAATTATATTTTATTAACTTTCATAAACATTTACAGAGATTTTGGGCTTCCACTCATTCATTGTTGCACTATTCTCTCTACCCTCCTCCCAGTTTGTTCTTGTCCAAATGCCACAGTGCTTGTCAAAGCCAGTTCTGATTAATCTTCTTTGTCAGTGTTTGTAAATAGTATAAAAATAATATAAAACTGAATGTGCATGAATGGTTGTATGAAACACAATGTATATGAATGAAACATACAATAAAGGTGTTATTATATGAAAATAAATAAAAATATTAAAAAAATAAATGGTGCCAACTCTTTTGGTCTTTGACAAGTCTGGATCAACTTGCCTGGATTTCTCATGAGACATGGCATCTGGATAAGAGAAGATACTGTGGGAATTCTCACTCATTGTCTGAGTTCCAGCTATGTGAACTCCTTCAGCATCTAACAAGGGAGAGACAGATTTGGGAGGCTCAAACCCCCTTTCTCTCATATGCATGAATATCACAGATCAATGACCCTGTCTCCAAGATTGAGTGTTTGGTGGCATATGGCAAAACCCTATTTCTCTAGTTAACACCTACAGGTTCAGAAATAATTATCTGCAATAATGTATTAGACAAAGGATGCTTTCTAAAATGTACAGAAAACTTCAACACTGTAATAAAAGGACAACTGTTCAGAACATGGACAGGGCACTTCATCAGAAAAGATATTACAGTGACTAACGAATATGTGAAGAAATACTGTTGTTGCTGCTGTTGTTGTTAGGTGCCAAGGAGTTGACTCTGAACATAATGTCCCTATGTACAAACATATAAATACCTTACCTTAGCCTGTGCCATCCTCAAAATCTCTGCTGTCCTTAAACTCGTTCCGCTCACTCTGTCAATATATTCCTTGAGGGTCTTTCTCTGCTATTCACCTTTCCATAGACTGGTCATTAGACAGATGCAAATCAAAACAACATTCTGATATCATTCCACCATTACTAGCAAAGGTAAAAAATAAATCACAAACAACAAATGCTGTCAAGAATATGAATAACATGCATATGAATGAATATGAATATGAATGACAAGGACCCTCATACTGTTGCTGGTGCTATAAAATGATGCAATCACTGTAAAAATGATATGACAAAGTTTGAAATAGAAATACCACATGATACAACAATCTCACTACTAGGTATATACCCTAGAGAAATAATAGCCATAGTGTGAACAGATGGTTACACACATGCTTATTATAGCATCATTCACATGAACAAAAAGGTGGAAGGAATCAAATGTCCATCAACAGATTAATAAACATATCATTAAAGAATAACACTGAATCTACAAAATATATTATAATGTAGATGAACCTAGAGGACACTACTCTGAGTGAAATTAGTCAATCTCAAAAGAAAAAATACCGTAGATTACTACTATAAGAAACCAAGAAAAGGTTTACACACAGAAATAATGGTATGAGGGGGAGGAGAAGAAAGGAGATTATGTCACAAACTAAAAGGTAGACATATATTAACTTAAGTGAAGGGAAAATAAATACAAAGAAAAGGAAGTTTTCTTGATCACAAGGAAAAGAAAGATGTTTTTAAAAAAGCACATGAATTAAAGATAACAATGGTGACTACGAGACATACATAGTCCTGAAAGAACAGTAATAACTATAATGCACATTGACATGCAAGTTGAAGAGGTGTGGGAAGGCAAATGAGCTATATCAGCAAATACAAATAGATTTGGTGACGTATTTGTACATACACATTTATATGTGCTACAAATATGTCCAGGAATAAAGGGCATTTCTGAAATATCTGAAAACTGCTTAGCTATAGCTTAATCCCTTCAGGCTTAGAGGCTCAGAACCATAATCTTGGTCATAACCAAGGTCAATTGGCAGAATCCACAAAGACATCCTGTTCTTTGGGAGTAATGACTGGGGTCTTAAAAGCTTGTGAATGAGGGGAGGACACAAGTGTGGGGATGAACTGGGGGGTAACTATAGAGTTACTAGGTTTGATGGGGGAGGGGGAGTTGGTTGGAGATGTGGGGAGGATCTGGTGTGAGGGGCAATGTATATACAAACTTTGCAGTGTAAAAGAAAAAAAAATTCAAGGAATAATAAAAAAGAATTAAATGGGAGGGGGAAGCTCATGAATGATCATCTAAGGTGCAGCTATTGACTATTGATCTCTCCCCATCAGAACAAAGATGATTTATAGAAACAAATTAGTCCAGAGGACCAACAGAACATGCAAACCCCAGACTCAGTGACTCTGAGACCAGATAAACTACATGGTGCCCAGCTGCTACTATTAAAAGATTTAAGCAGAAAATCCTGGGACAGTGGGAAAACATTGTGCCAAAAATGAAAAATAATAAAAAATACCACACTAGTAAGTAGGCCTGATAGAGACTGGTGGAACATTTAAGAGATTTTTTAAGCCCAGGACCGAATTCATCCCCTGTGGTTCAACTTTCAGATAAAAAAAAAAAAATAAACAAGTCTGTTTCATCTTCCCTTGGTTCTACAGATAGCTGTCTTTTCTGTCCTCTGCCTTGCTCTCTGCCCTGGTTGGGTGACCACTGTGGATGGCATCACCTTGCTCCCTGCCTTCTAGCTCTGGTAGAGATTAGAGAATGGAAGCACAGGCAGGCAGTGCACAAGGAGGAAGAAATGAGGTGTATTTATTCTTCTTCCTCTTTTCCCTCAAGGGCATGGTGTTGGAAGTGGTTGTATCCTACTCAGTGCCTCTACATGTGACACTGAGCTCCTGTGAGCAGCATGGTCATGGATCTTACTAAATCTTAATACTGTTGTTCCTTCCTTGAGCAAATGATGATGAAGTCTTACTTTTGTTTTTAGTCCCGAGTTAGACATCATTCTTTGTCTTGACTTTGCTGATTGTCACATATCTTCATAGAGTTGGTTCTGACTCATAGCAACCCTTTATACAACACATTGAAACATTCTCTGGTCTTATACCATCCTCATAATTGTTGTAGTCACTGTATTAATCCATTTCATTGAAGGCCTTTCTCTTTTTCATGGAACTTCTACTTTTACCAAGCTTGATGTCCTTCTTCAGTGACTGGTCCTTCTTGATTACATGATCAAAGTATCATTATTGCCCTCGCTTCTAAGGCATATTCTGGCTGAACGTCTTCCAAGACTTATTTGTTCTTCTGCAGATTCATGGCTTACTCAATATTCTTTGCCAACAACTCTGAAAATAGTACCAAAGTTAAACCCTCTTCAATGAATCTTTTGAATGTGTCATCTATTTCCTGACTAATAAAATTGGTACTAGGATTGGCATCAGGAAATAGATGCTAAAATAAGATTCTGGAACTGGGTTACTTGCATATTTAATAAATGCAAAGGCAGCCTGCTTGCTGATAGAAGTGGGGCACTAATTGTGAGGGTAATATCACAGTTACTTAAAATAGTACCAATGATGGCATAGGATGGAGTACTGGTTGAGAGCAAAGCATTAGGAGAATAAGAGTCATTTGCATTTAGTTGCTATGAGAACATTGGTAATTACAAAGGTTAGAGAGTGAGGTAACTGCTCATGATTGCAATGGAGAGTTTACATAGGAGAAAGATAAACTTAAACCCTTGAATCCACATCCCATGCCACAGGTGAGGAATCAGAAAGTATTACTGTACCAGTAAAGGGATCCTTTACTTCATTTAACTATAGGACACATACACAGGACTGCAGAGCTATAGTAACATTTAAATGTATAATCAGTCCAGGTCTCTTGTGCTATGACAAAGATAATGATTAAGAGACCCTAAAAATTGGAATGAGGACATCTGAGCAGATACAAATGAGATTGAATCAGTGTGGTAATTCATGATGTCATTACTCTACCATCTCCTCCCAAACCAGACCACATAGACTCCTTAGTAATGTCAATTATAACTTTTTTTTCTATAATTATATTTTATTAATTTTCATAAACATTTACAG
>NW_006399816.1:229031-230201 GCF_000299155.1 Elephantulus edwardii | reverse complement strand
CCAACACCATTTGTTAAAAAGGCTGTCGTTCCCCCACTTCACTGATTTCATCTCCTTGTCAAAGATCAGTTGACCATAGATAGATTATAACTTTTAATGATAAAAATAGAAGACTATGTGATATAGTTGTAAACTGGTTAAGTGTAATATTTATTAGTATATGAATACTAACAATAAAATGGTTTTATAAAATTTACTCTAAATTGCCATGTTATTAGTTAGTAACTAAGCAGAAGCCTTTTGAAATTTTTTCTTCTTTTCCATTAATAATTACTTTATTCTCAAAACATTTTGAGATAGGTTTCAAAATACTTCTTACCACAATATAGTAGCCAAACCACCAGAAATTTTTACAAAATCAGCCTATTAAAACACCAGCAGCAATGAAAACAATGTGTGCCATGAAACCATGTGATTAGGTGTCATTGTAATTGGACTTTAATGACAATTCTGAACAAAGCACGTAAGAGGGTTCATAAAGTAAATGAACATACTTTTAGTCTTAAAGATATAATGATACATGTAAAATAAGCCTACAAAAGAATATTTTTTTTTGTTAGGGTGCTACTAAGAGGTTCTAGAATTTGGTTCATTAGATAGTGCAATCTAGAAAGGTTGTTTCCCAAGGTAAGTGTAGTGAAAATGGAGTAAGGAAATACAGTGCAGACAGATTAGTAATTCAAGACAAATCAAAGTTTATTAAGACAGGAGAAAGTTTTCTTAAAGACTTTAAGAAAAGGAGAGTGAGAATACTCTCAAGAAATGAGAGTAGATGCTGTCCCCTTCTGGGGCCCTCAATTATATGGGTCTTGGAACTTCCTTGGTTCACCCAAGACACGTTCTGCAGTGACAGACTTTTTGGTGAAACCTCATTGGCCTTTGCTGATTGGATCAATTGCTAGTTCACAATGATCTCTGCATCAGGTTCTGCTTGGTTTTATTTCCTGATTCTTCTTTTGGACCCTTGTTGCCATTTTTCACTTTATTCTTTATTTAGTCTTTATAATTTTTGCTATTATAACTAACATGAATAAATTTGTTGAAACATTGCATAAAAATTTTGTTGTTGTTATGTGTTGTCGAGTCACTTGCAACTCATAACAACCCTGTGTACAACAGCCCTAAACCCTGCTCTATCCTCTGCCAATCACACTGTCTCTGACACACCCA
>NW_006399816.1:227559-228251 GCF_000299155.1 Elephantulus edwardii | reverse complement strand
GAATAGTGCAACAATGAATGAATGGAAACCCAAAATCTCTGTAAATGTTTATGAAAATTAATAAAATATAATTATAGAAAAAAAAATTAGATAGTTTTTGTGTCACCCTTTTTTGTGACAGTATCATCTGGTGCAATCTTTAGCCCTTATACCCACGTAGGTAATGTCATTGGGGGAAAAATACTGATTCCTCAGATTCTCCAAAAACTTCTTTGCTGGTGAAAACAGCTCTTGTGTTCTACCTGAGGGGAAGCCAAATTTAAGCAAGTTACCTCCAAATCCCACACCATTCATGGAAACCACATGTATGTTAGTATAGAACAGGGCTCATAGGCTTCCAATTACTTTTTTTGCAAGTAGAGAACTCTGGTTGGGTCTAGTACAGACTGCTGCGCCTGTCCAGGGCTGCATCTGTTATTAAAACATGTCAATTGGTATCCCATATATTCCTGGGGTCTTAATATTTGCCAATGTAAAATTCACTGCAGTTTGAATTTCTTTGCTCTCACCATTGGCTTTTTATCATATGCTTCTTCTTTAAATACTTCAGTATTGACCAATTTTTCTTGGTATGTTGTTGTTGTTACCGTCGAGTCCTTTGCAACTCATAGCGACCCTATGTACAACAGCCCTAAACCCTGCTCTATCCTGTGCCAATCGCTTTGCCTCTGACACACCCATCCCGATTACCC
>NW_006399816.1:196088-225859 GCF_000299155.1 Elephantulus edwardii | reverse complement strand
TTAAATGTATCATCCAGGAAGATTGCAGATGGTCATTACAAAGACAGAAGAGGAAGAAAAGACCAAAATGGATGTCAGAAGAAACTCTGAAGATTGCATTGGAATGTAGAGAAGCCAAAGCACAAGGAAGAATTCAAGACACTAAAGAACTGAACAGAAGATTCCAAAAGGCAGCTCGGAATGACAAAGCAAAATATTACAATGAAATGTGAAAGGAGCTAGAGTTAGAAAATCAAAAGGGCTGAACTCGTTCTTCTTGGTATAGTGACTCTGTATATTCACTCCTTCTTTTCATCCTTCTTGGATCATTCAAGATTTTGCCTATGGTATCCCTCAGTATTACAACTTAAGGTTGGAATTTGTTTTTTAGTTCTCTCAGCTTGAGAGATGCTGAGCGAGTTCTTCCCTTTTTATTCTCCAACTCTTTGCCCATTTCAATATAATACTTTGCCTTGTTTTTTCAAATAGCCTTTTGAAATCTTCTGTTCATCTATTTTACTTCTGCATCCCTTGTCTTTTATTTGCTTCTCAGTGCTTTTGTGCAGTTTTCAGAGTCTCTTCTGAGATCCATTTTGATCTTTTCCTTCTCTCCTGTCTTTGTAATGACCTTTTGGAAGACAGTTACCTTGCCAACTGAATGGAAGAGATCAGTCTTGTCCCCATTTCCAAGAAAAGAGCTAAAACAGAATGTGGAAATTATCAAGAAATGTCATTAATATCACATGCAAGCAAAATACTGCTAAATATCATACAAAAATGGCCAGCATTGTACCATTAAAGATAATGGCTAGAAGTTCAAGCTGGGTTTAGAAGAGGTCATGGCACCGGGGATATTATTTCTGATATCAGAAGGACCTTGGCTGAAAGCAGAGAACACCCAAAGAATGTCTATTTGTGGTTTAGTGACAATGGAAAGGCATTTGATTGTATGGCTTAGAACAAATGATGGCTAACATTGAGAAAAATGAGAATCCTAGAACACTTAATTATGCTCATGTGAATCCTATACTTAGATCAAGAAGCTGTCATCCAAACTGAGCATGGGGATACAGCCTGGTTTAAAATCAAGAAAGGTGTGTGTCAGGAATGTATTCTTTCTACATACCTGTTTAATTTGTATGCTGAGTAAATAATTTGAAAAGATGGACTCTATGAAGAAGAATGTGGCATCAGGATTGGAGAAAGATTCATCTACAACCTGTGTTATGCAGATAACACAATTTTGCTTGCTGAAAAAAAGGACTTCTTGAAGTGCTTGATGTAGAAGATTAAGAACTACAGCTTTTAGCATGCACTGCATCTCATCAAGAAGACAAGCATTCTCATCACTGGTCCAACAGGGTAACATCATGACAGATGGAGAAAAGATTAAAATTGTCAATAATTTCATCTTACTTAGATCTACAATCAACATCCTTGTAACCAGCAGTTAGGAGACCAGGAGACATATTGCATTGGGAGGTCTGCTGTCAGGAACCTCTACAAAGTCCTGAAGAGTAATGATGTCAATTTAAAGACCAAGGTACGCCTTAGCCAAATCATAGAATTTTCAACCACCTGCTATCCATTTGAGAGCTGGACAATGAATAAAGATGACAGAAGAAGAATTGATGCCTTTGAGTTATGGTGTTGGAGAAGAGAAAGTACTAAATATCCCATCGGTAGCCAAAAGTACAAACAGAAATGTCCTGGAGAAAGTTTAGCCAGAATGTTTCTTAGAGGTAAGCATGGTGAAGCTTCATCTTACATGTTTTGGACATGTTGTTAGGAGGGGATATTCTTTGGAAAGGGATAGCATGCTTGCAAAGGTGAAGGGTCAGTGAAAGAGGGCACAACCTTCAATGAGATGAATTGTTACAGTGTGGCAACAGGCTGAAGTATGTCAGAGATTGTGATGATGGCACATGATAGGACAGGGTTCAGATCTGTTGTTCATAGGTTCTCTTTGAGTCATACTCGACTTGACACCTAACTACAGGGAGCTCTGGATTAGTGAGCTGAGAGTTAAGCTGTCTGCACAAAGGCAGGTGTTTTGAATCTATCAGATGTCCCATGGGAGAAAGCATGGGCAATCTCTCTCCACGTGACTTACAGGCTCTGAAAACCTCTGAAGGGTCAGCTATGAGTTGGTTCTGATCCAAAAGCAACGAATGAATGAGTCAGTGTTTCTCAGTTAATTTCCAGGCCTTTCTTCTGTGGAACCTTTAATGGACTCAGATTTTCAGTTTCTGCTTAACAGGCACAAATATTAACTGTTGGTGCTGCTCAGAGATTTCTGAGAGAACCAGCTACCTTTTGCATAAAAGCCTTTTTTAGTGACTATCCAGGGGCAGTTGTAGAACTTACTTTCATGTACACCCTAAAACTAGAGTCAGATTCCAACAATGGCCGTGAATGAAGGTTAAGATTATTAGAATAAATACAGAAGAAGTTGAAAAATTCTGTCAGTTTGTATCAGCAGGATTCTAGTAAGCATACATGCAACTTGATTCCAAAAAAATTTAGACCAAGAAAGACAAATTAGCAGATAAGGTCAAACTGAGTTTATTAATATGGATACATCCACCCAAATTTCTGGATTGAATATGTTGATTTCAGCACCCAGGAGTGGTATTCATAGTCTTCGGAGTTTACTGGTGCCTAGACTTAGTAAATGGTATATAGTTAATTGAGATGTTGGAATTTCCTTGGAATATCTGAAAGAATCTGAAGGTCCAGAGAGATGAGAGTGTCAGAGTGGGTCTATTAGAAGCAACAGGCAAACTATACTACTCTGGAGGGCCCAGAAGATTTCCCTATCACCAAGATATTTAGAAAAACATTGGAAGGAGAATCCCAGTATTCTTGTAAAACAGTCTTTTATAAGCTAGGAACAATGGTGGAGATGCTGCCATGATTCTTGGTTTTTAGATTTTAGTAGCAATAGAGGGAAAGATGATAGTTATTCGTGGGCTCAATAAACAGACTTCACTAAAGCTCATCTGGTTCCCATCACTTCTGGGTATACCGTCTGCCACTGAACGAAGTCAATACTTAGCTCCCGATAGTGGAGTAAGAGACAAGGTGACTGTTTGGTGGCAGTTGATGACATTGGACCCCTTCTACCACATACAAGGAGGGAATAGACACATATTCAGAGGATAGATTTGCTTTCCTTGCCTTTCCTACTATTTGTGGTGCTTCTTATAACTCAGCAACCTCACAAGCATGCTTTTCAATGAAGGAACTCATCTGTGATTGGCATGCAGCAGTTGGGATGCCCACGGAATTCACTGGTTTTTCACATGCCTCATTACCTAGGAGGTGTTGACACGACCCAAATTTAGGCCTATAGAAGACTCAGGTAGGTGGCTGATTTATAGGATACTGTATATGTCTTAAATCAGAGGCCAATTTATATTGCCCTGTTCCCCATAGCCAGCAGGGGACAGTCTGGCAATCTATGGATAGCAAGAAGAATGATTCACCTCACTTTCATAACTATTAACTCACTTTGGAAAGATTTGTTTTCCATCCATCCATGAGTTTTTGGGATTGGTTGATCCCTAATGACAGAGAAGAAATGCTTCTACCAGGGAATACAATTAATTATAGGTCTGTTAAGCTGGAACCTGCGGATGGTTCTTGGCCACTTGAGAGTCCTCATATTGAACTAGGAGAGAGTGAAGCGATATCACTCTACTGTCAGGGTATTTATCTCATTTACAAAGGGGAAACAGACTTCCTGATCCTTAATGGGAGTAATAAGGACTATCTTGGAACTCCGGGATTAACTCAGGTACCTCATGGCACCCCATGTATCTCATGATATAAGTCTGAGGAGGTGGATAAATTTAGGAATGTAGCATACTATCCTGTGATACTGACTTTGTTCATCTTTGGACCATAGTTTGTATGATACTTATCTAGGAGATCTGTTCTCCCCTGAGGATTCCGAGGTGCTTCCACGTGAGGTCTTCAAAGTCCCCTCATGTACTTTACAGGCCAGTGGAAACTGTAGGAACCATAAACTTCACTCATCTAAGAATATTTGGGGAAAGGAGGAAGACTCATCAACAACCTGTGTTATGCAGATGATACAACCTTGGTTACTAAAATGGAAATGGAAGGAGAATATGAAATGCTTACTTAATTCAGGACAACAGACTTCAGTATGGATTGCATCTCAACATTAAGAAAACAAATGTCCTAACCACTGGACCAATAGTCAACATTATGATAAATGGAGAAAAGGATTGATTCTGTCATTAATTTCACCTTACTTGGATCAACAATCTGCCTGGTACCAGCAGTCAGGAAGTCAGAAGACATACTGCATTGGGCAAGTCTGCTCTCATGGAATGTCAAAATGCTGATGAGCAATGATGTTAGTTTGAAGGCTAAAAGACCTCATTCAGGCCATGGTCTTCTCAATCATCTACTATGCATCAGAGAACTGGACAATGAAAAAGGATGACGGAAGAATTGATGCTTTTGAGTTGTGGCACCGTAGAAGAGTGCTGAATATCCCATGGACTGCCAAAAGAGCAAACAGGTATGTCTTTAAAAAAGTTCAACCAGAGTGCCCGTTGGAGGCAAAGATGGTAAAGCTTTATCTTTCATACATCAGACATGTAATTAGGTGAGGCTATATCATATAAAGGGATAGCATACTTGGAAAGATGGAGAGTCAAGCAAAGGAGATGAAGACCACCAATGAGATAGATTGACAGTGATTTCAGTAATGGTCTGTAGTGTGTCAGAGATCATGAAGATGGTTCAGGAAAAAGCAGGGTTCTAGCTGGTTGTTCATAGGGTCATCACAATGAGTCATGCTCGACTCGATGGCATCTAAGAACAACTATAGCAGCAAAAATACAAGCAACTAAGAAACTACCAGAAGGTGAAGGAGATATGGAATGGGTGGTGGAAGAATGAGACTATGATTACCAGTGTAACTTAATGACCAATTAGAGAAGGGGCACTCTCACAGCTATGTTTTATATTTCATTTACTCAAACTTTCCTCCTGTTGCTGTATATTTAATTCACTAGCGGAGGTTACATTACAAGTTAGATTTCTAAGTAAGAGCAGCACTAAATTGGTATCACTCCCTGCACTATATGGTGATTGATTTTTTTTTCACCATCTAAGCAAATTCATGGATGGATGTTCAGTGGCAAAATGGATGGATTATGCAGGTTATTTTTCATCTGCTTTTGTTTTTGTTAGCCCAGGAACACTCAGACAGGAAATAGGAGGACAGAAAATCAGAGGTCCAAGTATTTATTTCCCCATCTTATTTGCTACTGGACTACAGTTTTGACAGGATTTTTGTTTTTAGGAGTTTTTTTCCTCTCTCTCTGTGGCTATAGCTCCTGTTGGGTGACTCTTCTCCTATTGTTACAGTTTTCTAACTGTTCTGGTAACATACTCCTTGTCTTTATTCCTTTAGAAATAGGTGGTAATGGCTTTACATTGTAGTTTGTCTCTGGGTGTTTTGGATCCTAGAGTTACATTCTTAACTCTGCTTAACCTTAGTAAACAGCCTTTTATTACAATCTCTTCAACTAACACTTTGGGTGTGTCATCATTTCCTGCTAGAACGTAGATTGATGATACAGGTTTCTGGAGGGAAAGGGAATCTTAGCTGATTTTCATCAAGGGCTTAAATAAAGGTTCATAGGTTGAGCTGGTGTGATTGAGGCTCTCTGCCCCTCTGGAAAGAACAAAGTTTTGTGATGTATTTGTACAGAGTGGGCTGTAGTTTTGTTTTGTTTTGTTTTTCACCTCCTGTTAGGTACCATCAAGTTTACTATAACTCATCGCGATTCTCTGAATGGATCTGAACCTTTCTCTATCCGGAACCATCCTCATGATCTCTGCAATGTACACACTCATTGTGGTGGTCACTGGGTCAATCAGTCTCATTGAGGGTCCTCCTCTCTTTGACTGACTTATTACCTTTCCCAGTATGATGTCTCTCTCCAAGGACTGGTTCTTCCTGAAAATATACCCAAAGCAGGTGAGATGAAGTTTAAAGTAAATGAGATGAAGTTTCACTCTCTTTGCTTCTAAGGAGCACTCTGGTTGTACTTCCTTCAAGACAGATCTGTTCTTGTGACAGTTTGTGGGATATATAATACTCATCTCCAATACCATGTGTCTTGGGAGTCTCAGTGTCAGCTGGAGGGGCCTCTGGCTTCGGCTTCGGGAAGAGAGGCCAGGATGGAATGCTCAGTTGCTTGTGGCTTTCTTTTTGCTACAGCTGGGTGTCGGTAGAGCGGACTTGCCATATGTACTGGGGGTCTCTGGCCCAGAGGTTGCCAGTATTTGGGCGTGCTGGGATGGTAAAACACAGAAGGGCCCAAGGGCCTATTTGTTCACTGTTTTTGTTCAAACATTCTTCTAGGTCATATAGCCCTGCTCTGTCTACTTTCTGTACAGAGGTAACTCGGGGTTGCTTGTGAAGCTGAACGCTGTGACACTGATGAGTCAAATGTGATAATGGTTACCCATGATGGACAGTGTTTGGTGGCGCTCCCCAATTAAAACAAGCTTGGAAGTAGGAGTTCCAAGCTTGGAAGCAGGCATCCACTTTCGTAATAGCTTGCCTCCAAAATCCCTATGAACTTGGAAAAAGGATGAAAGTCATACATTTTTAAAAAGAAAATGTGTGTATGTATGTATGTATGTATGTATGTATGTATGTATGTATGTATGTATGTATTTAATGTGTGTACCGTCAAATTGGATCTAACTGGTACAGGAGGCGATTGTTCCTCCTTCTTCAGCAGAGCATCTGGTGGATTTGAACCGTGCACCTCTGTGATTGCAGTGCAGTTTCCTGCCACTAGGCCACCAGAGCTCGCCAAAAGTCATACATTTTGAGGACTTTCTTTCATAGGGTCACTATGAGTCGCCTACGACCCATCGGCATTTAACAACAACAACTACACCTCCAACACCACCACAGTTCAAAGGCGTCATTCTGTCATCCTCAGAATGGGTAGGCCTGTAGAATGTGGATTCAGGCAGATAAGTTTGGAAACTGCTTAGCAAATGAGACCCCAGAGGGCATTAAGGATTGTTCACCATACTTAGGAGAACAAGTCTTCAACAATGATACCATAGGGCAGGAAATTACACAAGAACACTAACTAGATTATGCATCTCCTCTATGTGGCATTGGGAAATGGAACCAATGCTCTTTAGATTAAGCCTATGAGATTTCAGGTAGTGAGAACCTGTGGATGTTTGATCAACTAATTAGGTAAAACATAGTAGATGTGCTAAGAATTGATTCTCCAGGTTGACAAGGTTGATGTCTAGTAGGATATCAACTTCTCTGGGTATTTTTTACATGTGCATTCTTTTAAAATTGGTTTTAACTGCAGTCAGGGACCTCTCTACAGAACTGAAGAGCAATGATTCAGTCTGGAAACTAACGTGCGCCAAATCCAGGCCACGGTCTTCGCAATTACTAGCTATGCATCTGAGAGCTGGACAATGATTAAGGATGATAGAGGAAGATCAATGCCTTTGAGTTTTGCTGGAGAAGAGTGTTGAACATACTGTGCACTGCTAGGAGAAGAAACAGACCTGTCCTGGAGAAGGTGAAATTAGACTGCTCCATGGAGGCAAGGATTTTGAGGATTCATCTCACTTATTTTGGGGATGTGGACAAGAGGGACTAGTCCTTGGAGAGGGACATCATGCTTGGAAGGGTGTAGGGACAGCACAGGAGAGGAGGACTCTGGATGAGATGGATTAACTCAGTGACCAGAGAAATGACATTGGGTCTGTTGGAGACGATGAGATTGGCTTAGGATAGGGCAGGTTTCAGAGCAAGTGTACATAGGGTCACTATGAGTCACAGGCAACTTGACGGCACATAACACACCCCCCCAATTAAATAATTCGTATTAACTTTTAGAATATTAGTTACCATTGATCAATGTCTTTTATCATAACTGCTCATCACATCTGAGGTTACATTATTCCTGGTCATTTTACCTCAGATTTCCTGCTTCTGCATATTGCTGCTATTGCAATTCTCCCTAGGATTGCTGTCCCTTCCAATATTGCATTCTCTCACATTATCCACCCTCCAGATGTCTGCTTTATCCCAAAGGAATAGTGACACAAAATAGATTATGTATCAGGCTTTACTGTGGTTTGGGATAACATGAAGGGACTGTAGCATAGCATATTACAGGCAATGATTTAAAGCTGGCTGCTAGGCACCACTGTCTGTGGATTCTCCCCTTGGCTAAGTATCCCTTTAAGTCCTGGCTTGTGGTCAAATTCATAAGCTTTCTGTCTCTCTCAGAATAGCTTTTCATTCCTCTCAGCCAGTTTCTAGTTCTTGAAAACCTCTGTTCCTTTCTTTTGCCAGACAATTTAGTTCTCTCTCCACTATCCTAAACTTTGTCTCAGCTACCCAAACAATTGTTAAGTTGCTTTTATTCCAAAATCTTACCCTATCTTTTAGTATCATAAAGCAAGAGGAGAAGTTTTGAAAGGTATTTTTCCCCCCTTCATATAAAATTACTAGGCAGGTCTCTCTTCCCATATGTCTCCACAGGGCAGCAGTTCAGTTAAACATATTCATTCCTCTCTTGCCCTAAGCAAGTCCCTACAGTAGATCATACCAGCCTTTAGCTTTTTTCTTATCTTTTGATCCAGGGTTTTAGGCGTTGTGGAGTAAATTTTTACTCAAAGCAACCCATAACACAGGAGAGCTGCCCCATAGGCTTTTCCAGGCTGAAGAGTGCCAAGTTTTAATCCTGAAGAGTTGCTGAGTGAGTTTGAACCTCTAACCTTACAATTAGCAGCCAAGTTCTTAACTTTTGCACCACCAGAGCTCATTTTGTACAATACAGGGGGAAAAAGTTTCATGTACAACATGGTAAAATGAAAGCAATCGAAATAACAAATAGAAGTCTGGGAACTTTTGTATATACAGTAGATGACAGTTTCATAGCCACCAAAACTTTACACATGAAGAGCGTAGCAGCATAATGGAAACACACAGTAATAATGCAATGTTAGAAGGCTATAGGAAATTATGCAACTGACAACATCTATGAAAAAATATATCTTTCATGTGGGCAAGGATTAAATAAGGCAATAAAACCCATTGCCATAAAATTGATTCCAATACATAGTGACCCCTTCCAGCAGAGAATTGTTCCATGGGGTTTCTGAGACTATAATCTTTACAGAATCAGATGGACACATCTTTCTCCCAGAGAGTCACTGGTGGGTTTGGCTAGCTGACGTTTTGGTTAGCAGCTGAATTGTTAAATATTGCATCATCAAGGCTCAGTGAGGGGATTAGATGGGAAAATATATACACGCAGTGAGAACCACTGTTTTGTTGGAGATTTTTGGATTGGAAGTGCTTCTTCCTTTCTTCCCCTCAAATTTTCCATCCTTTCTGAAATGTTTTTTATATTCCTCTTTTCATCAAAAAGTATCAAGAGATTAGATGGAGAACATTAGGAAATCTAAGTGTGAAAATAATTAACTGGGAATAAAAAGGATCATATAACTTAAAAAAAATACACTTGGGAGCAAAGGATCCCTAAGGTAGAGCTCAGACTTTAATGTGCGTACAAATCATGTAAGGGTCTTACTAATCTAGTTTTCTGGGCCTGACCCACCCCTACAAACCCTGGCACTGTAGGTCTGAGTGGAGCCCCTTGATATTGGCTTTCTAACACGCTTCGAATGGTGCAGATGTCATCCAGTTTGAAGTGGCATTGTCTTAGGACATGCTTTCTTCCCTCTCAAGAATTTGAAGGACTTTCACTGAGATGTCAAGCCTTCAATGTTCTTTCTTCTTGTGGTTTTGTGCTGTTGAATCGGAACAAACTCATAGCTGCACTCCCTGCTGGGGAGGAGATTGTCTATTTTTCTCTCTTGGAGCAGCTGGTGGATTTGGACCACGTGCCTTTGGGATGGCTGCTCAGCTCCTTTCATTGGACCACCAGAGCTCCCCCACAGTTCCTTGAGTGTGCACTGTTAGCTGACGGGGAATTGGTTTGATTTACATTGCAAACCTATGCTCATGGACATTTCACAGAACTGCTTGGTATCTCTGAGGTAGGCTGCAGAGTGGATGCTGCTGCTGAGCTTGAGGCAACACACAGGCTATTACTGTTCCAGATCTTGCCGCTTAAACAGAGTTTTAAATGCATATTGGTTGCCAGCTGTTCCCTTGTGCATCCCACATAGTGGGGGAACAGCTAGATGTGTCCTGAAACTGCTGCCTGAATAGCTGGGCCATGTCCACACTCACGGCTCATCTAATGGTGACACTGCTTTGAAAATCCATTTCTCAGGGGCATCTGATGGTGATGGGGAACCCATAGCTGGAGTGCAGGTGATGGGAAGGGAGCCCTGAGCTGCTTCACAGCTGTGGGTCTCCTTTGATGAGAATGGCAGGCCAGCCTTTGGAGGCTTGAAATAAATACACGCAGAGGAAGAGGAGCTCAGGTGGTCTAGTTTGACTTTGGATTTTGACTGTGGGGGATCTGCTGAAAAGAACAACTATAGAAATTAATAGACACCATCTCCTCTGGGAGCAAATGTTGGGGAAGGATGCTGTGAATATTCCTCTGACTAGTAATTCTTCCTGGTTCCATACAGAGAGGTGGCTGGGGATAGCGGTTGGGGGTGAGGACCCAGAATCTCTGCTCTTTCCAGCTCAGATCTCTGGCTTCTGGTAGGGTAGTAGATAAAAGAAATAACACTAATGTTCACTCATGTTCTCTTGTTTGATCCTCACAATAACCATGTGTGGTAGATATTATTCCTTAATTTTACAGATGAGGAAATTGGGGTTCAGAGAGGTGATGTCAGCTATGTGGGGTTATATAGTAAGGAAGTAGGAGCTGGAACTTGGCCAGGTTTGTGGGCTCTGGTTCAGTATTCTTATTGAAAGCCATAGACGTAGCTGATGAGGGTAGGAAATGAGTGGAAGGATGAAGAGAGGAGGGGGGGGGAAGACCACGAGAAAAGTAATTATCAAACATTTATTCTTTGCCACCTATAGGACATTCTTTCTTCCTCTCTCTTCATTCACCTGAAGTTTACGTGAAAGCAAAGAATGGAGGCACTGAGAGGTGATGAAGTGCTTGGCCCAAGGTTACACAGCCTTTGAGTGGCTGGAGTAAAGCTAGAACTCATGCCCCCTCTCCAACAGTCATCCTATGGACTACGTACCCTCAAAAGGCTGGTGGATAAAATAATTTTGTGTGAAAAAAAGTTAGTGAAAAAAATATCAACTGTACTATTCTATCTATTCTATCAAATGGATAGAATTCCTGAACTACCATTCAGTAATGAAATACTCTGCAGCTGGTAGATGCAATGACCATGAATTTGGGGGCTTGATGAACTGGAGAAATGGTCACGTTGTGATATGAAAGGGCAAGATATCATGCATACAGTGTGAATTTGTCTGTTTAAAAAATACATGTAAAAAAGACTAGAAGGAAGTCTATCAAAATGGTGGATGTGGGGAGATGTAATTATAAGTGTTTTCCCCTTTTCTTTTCTGTATTTCCCCCACATTTCTAAATTGCCTATTTCATTGATTAACAGGAAAAAAATACACCCATCTGTATTTTAGGTAAAACAAAACCCTGCTTTGGAGTATCTCCTATGCACTTGATGAATTTTCAAGAGAGGCACCTTTCACCTCTTCTCTCCCTTCATCAACCCCTCCACTGGGAAGGGGCTTGGGTTCAGGTGGGGCATCTGTGCTGGGAGTCTGAGGGCTAATGCCTGTGCTACTTCATATTTTAAAGGCAGATACGTTCCTCCAAATGAGACAACTATTGTGTGATGGGAAGTGTTGTCCTGGTTCTGAATCTAACAGGTGCTGGGGACCCCGGGAAGGTGACTACCCTATGGTCACACACGGGTTCCACATTCCCCAGGGTGGAGCTCAGACCTCCTGACTCTGTTCCAGGGATCTTATCCTCAGAACACTCCCTGGTTGCAGTGTGCTGGCCATTCGACTCTTGTGCTCATCTGAGAGCAGGCAAGACTAAGGCGGACTCTCTCCATCCTCATGTGACCAGTCCCATTCTTCCCTTCTGTGGGCTGGCATGCCAGTTACCAAGTGCCACGGACGTGTATCTTGGGCACCCCTGCCCAGGAAGAGCCACAGGTCTAGATCTCCACCCATCGTCCCTGCGTCTCAGTCGTCTAGGTGCTGCTCTTCCCAGGTGGATGTGGGGATAGCGCTGTAAGGGTCCATGATGACCTTAGCACAACGGATGATCATCACCACGAGGAAGAGGCAGAGGAAGACGAAGCAAGCCAAGGTCAGTCCTTTGTCCACGTCGACGTAGACAGGTTCAGGGGTGGGCTCCTCCATCTCTTGGCAGCAACTTTAGGGTTCTCCTCTGACCTGGGGTTGACTGGTACCATTTTCCACCCCTGTAGAAAGAGCCACAACAATGGGAAGGGGAGGGCCATGCCCACCTGCCTGTATAGCTTCGCCCTCCCCAGGCCTGGGAGTATCCTTTCATGAAATTCCCTTTCTTGACATCACTGGGTACAACATCTTTCCTCTTTCCAGGTCCCATAGAAAAACTCCCTTTGTAGCAAGAGAGAGCGTGTCTTAGCTGATGACCATTAATGGCATAAATGGTCACAGGGTGGACTGGTGTGACTGCTGCTCTCTGTTCCTCAGGACACAGCTAACTCCCTTTGCGTTATGTTTGGACAGAATGGCCAGGCTGTGGCATGAAAGACTAGGCAATTCGTTCCTGTTAAGACACGGCCTCAGAAACCTGATAGGCACCATGAATGAGGATCTACTTGGTCGCTGTGGGTTTGGTTACTATCCAATGTGCTTTCACAACCAGTTTATTACCAGACCCTCAAAACAGCCCCCAGAAGCAAGTTAGCTAGGTTTCAACATGCTCATTTATCATCATGAACAGGAGGCGTGGAGGCAATGACTGACCCAAGATCTCACATCTTAAACCCTCTGCATGTCTCTGCCTTCTCTGATGCAGGGGCAAAGTGAGATCCGCATTCTGTCCCTTTTTGGTGCTTTGTAAGGATGCCTCCTTAAGCTCTGGGCCAGTGGCCTTGGCATATCTGTACCCACAGCACCCATGCTATCCCCCTTGTGGACCCTCTGACTTGTCGTCTTTACCTCTCCCACTGGATACTGACCTGCTGGTTGGAGTGGTCACCACTTCATAAGAGCTGCTGAGTGAACTCACACCTGGTGCCAGGCTGCTCCAGGAGGCAGGGGGCAGCCAGGTATCACAGCTGAGCTGTCTGCAGAAACAGTGCTGGCTTTTTGCTCATAGAGAAGGCATCTGCACTGGTGGTGACATGGTCTGAAAAAGAAAGGGAGAGAAAGCTTAACAGCCAAGGATGAGAGCTGAGCTGTCAGAAAGATGTGCTGTGGTAACACCCCCTGGATATGGGGCTAGGAGCCACTACTCTGTTTCTTTGTCTTTACGTCTCTGTATAAAAGATGGTAGCTGTTTTTGAGTTGATTCTTGCAGTGGCAATGATAGAGTGGAAGTTCCCCACAGAGTTTCCTATATGATCAAATTAGGGATCTCTGGTGACTTAGAGGAAAGGAATTGTGCTGACAATGCAAAGGCATGTGGTTCGAATCCACCAGCTGCTCAGTGGAGGCTGGGCAGTCTCCTCCCTTGCGATTTACTGCATCTGAAAACCTGCAAGAAGGTCAGCTCTGGGTTGGTTCTGACTCAGGGTACACAACAACAAATATGGTCAAATTAAGTGACATGTAAGGGCTTAACACAGGGCCTGCGACTTGACATCTGCTCATTAGGTGACTTTAAAAACTGAACCAGAATGAAGGTCACATAGTGAAGTGTACTGGGGGGGGCAGGGGGATTACTATACTAACACTATTACTATACTAATACTATACTATACTATACTATACTATACTATACTATACTATACTATACCATACCATACCATACTATACTTATGAAGGAATTTTACTTTTACTATTCAAAGAGAAGAGCGAACTGCGGTGGGGGTGGGCAGGGAGAAAAGTGCAACAATGAATGAATAGAAATCCAAAATCTCTGTAAATGTTCATTGAAATTAATAAAATATAATTTAAAAAAACAAACAAGAAAACAGAACCAGTTGAGGTGTCAGTTAATTCTGCTTACGACAAACCCATGTGTGTCAGAACAGAACTGTGCCCCGAAAGCAGATTGCCTGTCTTTTTTTTTTTTCAAGGCACCTTTGGGTGGATTAGAATCACCAACCTTTCAGTTAGTCACTGGTTACTAACCATTTGTGCCACCAGAAGATCTGCTGAGTGGATGTTGCTGTGTGCTGTCAACACAATAACAGATCCTGGAGACAGCATAGAATGGCCCCACGGGATCTTCTGTTGTTTTGTTGTTGTTGTTATGTGCCGTCGAGTCGCTTGCGACTCATAGCGAACCTATGTACAACAGCCCTAAACTCTGCTCTGTCTTGTGCCAATCACACTGTCTCTGACACTCCCATCCTGATTATCCCAGTCACTGAATCAATCCACCTCATAGAGGGCCTTCCCCTCCTGCGCCGTCCCTCCACCCTCCCAAGCATGATGTCCTTCTCCAAGACCAGTTCCTCTTTAAAACATGCCCAAAGTATGTTAGATGGAGCCTCAGAATCCTTATCTCCAAGGAGCCACCCGGTTTAACCCTTTCCAGGATGAATCTGTTTGTTTTCCTAGCAGTCCATGGTACTCTCAATACTCTTCTAGGCTGTTCTATTTATGGGAAGGAGACCTGGTGGTGCAGTGCCTTACATGTTGGCTTGCTAACTGAGAGGTCTGCAGTTCAAATTCACTAGCTGCCCCTGAGCAGTATGATGAGGCCATTTGCTCTTGTTAAGGTCGCCGTCTTGGAAACCCAACAGAGGGTGCCCAGGAGTTAGGATTGCAGACATGGATTTTGTTGGATGGTTTCCAATCTTTCTGGGAGCAGTGACAGGTCTTTCTTCCCACAGAGCCACTGGTGGGCTCAAAGCACTGATGTTTCAGTTAGCAGCTGAGAGCTGAACCACTGCACCACGAGTGCCCCTTTGCTCTGGAGAGAGAAGCCATTTGCTATGAGGGCCTCTGGGTGCTGAGCTTGGAGGGAGACTGTTCCCAGGAGCAGCTGTAAGGATGGAGCGTCACTGTGTCTGTAGCAAACCTGACTAACATCGCGTCTTATTTTCCCAACAGCCACATGAGGTTGTGCTTATTCTGTCAGGAGAAGCAGTAGCGCAGAGGGTTGAGCGCTGTCTGAACTGAAGGACAATGGCATTTCCCCCATCTCTGGTTTTGTGGCTGTGTCTACTGAGATACAAGCCACCCCATTTGAGTTAAATACATCTTTTGTCATGCTCCCCGCTGATATCTGGTTTCTGTCAGGATTAGACAGAAACACCGAGTCAGAAGATGTTACAGTTCTGTGTAAACCAGTAAGAACCAGAGACATAAAAATGAACACCACACAAGATGATGTTGCAGCCGGATAGAGTGGCAGGAAGCTGCTCTGGGCAGTAGTTGTGATGGAAAGATTTATTTGCGGGGGAGAGAGAAAAGCAAAGATAGAACAAATACGATTTGAGAAGTCATTTTTGTACCATGGAGATGAAAGCACTCGCTATATTGCTGTTTGTACTTCTCTGGATCCTAAGATTCCTCAACAACTGAAGCAGGAGCCTCACAGAGATTGAGAGGATGGCGCAGGACCATGAGGATGGCGCAAGTGCAGATCTGTTCTCCAAGGGGTTGTGTGAGCTGGAGATGACTCAAGAGCACCCAACATCAACAACAACAATAAGAAGGAGTGAATGGAACACTGCCACCTCCAAACGTAACCATTCCTTCATCTCTCCTCAACTGGAGTGGCCCGGACGGGTCTTCCTTCATTCCATAGATGAGGAGACTGGAATGGGGGGCACAGAAGACATTTCTGTGTTCACAATTTCAGAGCAGTGACTTGGCTGGGACCTGCCTCAGGGTTCTGACCGCTGCCTGTGCCTGGTGCTCTGGCCCTGGCTTCTGCATGTGGTCACTCCTGGCCCTCAGGGAAGGACAGGTAAGCTGCAGTTTCACAATTCTGCATTCCATTACGGGCACTTGGTCCGGCCTCTATCAATACTGCAATTCCAGGCTCTGGTCTGCCTTAGCTTAGGCCCGCGCAACAATCACAGGCAGTGAGACCTCCGGTCACTTGGCAGGTTTCCCTGGTCTCATCTGGGCCCAGGCCCTATAATGCAGCAACATTGTCAGTGTCTCCTGGAGGGATGTGTGTGATGGAATAGACTAGAATATTTATTCTCAACTGAATATGACAACCATAAACATCTCCAAACATTGTCAGTGTCTCCTGGATCCTGCCTGTTGGGGTGAATGCCAAGTATGTGGATTCAAAGAACAGACGTGCCTTTGCCCTGCCAGATGGAGTCTGCTCATTAACCTTAATTACCAACGGGCACACATCCCTGTCCAGCTCTGTCTTCGTGAGGACATGACACCCAGGAGGGAACTTAACACCAAACTCAGCTGCTGTTCCCTGGGAGCTGAGCTTCTGGCCTTCCCAGCAGCCAGCTTGGAGGTCCTCAATGTAACTGCATTGTCCTTCTGCACTAGCAGAATGGTCTGTGTGCCAGCCCTTGGGGCACCTGCACGTGAATGTGCTCCATTCAAGGAACCTGATCTCCATGAATAAAGGACCTTCAAAGGAACAGGCTCTCCTGAGTCACGCCACATACCCCTTCAATCACGTATTTTTAGGGTTGGGGTTCAGAAGTTTCAAATGCAAAAAAAAATTCTGTCAAAGTCATACTTTGTATGCATGCTTTTTAGCAGCATACAAAGAAGAATCCAAATGCAGGAACAAAGAACTGAGTGAGAGAGTTTTAGGGGAAAAAATCAGAGTCACAATTCAATGGATATATCGCTTCCAACCCAAAAGCAAGCCCACTGTTATTGGGTGGATTCCAATACATAGTGACCCTATAGGACAGAGCAGAGCCACCCTACCAGGGTTTTCAAGGCTGGAAATCTTTATGAAAGTAGACTCATCTTTTTTCCGTAGAGTAAACTAGAACCACTGACATATTAATTAGCAATTGAGCCCTTATCCATTTCGTCGCCAGAGCTTGTTATGGGGCAGTTTAACTGTGTCATTTAGTGAGCTCTGGCGGCCTGGTAGTCATGGAGTGGAGCTTCTGACCCAAAGACTCGAGTTTTGCATCTATCTGATTTTCCTTGAGAGAAAGCTGTGTGATTTACAGCTTCTGGAAACCCACTGGAGGGCAAGTTTTGAATGAATTCAGACTTGATGACGATGAGCTGATGAGTCAGGTAAATTTGACCTGAAATGTAATTAGAATTCTCCTTAGATGCAAAGGATAGTGAGTGAGGCGTGTCTCATCTGCTTTGGACATGAGCTGTGGCGGTGCAGTCCCTCGAGAGCTGTCCTGTTAACCCAAAGGCAGTGCCTCTAGACTCCACTAGTGAGTCCATGAGAGAAAGAGGAGCAATCTCCTCCCCTGTGATTTACAGCCTCCAAGTACCCATAGAGAGGAGGAGTCAGCCATGAATAGATTCTGATTCAATGTCAATGAGCGAATCTGAGCAGGAGAGGCTAGTTCCTGGAGAGGGGCATCATGCTTGGTAAAACAGCTGTTGTTGTTGTTGTTGTTGTGTACCATTGAGTCAGAAGCGCCCTATAGCTGATCTTCCAGCAGGTTTTCAGAAGTGAAGCAGTCAGTCACACAGGAGGAGAATGTGCATCTTTCTTCCACGGAGTAGCTGGTGGATTTGAACCACATACCTTTGGGTTGGCAGCACATTTCCTTATCACTAAGCCACTAGAGCTCTCTTGGTATGTTGTTGTTGTTATGTGCTGTCAAGTTGCTTGCGACTTGTAGCGACCCTATGTACAACAGCCCTAAACCCTGCTCTATGATGTGCCAATCTCAGTGCCTCCAACACACCCACCCCAGTTACAGGATCAGAAGAAAAAAGAGAGAAGAGAAAATCCCTCCAGGAAGGAGATGGATTAGCCCAGTGACTGCACAATGGGTTTCAAGCACAGCAGAAGTTGAGGATGGCACAGAGTTAGACAGTTTCTTTCTATTGTACACAGGACTGCTGAGTTGGAGGCAACTCAAGAACATCTCATAACAACATCAGCCTGAATCAGAATCAACCCAATGACACCCAACTACATCGTTTTTGCAAAATATTAAACTACAATGAAAGGAGGATCTTTCCATTAGCATAACCACACTCCCAATCCACTGCACCACCAAAACTCTTCACACAGGACTTTAGGTTTGCTACACTCTTCTATCACTGGAACTACCTAAGGTGAAAGGGAAGACAACCCGGCCTTGGAGCAATGATCCTGGGTTCAAATCTTGTCCATGCCACTGACCAACTATAGAGTCTTAGACAAGCCCATTCAATCACCAGCCAAAATCAGGTACTGAGAGCTGATCATATGTCAGGCCTGGGGTACGA
Source organism: Elephantulus edwardii (assembly GCF_000299155.1). Taxonomy (NCBI): domain Eukaryota; kingdom Metazoa; phylum Chordata; class Mammalia; order Macroscelidea; family Macroscelididae; genus Elephantulus; species Elephantulus edwardii. The sequence continues at coordinate 207,336 of NW_006399816.1, read as the reverse complement.
AACTTAGGGTGCAGTGGTGAATAAAACACAGTTTGCTTCTAGCAGTTCATATGCTCAAGAAGAAGTTTGATAAAGAGGGAAAGATTATGAGACGGTACCGATGAGGGTACCAGTGATGAAGTACCTGGCAGCTGACCAAAAGATTGGTAGTGTGAATCCACCTACAGGGACTGAGGGAGAAAAGACCTGGTAATGCGCTCCCATGAAGATGATAGCTCAGGAAACCTGTGGGGCAGTTCTTCTCTGTCCCATAGGTTCACTGTGTGTTGGGATTGACTTGATGGCAGCTGACAATAAAGCTAACAGAACATTTCTCCTCAAAAAATATATAAAATAGTTTCTATCTATCTTTGATCTAGTGGATTCAAACCAAATGATCCAGAAACTGTTCCTAATTTTGTGCTTTTCCTTCTCTCTTCAGTCAGTGAACGTGCCATGTGTAGAAGCTGTTATGTGCCGAGTTGAGTCAGAATTGACTCAGAGCTGACCCTCCTGTGGATGTTCAGAGACTGTCAACTGCATGGGAGTAGACTGCCTATCTTTCTCCCATAGAGCAGCTGTTGGATTTGAACTGTGCGCCTTTGGGTTGGCAGCCCAACTCCTTACCATTAGACCACCAGTACTCTTACGTGTACAAGGGAGGGATTTATTTGTCTTTTCTGTGTCTTGCTTGTCTTGATTTTTACTGTCATTTAGAGTGACCGTTAATGAAAAAAAAAATGATAAGGCTACACAGGCTGGAATTTTGTTACCTGTTTGGAACATTTGTCAAAGATGTTAACACAAAGCTGCTCCTCCCCTCAACAATTCTGAATCAGCAGTCTCACTTCCTGCATTGATGCATTTCTTTATGTGCATGTGGGTCACCTCCTTGAGGGTGGGACTGGAGACTGACTGATATGCACTCTTACTGTGGACGAAGTGAGACTCACCTGTGGGCTTCACAGGAGCTGCCAGAGGCGCCAAGAACCAGTGCGGGGTGCTTCCCTGCAGAGACTAACAAAAGACAGACAAGGCCACCTGAAAATGCAAGCCACTTTCAGCAGTGGGCAGCTGTGACACTGTGAATTCACTTGGGGTAACAAGGATTGGAGCTGACCACGTGGAAGAATCAAGCTGGTGCTATAAATAGAAGTGGAACCATTATGAAAGATGACCTGTCAGAACCACGTCCCCAGCGACAAGGGGGTTAAGTGGATGGCGTCCGTTTAGAACACAAGAGACATCCATTGTCCTAACCTCGCACCAATCACATCATCTTGTGGGACTGCACTTGGTGGCCTCAATGAGGACAATTAGCATGATGATGAGTGTATGTTAACAGATGATTAAAACCATGACAACTTCAGGGCTGGAAGCATACATAGAGGACATGGCAGTAATGGAACACTGTGGTTAGGATTTGTCATCTCTCAATATTTAAACATTCGTAACCTCCAAGAAACCTTCCAGAGAAGCGGCAGTGAGGCAGCACCATCTCAGATAGAAGTCCAAAGAGAGAATAATTCTGCCAAGAGAAGGCATCTCTGTTGTTTCACGCGTTTGGAGCTAGCCCGCCATTTCTGCTGCATGATTTTAGAACATGCTGGTGATGCTGTGGGTGTCACCCAGCTCTCCCTGGGTTCTTTGTACCATGTGGTGTGTCCACCCTCCAGCCTTTGTATGCTTTACTTCTAGCTAATAACTAACACCTATAACTTTTTTGTTTTAAATATATACTGGCTTACTTATGAAGTTTGTATACATTATTTTTCACATCGGATTTTCCCCATTTTCCTTTACCCACTCCTCCCTCCACTCATCAAGTTGTGGGGCCCTATGATTAAGGCCCCCGCTCATCCTAACCTATAACTTTTTCCAGAAGATAGCCTCTGAGTTAGAGGGACTGCTTTACCCACATGTGCAGAGAGGTGGACTTATTAGTGACTTGAAGTCACCTTAGGGTGGTCTGCAGAATTTATGTCACTTAGGTGGTCCATAGCTGATGACAGACTGCTAAAGGTATGAAAGTGCAGTTTAATGGCTTTGAGGAGAGAAAAACCCTGCTGTTCAATTTACACAACAGAGAATCCTGGGATCAAGCTGAAGTTGGTTTTCCACCTGAGAGTGCAATCTTACTGGGATTCTTTGCCTTCTCTGCTTTTCTTTCTCTACTCCCTTAGCAGGTTCTCCTGGGAGCACTTCCTAAGTAAGGCCTTGCACATCAATCATTGTATAGCAGCTGCTGTTGGAAAACAGACCCAAGGCAGATGAAAATTAATGCCCTGTATTTAGTCCACATTTAAGCTATCAAACATCCACTGAAAGGCAGGCTCAAAGTGTAGTATGTTCTAGACATTTAAAGTTAAATCAGACCTAGCATTTTCCCCCAAGAACTCCCAACCTATGCAAGTCACAAAAGATGCTATACTTAGGGTACTCACTGTCAGAAATTTGTGCTTTGGAAGGAAGTTCAAGAACGTGACTGGACAATCTTTTATTGTTAGTGCTAAAGAGATTCAGTGTATGATACAGGATCCCCTTAGCCACCTTATCAGAAGCCAGAAATGAAGACGAGATTATCCAGGAAACATCTGTGGTGGAGTCTCTGTCTAATAGTGTGAAACACCATGGCATACATGACACACCCATACGATTTTTAACTGTACTCTATCAGTGGAGCCACTATCAGCTTGAACTGAAAAGACCAGAGAGGATGAAATGAAAGAAGGCAGGTAGATTCCCCAAATTCTACATCCAGGAAGCTTTAATGGACTGCTGTGAATGTTAGGATGGGGTGGATGTGTTTTGCATGTGGGATAAATGTGAATCTTTGGAGGAAGGCAGAGAGTAGACTTTGGAGGGGGTATGAGTTAATAATGTACTTGCTGGCAGATGGCTTGGTTGTTTTTTTAAAAGATGTCCTTATTTAATTTCTGAAAATGAAATGCTACCTTAAATGGCCAATGAGGCTTTTGTCATGTAATTAAGTATCTTAAGATATGGAGAGGAGCTCCTGCTGGACATCTGAAAAGACAATTAAATGTCATCACAAGTGTTCTTATGAGAGAGAGGCAGGGGAAGATGAGTGAGGGTAGAGAAGGCTCTGTGATCCCAGCAGCAGAGATGACAGTAATGTGGCAGGGAACCAGGAAAAACCTATAGCCTATGAGAAGTGGAAGAAGCTGCTGTAAAGGACTTCTCAAAAGTGCTAAAGAGCAATGGTGCCAGTTTAGACTAAAGTGCACTTGATCCATGATCTTACCAATTACTTGCTATACATCTGAAAGTCAGACAGTGATTAAGGGTGACAGGAAAACTGATATCTTAGAGCTGTGGTGTTGGAAAAGAATAATGAAAATCCCATGGACGGCCAAAAGAGCAAATAAATATGCCTTGGAGAAAGTGCAACTAGCGTTCTCCTTCCAGACAAGGATGGTGAAACTTTGTCTCACATACTCTGGGTATGTTTTCTGGAGGGGCCAGTCCTTGGAAGAAGACACACAATGCTTGGAAAGGTGGAGGGTTAGCAAAATAGATGAAAACCTTCAACCAGATGGATTGATATAGTGACTGTAACAATGGGCTCAAGTAGAGCAGTGATGATGAGAACAGCCCAGGATAGGGCAGAGTTGAGAGCCAATGTTTCTAGAGTTGCTATGAGTTGTAGTCAATTCAACAGCACCTAATAACATCAACAAGGCTACTGAATTTTTGGCAATTTGTTACAAGAGCAAGAGGAAAGTAACTCAGTGAGATACTGCAGTGCTTTAAAGTAATGCACTTTTGTACATAATTAAACTTTACAGCTAATCTATAAAAGACTCAGGCTATTTTTTTTCTGTATTCCCTCAAGTTTGAAGAAACAGAAGCAAATCAATCAAGGGCACACAAGAACATGATGTCTGACTCCTGGATGAAGAATGACTCACTGTCAGACTGTCAGAAAATGTACCTTAAAATGGGACCCAAAGCCAAAATATGTGAAATAAGTATACACCAGCTTTTGGTACCAACGTGGTGCAGCAAAACCAAGGGGAAGAAAGAAATTCCACAAAGAGAAGCAAGTCATCAGTGGTCTTGCAGAGACTGGAGCACCAAGGACTGTAACCTGGATTCCAGTGTGGTGAGAATTGTAGGGCCTCCTTTTGATCTTCTGGTCTACCAGGCTGTTGCAATAGCAACAGCAACAGAAGCTAAAGTTAGGGCACTGAGAAGGTCGTGAAAGCTGAGCCGGGTCAAGGCCACTGCTTGTCCTTACGCTTAAAAGATCCAGTACTTAAGGCAGCCTTACTGAACTTCTTATACTTTCAAATATGAAATGCCTGAAAAAAGACTTTACTCTGAAAGGCAAGATACTAAACAGTGTTAGGAATGGGTGTTAGTTTTCCTCTGGCTGCAAAGAACAGCAAAAACAAGAAGAAAAAGCAGTATTACACAGCTACTACATAATGTTACACAGCCTGGGAAAAGTCTCTGACTCTGGAGACACATGGGTGTAGGTTCAAATCCAGAGTACACTATTTATTTTAAAAGACATAGAAGAGGTGGCCCCACTCAGCATCAGTCTCATCTGTAAATAGAGCTAATTATTTATTTTTCTTTTTTTATTAGTTTGTATACAATAATTCATTTACATTGTTTCATTTGTTTGCATTGTGTTCCATACAATTCCTCATTTACATTGTTTCATACAATCATTCATATATATTGTATCCCATATAATTAATTCCATTGATCAACGCCTTTTATTATACTCTTTTCAAATCTCCATGTATCTTTCCCATTCCCTCCCCAATCTGCTAATTCTCCCACTAAACAACTGTCCTAGTGATTTCCACCCTTCCCCTTTTACCACCTCCTTCTCCCACCCCCCCCTTCCCCTTTTGGACAGAGGCTGTGCTGCAATCCCAAAGGCACATGGTTGGAATCCACCTGCTGCTCCACTGGAGAAGGCTGGGAAGTCTTCTCCCGTGTGATGAACTACCTCTGAAAACCTGCTGCAGTGTGAGCTATGGGTTGGTTCTGCCTTGACAGCAAACAACCCCACTTATTTCATAGAATTGAAAGAAGACTCATCAACAATCTGTGTTATGCAGATGACTCAACCTTGCTTGCTGAAACTGAGGAGGACCTGAAACATTCACTGCAAAAGGTCAAGGACTATAATTTTCAATATGGATTGAAGTCTAATATCAAGGAGACAAAGATTTCCTCCACTGTGCCACCTCGCAGTACCATGATGGATGGAGAAGAGATTGAAGTTGTTAACAATATCAGCTTGGCTCCACAGTCAATGCTCTTGTCACGAGCAGTCAGGAAATAAAAAGACAAATTGGACTGGGGAAGTCAGCTGTTAGGGACCTCTCCAAAGTGCTAAAGAGCAATGGTGTCAGTCTAGAGACTAAGGTGTGCCTGATCCAGGCCATGGTCTTTGTAATTACTTGCTATACATCAGAGAGCTGGAAAATGACTAAGGATGACAGAAGAAGAATTGATGACTTTGAGTTTTGGTTTTGGAGAAGAGTATTGAGTATACCATGGGCAGACTGGAGAACTAAAAGAAGGTAAAACCAAAATTATCCTTGGAGGATGGATAGACATGGTAACTGGGGCAATGGGATTAGCTGTGTTGTAGTCAATGAGACTGGCTCAAGGCAGGGCAGAGTTCAGGGCTATTGTATATAGGGTTGCTATGAATCATGGCATGGGAGAAGATTTTATTTTCTTTCACAGAGCAGCTAGTGGATTGGAACTGCCAGAGAGGTGCTATACAACTCTGGACTATGCCATTGGAGTTCCCTGGCTCAAAATGAAGTGATACACAAATTAAATAATGGGTTTTTTGTTAAAGTGTACGTGTTTAAAGTTGGATGCGGTCCCAGCAGCTGCACTAAGGCTAAATCCAGAAAACTGTGTACACAGGGCACACAGCCTGCATGTGGAATCAGGCCTGGTGTGTGCTAGGATTGGAGGCAGCCACCTTTATTGTTTTGAGGGCTGGTAATAATTTGAGACCACCACTAGAACTCTCTTCCTTGTACATCCCACTGATACAAGACCTCCTTGCCATTTTGAGAGTGCAAAATAGCAGGGACATATTTCCAGAAAAAATTTCTGTTAAACAGCTCCAGCTCCACCATAATCTGTTGTAACCACATTTCTTTTAATTTATTAAAGTCTCCGAGGTGTTTCATGACAACCACAGAGCTGATTCTGATCACTCATGTCATCCTGATGGAATGTCCCCTTGAGACCGACCACAGGATGCCACATCAGCATCAGGTTGACACCTAGGAAACCTAAAATTCCTACTGCGTGTATCAGCATAGCTCTGCTTCTGTGGACGCTCCAGGTGAGGCAAGGAAGGGGGCGGCAGCCAGCCTTCCTTGACAATGCGCCAAGAGTGCTCCAGGCCTGCCTTCCCAATGCCACAAATCCTTACGTTTGCTCACATACATTCGTCACTTTCCCAGGGCACTCTCTGGACACCAGGGTGGTTAGATGGGAACTGTCCCCAGAATATGCAGCCACTCATCTCACGGCCCAACTCAGAACAGAGGCCAGCCCTCCAGCCTGACTCCTTATAGCCTCCTGATGATTTCCTGTGAAGGCTTTCAGTGTTCATCCTTCTTTGGGATGCCATTCACTTAAACCTGGGTGACACAGCGAAGAGGTTAGAGATTTGCACCCACTGAGATGACCCTCAAAAGAAAGGAGTGGTGATCTACTTCTGAAAAATCTTGGAGCACATACGTTTCTACCTTGGCACTGACAGGGTTAACTCACTGGTCCACCAGCACCTGTTTTGTTTGCCTTTGTCGACCACTAAAGCAGATTTCATGGAAGTGAATCTTGGGAGACAGAGGTGGAGTCTCAATCAGTTCCCATTCACGAGGCCCCTAGGCTCCTCATGCAAATGCGCTCGCCTCGCCCAGCATCTTTCAAGGTCGGCTCATCAACAGTTCCTCTCTCAAAAAAGAAATGTTAAATTTCCATCTCTTTGGATATGCTGCTAGACAGAACCAAGATGACATTTAAAAATGTCTCAATGTCTATCTTCATCTGATCTTTCATTGGAAAACTGAAACCCATGTCCCCATTCTCGGGGCTAGGGCATACTTTTCTGGCTCTGCCTGTGATGGGTATATGGCAAAAGGGGACACTCTTCACTGCTGACATTTCTCCCTAATTAATGCACATCCCCAGTCAGAGATAAATACATATTTATCCTATATTTGAAAGGAAAATTCACAAGTTTTGCAAGTTTTGGAGAAGGACGTTTCTTCTGCAAAGAATGCATTTGATTTGTTTCCAACCATGAATTGAGATGTTCCTTCCAGCAAATGTCACAACTGTAACATAGCAGCAGGGGGGCCAACAATCTGACAATTACTTTGCTGCAACTGCAAAAGTAATTTGAATCTTGTTTTTGGATCATCAGCCACATAATATAGAATCAGAGCGATGACCTTGGGGGAATCACACAATCAAACACCATTCTTTCAGAGGTAGAGAGGCCAAGACAAGTCAAGCCGACTGAATCATGGTGGCCCCATGAGCAGAGAGAAGAACTATTTCCTGGAGAAGGACATCATGCTTGGTGAAGTGAAGAATAAGCATAAAAGGGATACGCTTGAAGAGCATGACCCAGTGACTGCAACAAAGGGCTTAAACACTAAGATCTTTCATTGCATCTCAGCTTAAAGCTGAGATTGTGAAGATGGGGGAAGATGGGGCAGGATTTTGTTCTGTGGTACACAGGGCTGATATGAGTTGGAGACGACTTGACAGTGGCTTTGATTAGTGGTAAGGAGTTGCACTGGGACCTGAAGGTACGTGGTCTGAATCCACCAGCTGCTCCATAGTCAAAAGATGGACAATCTTTTCCCATACGGCTTATTGCCTCTGAAAACCTACCAGAGTGTCAGCCATGACACTAGGTTCTGACTCCACACAACAACAACAAACAGCAGTACATATCAAAGAACTATTATAACCATCAGATGCCTTTACATAATCAATACAACACAAGGAAACATCTTTCTGGTATTCTCTGCTTTCAGCCAAGATCCATATGACATTAGCAGTAATATCCATTGTGCCTCTTCTCCAAATCCAGCTTGAATTTGTGGACATTTTCTGTTGATATATTGTTCTAGCCATCTTTGAATAATCTTCTGCAGAATTTTATTTGCACGTCATATTAATGTTGTTGTTATGTGCCATCGAGTTGCTCAGGACTCATAGCGACCCTATGTACAAGAGCTCTAAATGCTGTTCTATTCTGTGCCAACCTAGCCATCTCAAATGCACTCATTCCCACCATATTAATGATATTGTTCAACAAGTTCTACAATATCTACCTTTTGGAAATGTAAACAAATATGGATATTTTCCAGTAAATTGGCCAGGTAGCTGCCTTCTATTTTTGTTGGCAGAGATTGGTGAACATGTCCAGGATTGCATATGTTTCATGAAACAATTTAATTGATAGTCCATCAGTGCCTGTGACCTTATTATTTGCCAATGCCTTCAATGCAGCTTGGACTTCTTTTAGTATTATTGGTCCTTGACCATATCCTAAAATGATTCTATATTGACCAATTCTTTTTAGTATAGTGTCTCTGTACCAAAGAGTTACTGTACCAAAGTAAAGGACTGGATTATAACAAATTAGGGACAACGTTAGGAAGAATAGGAGTCCCAGAATAGTTAACTTTGCTCATGTAAAATCTATACATAGTCCAAGAAGCAGTTGTCCAAACAGAACATGGGAACAATGTGTGGTTTAAAACCAGAAAAGGCTTGAGTCAGGGTTGAATCCTTTCTCCATAACAATTCAATCTATGTCCTGAACAAATAATTTGAAAAGCTGGATGGTATGAAGGTGAATGTGGCATCAGTATTGGAGGAAGACTCATCAATAACTTTTGGCACGCATATGACACAATTTGTTCGTAGAAAGTAAGACTTGTAGTACTTGCTGCAGAAGAGCTAAGACTACAGCCTTCAATATGGATTACGCATTAACATCAACAAAACAAAAAATTCTTACCAATAAGTAACTGGACCAATAAGTAACATCATAGTGGATGAAGTTCATTGAAGTTGTCAACAATTTCAATTTTCTTGGATCCAACACCCATGGTAACAGCAGTCAAGAAATCAAAAACCTTCTTGCACTGGAGAAATCTGCTGTCAGGGACCACTCCAAAATTCCAAAGGAAATCAATTTAAATGCTAAGGTGTACCTGATCCAGTTCATGGTATTTCCAGTTGCTTTCTACACGTCTGAAAGTTGGACAATGGCTTACTTCGACAGCACAGGTACTAAAATTGGAATGATAAAGAAAAATGAGATGGATTGCAAAGTGACTGCAACAATTGACTCAAGTGTATTAGAGACGGTGAGGGTGGCACAGAATAGGATAGGATTTAGGTCTGCTGTTCATAGGGTTGTTATGAGTCATATTAGATACGACAGCACCTAACAACACTACCAATAGTATTACAATCATTACGAAATAAACATGGAACATACTTGTGATTTTTTTTGAGACATTTTGTTAGATTGCTGAAAAAAAGGATTTGTATAGTTTCATAGAGTAAACTGGGAAATTACTGTACATGTTTAAGCTTTCTAATAGTTTAAGAGCAATTAAATGTTTGTTAAAAGTTTTCAAATTTAATTTGTGCCTAGTGCATTTTTTGAAAACAGATGATGTCACTTTCAATTTCTTTTATAGATGGCAGTCTAATTACACTTTGGTTTGGTTAGTTGTGTGTCTCTTCTTATAGTTCTTTATAGTTTCCTGGGAAATTACAATTTCCATAAAATGGAAATATTCAACTTCAGAGACATAAGATTATAAATGTATTCTCTTATAACTTCTCTGAATCGGTTTGAGTTGTGATGATTTGATTATTTCTTACTGCCATACTATTTATTCCTGCTTCCTCTTGGACAGACTTGCCAGAAGTTTCTCTATTTTATTGGTATTTTTAAAGTGTTTAATACCATATATCAACTATATATGTTTTTTGTCTTCTAGTTTGTTATTTTCTTACTATTATTGTTTTTTTAAGAAAATTCTGGTGGCCTGTTGGTAAAATGTTATGCTGCCAATCCAAAGGCAGATATTTTGAATATATGAGCTGCTCCTTGGGGGAAAGATGGACAAGTTCCTCCCAGGTGACGTAAGGCTCCTGAAAACCCACTAGATCTGAGGACCAAAATGAGATGAGCTGTTAAAAAGAAATAAACATGAGGATATACCTAAATCCCAGTGTGATGTCTAAGTAGTGTTCACTCCCCATTATCCTTCATTCATGCAAATTTTAATATTTTAAACATAAAAGCATATATTCACGCATTATATTGAGTATTATTTTCCAGGCCTTTACACTTTAAATTCACACTATTATGTAATATGTACCATCTTGTAACTTTCTTTTTCTGCAATGCTATGATTTTTAATTTTTTCCATGTTAATATATATAGCCGTAGTTCATTCTTTTTAACAGTTGCTTAATATTCTGTCATTGGAACAAGATTTGTTAATTCCTTGTCCAACTAATGGACTTTTCTATTACTTAAAAATGTGTGGCTTCTAATTTTTCTTTCTTAGTAGCAGGAAGTTCCCCTGATCTCTACTAGCATGTTTAATCTCTTTTATATCATAAAAAAGACTGACTAAAAATACAACCTAATTTCTGTAGATTGCATTCCACTTCAGTAATATAAGGGAGCTCTGGTGACCAAGTGAGTAAGGAGTTGAGCTGCCAACCTAAAGGCAGGCAGTTCAAATCCACCAGCAGCTCTGCAGGATCTTCATGACCCTCCTGATGGTAGTCGCTTCCTGTGTGGTTCACATCCTCTTAAAACCCACTGGAGGGTCAGCTATGAATCAGATTCTGACTCACCATCACATAGCAACAATCCTTCCTCATTAACATCATGGAGATTGAGATTTACAATATTCACGGTAAGTATATCAGATCACAAAAGGACTACAATACTGAGAATCATGGCCTAGCCAAGTTGTCACATATTTTGAGAAAGACATACAAGTAATTTCACAACATATATGAATCATAGTTTTGCTTGATACATATTTCTAGGTTCAATTGATTGAACTTGTCACATATTGCTTCATTATACTCTAGCATTTAGCCTAGCCATTGTTGTTGTTGTTGTTGTTATGTGCCGTCGAGTCATTTGCGACTCATAGCGACCCTATGTACAACAGCCCTAAACCGTGCTCTA
>NW_006399816.1:187560-193753 GCF_000299155.1 Elephantulus edwardii | reverse complement strand
GGTTGCACCATTTTACACTCCCACCAACAGTGAATAAGGGTTCCAGTCTCTCCACAACCTCGCCAGCATTTGTTGCTTGCTTTGACTACTAACTTAAAGGTTAGAGGTTCAAGCTTGCTCGTTGAGACCATGGAAGAAAGGCCTGGTGAGGTGCTTTTGTAAGATTACTATGATCTGATAGGACAGAGTACAACTGTCCCACAGGTTTCCTGCATCTTTATGGGAGCAGATGACATCCTTTCTCACATGGAAAGGCTGGTGGATTTGAACCTCTGACCTTTTGGTTAGTAGTAAATCACTTAACTATTAGCCAGCAGGGCTCACAGCCAAGAAAACCCTATTGAGCAATTCTATTCTAAAGCAAACACATGGGGTCACTACGAGACAGAATAGATTCCACAGTAAAAGATGTGTTTTGTTTTTTGCACTAGAGCGAAAAGGAGGTTAACTTTTCTTTCCTCTTACCTCCAAGCTCAGGCAAAGAGGAACAGTTAAAAACCTCTAAGAGATGTAAACACATTTGCCGGTGAACAAATGGTTAAGAACTATGGTACATTTATGTAATGGAGTACTGTTATTGTTGTTGTTATGTACTATTGAGTCAAGTACGACTCATAGCGAGCCATATGAACAACATCTCTGAGCCTTGTCCTATCCTGTGCCGTCCTTACCATCTCTGATAAACTTTAGTTCATTGTGACAGTCACTGTGTCAATCATCTCATTGTGGGTCTTTCCCTCTTATGCTGACTCTCAACCTTTCCAAGCATGATGTCCTTCTCCAAGGACTGGCCTCTCCTTACAACATGCCCAAAGTATGTGAGGTGGACTCTTAACTATCCTAGCTTTTCAGGAACACCCTGGTTTCACTCTCTCTAGGATAGATCTATTTGTTCTCTTGGCAGTCCACTGGATATTCAATATTCTTTTTCAACACCAGAACTCAAGGGTATCTATTCTTCTTCTGTCATTCTTAGTCATTGTACAACTTTCAGATGTATAGCAAGCAATTGAAAGCATGGCTTGGATCAGATGCACCTTAGTCTTTAAATTGACATCATTGCTCTTTAGTACTCTAGAAAGGTCCTTGACAGCAGAGCTTCCTAATACAACTTGTCTTTTGATTTCTTGACTGCTGTTTCCATGGATGTTGATTGCAGATCCAAGTAAAATGAAATCCATGACAACTTTAATCTTTTCTCTATCCATCATAATGTTGCCTATTGGCCCAATGGAGAGAATATCTGTTTTCTTGATGATTAGATGTAATCCATATTGAAGGCTGCAGTCCTTGATCTTCTGCAGCACATGCTTCAAGTCTTCCTTGTTTTCAGTGAGCAAGGTTGTGTCATTGGCATAACGCAGGTTGTTGCTGTGTCCTTTTCTGATCCTAATGCCACATTCTTCTTCATAAAATCTAATTTCTCAAATGATCTGTTTAGCATACAGACTGAATAGATATGGAGAAAGGATACATCCCTGATACACATCTTTCTTGATTTTGAACCATGCAGCATTTCTTTGCTGTTAGGAAAATAGTTTCTTAGTCTAGGTCTAGGTTTTACAAGAGAAAAATTAAGTATTCTGGGATTCCCATCTATCTCAATGGAGTACAAGGCAACAGCCTGCCAATAAAAAATTCAAGAACTACTGCATAACATAGATGAATCTAGAGGACATTATGTGTAGGGAAAGAAATAAGTTATAAAAGGACAAATATTTTTAAAGATTATTATGAAAAGGTAGACAGGTTTATAAAATATTTTTGTATGGTTACCTGTGATGGGAAATGAATGAAAATTAGTAAATAGATAATTAAAAAACTATTGTCGAGTTGGAACCGTCACATAGCTGACCTTCCAGTGGATTTCCCGAGACTGTAAAATGCATGGGAAGCAACCGCTTTCTCTCTCAGAGAAGCTGGTGGATTCAAACTGCTGGTCTTTGGGTTGGCAGCATAATGCCTTACTTTAGGCCCCAGAGCTGCCTAAACCTGATGGGTTTAGGGTAGTGATTTAGAAACTCTTTTCTATTGCCTAATCCCTCAGCCTGCCTTCTTCTCTAGAATCTGCTGCTGGCAAGATCTTAAGAGGGTGTCTTTGGCAAATCCAAGTTACATTTTAGCAAACTCACAAGCCTAACCCTGATGGGTTTGTTGTTATGTACCGTCGAGCCAGAACCAATTCACAGCTGACCCTCCAGCTGACCACCGCATACCTTCTGTTTGTCAGGGTAATTCCTTGCCACTAAACCACCAGGGACCCCTTCATGATTTTGTTACATGCTGTTGAGTCAGGGCTGACTCATAACTCACTCTCCATCAGGTTTTTAGAGGCACTAAACAGTATGGGAGGAGACTGCCCATCTGTCTCCTGTGGAGCAGCTAGTGGATTTGAACCCTGTGCCTTTGAAGTGCAGCTCAGCTTCTTATCACTCCAGAGCTCCCCTTGATGGGCTTAGGATAGTGCTTTATGAAGCCTTTCTGTTCTCTAATGCCCATCACTCAGCCTGCCTCTTCTCTAGATTCTTCTGGTAAGATCTTAAAAGAATGTCAGTGAAAAAAAAAAAAAGAATGTCAGTGGTAAATTCAAATGATATTTTAGCAGTAAATAAAAAAAATAAATCCAGAATCAACAAAAATAAACAACATAATATGAAAAATTACAGTGAGGATCTTTTTATTTTGTAAGAGTTCTCTGTGGCCATCCAAAGTTATCTGAGGGTACTCTCCCCTCATCAGTCCCTCTCCTGCTCTTGCTTGTGTTAGGAGCTTCCCTGAGCAAATTCTCAGGGTCACAGAGGAAGCCCTCCATGCCACTTCTTAGCAAGTAGTCAATGTGTCCAGCTAGAAACATTTACAGAGCCCTGCTTTGAAATGAAAGTTCTTCAGTTTCTCCAGCGCCCTCATGCTGAGCGCTCCAGCGTCCTTGCTCAGCCCTGTTGCTCTGATGCTGAGAGGGTTCTGCTGATCTTCCAGGACGCCCCCATTGCCTCTTGCTAGAGCGCTTTTTTAATGTCAGGGTTGAGCATTCAGACATTGCCTATCCAATCTCATTTGCTTCGTATCTTCCTCGAAATGTCTATTTTTCCTTTTTAAAAAAATTGTGACTTGAGTGAAAGTTTACAGAGCAGACTGGTTTTTCATTCAAGCATTCATGCACATTTTGTATGAATGATAGGGCAGTCCGGTCTTGCAAAAGCTTACAGCCTCAGAAATCCACTGGGACAGTTCTGCTCTTTCCTACAGCGTTACTACAAGTAAAAATTGACTCCACATGGGGAGTTCTGGTGGCCTAGTGGCAAGAAGCTGTACTGCAATGCCAGAGATATGCAGTTTGAATCCACCAGATGCTCTGCTGGAGGAGAGGCAATCTCCTCCTGTACCAGTCAGATCTGATTTGACAGTACACACACACACACACACACAATAATAAAATTGACTCCACAGCAGCACATTTTGTCTCATGATACTTATTACAAACTCCTCATTGTAGCATTATTCTTCCCACTTCTTTCTTGTGATTCTCATTTCTTTTCATCCTTCTAACCTACCTCTTCATGTCTTCTGAGTCTTACCCCTGGGCAAATGCTGCCCATTGGTCCTATATGGTTGATTCTTCCAAGGACTGCATATCTGCCTGATGTTACTGTTACCTTATAGACCTGTCCTATACATTTTTGCTCCATTGAGAGATCCTGATTTGTTTTCCATCCTCATAAAAGATTTCATCTCTATTTTTAATATTCCCTTAGCAATTTCAGTAGGCTATAATGAGTGAAGAAGAAAGAGACAATTCACCATCTTTGAGAGAATGAAGATTTTTCTCCATCTCTCTGCTTTGCTATTAATTATAAGAACATCTTAAAGATATTGCAAGCTTAGTCCTAGACTATCACAATAAAAGAAAATATCACAATGAAGCAAGTCACATGACTGTTTTCTGGCATCCTGGTACATGCAATTGGAAGCAGGTGTGACATACACTTCCTAAACAACATGCCTCTGGAAACTTAATGAACTTTGAAAAATGTTGATAGTCGTAGAGGGGCTTCAGGCCTTTTGTTCATAGGGTCGCTATGAGTCATGCTCGACTTGAAGGCAGTCAACAACAACAATAGTACATACAAAAGTTATATTTACACTACACTATAGTCTACTAGGTGTGTAAGTGTTATGAAACTTTGAAATATTATTAAAATTACCAAAATGTGACACAGAAGTGAGCATGTGCTGTGAGAAAAGTGGTGCCAATAGATCCTCTGCATGCAGGACTGCTATAAACCTTCAATCTGTAGAAAAGGCAGTATCAGCAAAGCTCAATGAAGTGAAGTGCAAAAAAAAAAGTATGACTTTAGAGTATTCTTCATCTCTTATTCATGTGGCTCATGGTTTATTTACTTTTATAGAGTGCACCTAGCAGATACTTTGGGAAATTTAGTTTTGTTTTGTGCAATACATCATTTCCTAATATTTTCCTTTTTCTCAGATTCTAGCATTTTTTCTCTCTTATGTTAAGAAGGAAATTCTAACAACCTAACAACTAGTGTATTAATAGTATGTTCTCATTACCCTTGACATAAAGAGAAAAAAGAAAATGCAGTTCTGATTTCTATAGCATATTGAACGTTTTTACGAGCACTTACCATGTTGGGAGCCCTGGGGGAGCAATGGTTAAACGATCAGCTGCCAGCTGAAAGGGTGACTGTTCAAAACCACGTAGTGGCTTAGTGGGATAAAGGACCTAGAGATTCACACCAGTAAAGTTTACAGCCAAGAAAATGCTCTAAATAGTTCTATTTTATCATAAAGGATCACAATGAATCAGAATTAACTCAACAGCAACCAACAATAGCAACCACCATGTTGAGAAGTGCAAATGATTAAGTGCTTGGTTACTATCTGAAAGGTGAGTGGTTTGAACCCAACCACGGGTGCTTCAGACGACAGATCATATGATCTCTTTGAAAGTTCACAGCCTTGAAAACCGTACTGAACAGGCTACTCGGCACACTTGAGGTCACACGTGTCATGTATGAGTCAGAGTTAATTCCATGGCAATTGACAACAACAAATACATTTGGTAATAGGAAGAACTTCCTCATGAAAAATATCTAAAAAACCCAACAAACCACAATCCAACCAACCAAACAAAAAACCCCACTCACCCAAAAAAACCTCAATATCTGAGCCTTCCCTCATTTTTAAGATTTGTTAGATACTGTCAAGTCGGTTCTGACTCACAGTGGCCCTATGAGTTCGTGCAACAGAATGAACCACTTAGTGTAACGGAACAAAACTCTGCCTGGTTCTGGGTCATTCTCCCCATGGCAGCTCTGCTTGAGCTCATGGTCGTATCTACGGCGTCAGTCCATCTCCTTGAAGGTCTCTTGTTTTTTGCTGACCCTCGACTTTACCAAATACGATGTCCTACTCCAGTACACCACATGATAGTCCCTCTTGATGAAGTCTCACCATCCTCACTTCTGAGGTGCAAGCTGGCTGCAGCTCTTCTAAGACGATTTAGTTGTTCTTTGGCAGTCCATGATATGTTCAATATTCCTTGCCAACATCATGCTTCAAAGAATTCTTCTTTGATATTCTTTATTCATGGTCCAATTTTTGCCTATGAGGTGATGGAAAATACTAGGCATTGGGTCTGGCACACCTTAGTCCTTAAAGGGAAGTCCTTGCTCTTAAATAATTTGTAGGTGATGTTGCTCTGTCCAACTCATAGTAACCATACATACAACAAAGCAAAACCCTGTTCGATCTACTATCCTCACACACTCTGCTGTGTTCAAGTCCATATTGCAGTCACCATGTCAGTCCATCTCATTGAGGGTTTTTCTCTCCCTCACTGACCTTCTGTTTTGTCAACCATAATGTCTTTTTCCAGGGCCTGGCCTCTCCTGATAACATGCTCCTCTTGATAAGTCTCATTCTCTTTACTTCTAAGGAGGGCTCTGGCTACTCTTCTGCCGAGACAGATTTATTTGTTCTTCTATGAAGAGATTGAGATTGTTCACAGCTTCCGTTTGCTCGGCTACATGGTCAACACTCTTGGCACCAGCAGCCAGGAAATAAAAAAATGTATCATGATGGGAAAGTCTGCTGTTAGGGACCTCTCCAAAGTACTGAAGAGCAACGGTGTCTCTCTGGAGACTAAGGTGTGCCTGATACAGGCCATGGTCTT
>NW_006399816.1:186687-187460 GCF_000299155.1 Elephantulus edwardii | reverse complement strand
CTAATGCCACTGTTCCCAAAGAAACCACCACCACCACCTTCCATAGCTCTTCCTGCTCTTTAGATAATCAAATACTTCAGCCCTTGAAAAACTCCTCAAATTGGTCTTTTTATCAGCACTTTCACTTTTAGCCATGTTTACCCTGCTACTCACCACTCTATCATTACTCTTTCTATTTTGTTTATCATGATTTTGATTTCCAGGAATTTTTCTTTTTTATCTCTCATTCTTCACATTTTCCTGTGTCATAGTAGCTTGCTCTTATTTTATGAAGTGGTATTTTATCACTTCATAAAAATCAGTCTGGCTGAGTATATCAATTAGAATGTAATTCTTCCTCCTGTGCTCTCATTATAATTTTTTATTAAATTCCATTTGTTCTAATTGCTCGGCTAGTTGGAATGTTGGTCGTCCTCATATTTTGACTGTTCATTTTAATAAGTGGTGGTTTAGATTCATTTACACTGGTAGCTGATGAAAGGAGAACTAGCAGCATACTGTGTAAAGGATTGTGCTGCTAACTGAAAGGATGGAGGTTCGGATCCTCCAGTTTGCTATGTGAGGAAAAGATGGGCAGTCTGCTCTCAGAAAGAGTGAGAGCCTCCAATACCTAGTGGAGGACTACTGCTGTGAATCTGAATGAACTTGCCATCAGCACATTAGCAGATCTGGGTAGCTGATGTATGCTCCTTCAGAAACTGCCTGGGTTACATACAACCCAGCCATCTTCTCTCCAGGTGCTGAGGTTTGAAGAGCAGAGTCCACCTGGTTTG
>NW_006399816.1:168257-179467 GCF_000299155.1 Elephantulus edwardii | reverse complement strand
ACTCGACGGCACATAACAACAACAACAACTTCAGTCTATGGTGTATTTGATATTTTTTTTGCCAACACCACAATTTAAAAGCATCAGTTCCTCTTTAATCTTCCCTAGTCATTGTCAAACTTTCACATGCTTAAAAAAAGTGGAAAATAATGTGGGTAGTGCACACATACACAGAACAACAAGTGTCACACACACACACACACACACACACACACACACACACACACACACACACATTAAAATTCTTCTACATGTATCTCAAACAAAGAGAGTCCTAGCCAGACTAGAATATGCTTCTCAAGATGTTACAATTCTCATATGATTGGGCATTACATATATGACAACAATCTGGAACAAGGGGCTACATTGTAAGGTGGGTGAGGTGGGGGGGAGAAAATGTGCAACAACGAATTAAATAAAAATGAAACAATTCTCCTTTCATATCATAGAATGGAAAGTCTTTAAGTGACTGGAGGAGGAAGTGAAAAGGGGTAAAGGGAGTAAGAGATCCAGTTTAGAACAACAGTAATGTTGAGTAGTGGGACTCCTTCCTGGTCCTGTTAAGAATGATTTGAAAGCCATGTACCCAATATTCTTTAATGCTATTACGGCATTTTTTTTCATCATTTGGCCTAATCTCGTTTGTCTACAACTATTACTAAAATGACCTGGAACTGCTGCCTCAAAAAGTCAGAATTGAGGACTCCTGTGTCCGAAGTGTGTAAAATGACGTCTAGTCTCTAAGGAGCCTTTTGGCTGTACTTCTTCCAAGAAAGATTGATTCATTCTTCTGTTAATATTTTTCTTACTATTCCTTACCAACAGCAAAATTCACATTCATCAGTTCTTCTTCAATCTTCCTTTGTTGTTGATCAGTTTTGCATGCATGTGAGGGGATGTCCATGGCTTGGGCCACATGCACCTTAAGGTGTCCTCAAGGTGACACCTTTGCTGCATTAAAGAGGTATTTTAACAGCTTATTTGTCCAGTGCAATATGTAGTTTGATTTTTCTTTTAATTTTTGATTGTGGTTTGGGTAAAACTTTATTGGGCAGATTGATACTCCATTCAGCCTTTTATGTATATTTTGTTTTAAGATATTGATTACAATTCCCATATTGTAATGACATTTTCCTATAACCTCTCCTTGGTTCTGTTTCCATTAACCTTTCCATCTTCTCCTTTCCTGCCTTCTGCGCTTTCCCCCTGGACAAACCCTGTCAATCAATTGATGGCATACTGTTCTAAGTGAAGCCCTCCCTGGTGCTCTTATTGTTTGGCTGAAAGGTTTGTCACAGGAGTAAGTTCAGTTCCAGGTTCAAAGAATGGCTTAGTGTCATGGCCTCAGGGGTTCTGTCAGTCTGTATCAGATCAGTAATTGTGGTGATTTTCACTTTTGTTCCACATCAATTTCCCACTCTAACTAGACTTCTTTGTTGTGATCTCTTTCAGAATAGTCAGCAGTGGTAGCTGGGCATCATCTCTTTTGTTCTTCTGGTCTCAAGGTCATGGAAGCTGAGGTTCTAGAGATCTCAGTGTTACAGGAAGCTCCGATGGCCTAGTGGGAAATGTGCTGCCAACCCAAAGGTGCAGTTTGAAACCACCAGCTGCTCCACGGGACAAAGATGGGCAATCTCCTCTTGTGTCTCTGAAAATCAGGAGGAGGGTCAGCTATGAGTTGGTTCAAAAACTCGATGGTACACAGTAACAACAATTAGTATCAGGAACTAATTGTTTCTATATGTCTTGTCTTTAATTTTTTTCAATCATTTTTGCTCCAGACATGAACAGATAATAATTGAACTTTAGATGGCCTCTCCTAAGATTGACCACATGCCATCTCCGGAATTAGTTGACCAATTATTTTTTGTAAAGTGACTCCATATTTTTTCCATCTCTGATGCTTTTCAGCTGTGGTGTTGGGAAAGAGCATTGGACTGCCAAAATAAAGACAGATATGTCTTGGAGAAAGTGCAGACAGAGTGCTCCTAAAAGGCAAAGATGACAAAGCTTCACTTCACATACTCTAGGCATGCTGTTAGCAGAGGCTATGGATATCATGCATAGAAAGGTGGAGGGATGGTGAAAGAGAGAAGTAGTCTTCTCAACCAGATGGAAAGACACAAACTGCTGCAATGGGTTCAAGTATATCAGAAATGACGATGGCACAGGATGGAACAGGGTTCACTTCTGTTGTTTATAGGGCCACTGATGTTAAGCACCTGAACAGAAGATTTTGAAGGGCATCACAGGAAGACAAAGCAAAGTATTATAATAAAATGTGCAAACAGATGGGGTTGGAAAATCAATAGGGACAGACTCACTCAGCATTTCTTAAGCTGAAGGAAGTGAAAAACAAATTCAAGCCATGGGTTGCAATACGTAAGGATGTTGTGGGCAGAATGCTGAATGACTCAGGAAGCATCAAAGAAGGAAAGAGTATACATAGTCACTGTACCAAAAAGAATTGGATGACACAGAAGAATTTCATGAAACAACATATGGTCAGGAACCTATGGTGATGAAGGTGAAAGTTCAACCTACTCTGAAGGAATTGGCAAAAAACAAGACCCCAAGAATTGATGGAATAACAATTGACATATTTCAACAAACACACACTGCCCTGGATGCACTCTCCAGGTTGTGCCAAGAAATCTGGAGGACAACCACCTGGCCAACAAATGGACAGAGATCTGTATATATTCTCATTCCAAAAAAAGGTGACCCAACAGAGTGTAGAAAAATATCCTTAATATCACATGCAAGATCTTGCTGAAAATTATAAAAAAATGACTGGAACAGCACATCAGTAGAGATCTGCCAGATGTGCAGGCTGGGTCTAGAAGAGGCCATGGTAATAGGGATATTATAGCCAATTTTAGATGGATCTGAGCTGAAAGTAGATAGTATTAGAGGAATGTCTATCTGTGTTTCATTGACTATGCAGACATTTGACTATGATCACAACAAACTGTGGCTAACTCTGAGAAGAACAGATATCCCAGAACACTTAATTGTGCTTATGCGAAACCTATACTTGGACCAGGAGGCAGTCATCAGAATAGAGCAAGAAAACACTGCATGGTTCAAAATCAGGAAATGTGTACACCAGGGATGCATTCTATCTCCATATGTTTTCAAACTATATGCAGAATAGATCATCCAGGAGGCTGGGTTCTATGAAAGGAAATGTGGCATCAATATTGGAGTAAGAATCATCAACAACCTGAGTTATGCAGATGACACAATCTTGCTTGTTGAAACAGGAAGGCCTGAGGCATTTTCTGCAGAAGGCCAAGGACTGCAGCTTTAAATATAGATTGATGCTAAATCAAGAAAACAAAGATTCTCACTTCTGGGCCAATTAGCAGCATCATGATAAATGGTGAAGAGACTGAGATTCTTTAACAGCTTCAGCTTGCTTGGCTCCACAATCAACACTCTTGGTATCAGCAGCCAGGAAAGCAAAAGACAAATTGCATGGGGAAAATGTGCTGTTAGGGACCTCTCTGGAGTACTAAAGAGCAATGCTGTCAGTCTAGAGACTAAGGTACACCTGATCCTGGTCATGAGCTTTACAATTACTTGCTATGTATCAGAAAGCTGGACAAAGACTAAGGATGACAAGAGAAGGATCAATGCCTTTGAGTTATGGTGTTGGAAAAGAGTGTTGAATATACCATGGACTGCTAAGAAAACAAACAGGTCCATCCTAAAGATGGTGAAACTAGGATGCTCCTTTGAGGCAAGAATTGTGAAGCTCTGTCTGACATACTTTGGACATGTTGCAAGGAGGGACCAGTTTTTAGAGAAGGACATTATGCTTGGAAGGGTGGAGGGACAGCACAAGAGAGGAAGACCCTGGATGAGAGGGATTGACTCAGTAACTAGGAGTTGTGGGGGTAGATGTGTCAGAAACAGTAGGGTTGGCTCAGGATAGAGCAGGGTTCAGAGCTGTTGTACATAGGGTCACTATGAGTCAGAGTCAACTCAAGGGCACATAACAACATGCGTCACACATGACTTGATGACACCTAACAACAGCAGCAACAACTATTACTCAATAGTTTACTCATATAAAATCCTTAATTATTACAACTTGTAGCTTGAAATATTTTTCTAATTATTTCTCCTTGAGAAATGCTGAGTGTAGTTTCTAGTTTCAGGTCTTTGTTTTCTCCCTCAGCCCTTTGAAGATTTCTGCTCAGCTATTCTACATTATCATTTCTATTGCTTTAGCTATTGTATTTCAAAAGCAAGCTTCAGAGTATCTTCTGACATCTATTTTGGTCTTTTCCCACCCCCACTCTCTTGTCTATTTTGTGCCCTTTTGCTTCCTTCATGCATGATGTCCTTAATGTTATTCCAAAACTCATCTGCTCTTCAGTTTTTTGTGTTCAGTGCATGAAATCTAATCTCGAGATGGTCTTTACATTCAGGCTGGATACACTCAAGGTCGTACTTTGTCTTTTGTGGCCTTGCTTTAATTTTCTTTAACTTCAACTTGAATTTGCATATGAGCAATTGATAGTCTGTTCCACAGCCAGTCTCTGGCCTTATTATGATGACATATTTCATTATACTAATCTTTCCTATCATCATTCCAGAGCTGTAAGTCCATTTGATTCCTGTGTACTATCTGGCAATGTCCATGCATATAGCTATTCTTGCACAAATAAGGTTACATTTTTCTAGATACTTTTATAAATATCTCCAAATCAATGGGTTATTTTATGATCTACTGTGAACATGTGTGGCCAGGCACAATCAATGGGAGTGCATCTAGATTCCAAAATCAATCTCCATAATAGTCTATGTGTTTCCTACTGCCAAAGGGGCCCTTTGGAGTGGTGGGAGAGGATCTTCAACCTGAAACCCACAGTGTCCCTTTTCAGCGGGAGGTAGCTGGGAGAATGCGCCATCCCCTTTTCCTTGTGACTCGGGGTGAAGTCTCTCTCAGGGAGGAGTGGTGGGGAATGGCAGAGGACACACTGACGGGGAAGATTGGTCGGGGCTGGCTTTGACAAGCACTGTGGCATTTGGACAAGAACAGGCTGGGAGGAGGGTAGAGAGAGTGGTGCGGCGGTGAATGAGTGGAAGCCCAAAATCTCTGTAAATGTTTATGAAAATTAATAAAATATAATTATAGAAAAAAATTTATGATCTACTTTCATACACTTTTTAACCAATTCTTGCACTAATAGGACTGCATGTAGCAGATGTTTCAGAGCTGAAGCTGTGGGATAGTAATTGTGTCCTGCTATTCTGAAAAGTGTGATAATGTGCTTCTAAAATCCCCTGGTTCAGTAGGGAGAATCTCCATTGGTAAAAATGAGATTTAGTTCCTATTACTTAGAGAGTCACAGGCTGCCAAATGTCACAAACCTCATGTAGCACACACTCGTATGCTTCTATTTAGAAAGACTGTTCAAGATTTGGAATTGGGGGGTGGGGGGAATGACAAGTCCTTTCTCTTTCTTGCTGGCCATACAGAACAGACACCGAAATTATTTGTTTCTCTGTTACCCTGTTTTTTTGTTTAACCTGCTCTTTACTATTAATTAGTTGTGTGGTGTTTTTTTTTTTTTTAACTACTAAGGGTACATACAGCTTGTAGAAAATGGATAGCAATCATTAAAATGATTCATGCTTGATAGCAGCATAAAATACTGTCCGATAGGAAAGATCACCCGAAAAGTTTCCAGTTTTATTGCTCTTGCTCTTTTACTGCCCATTAACAAGTTCTGTATCTAAATTAGAAATCCTATTCACGTAGCTTTTCATTCAGTGATGAAAGGGATCCACTATCTGCAATACACTTTAAAGCAGTCTTATCATCTTCCTGGTTTCATCACTAATGACTCAAATAGATCATTGATGATTGATCATTCTGAGTATTTATGGGAGCCATCATTTTACCTTTTTGAAAATTATACTTTGATCCTTCTGTTATTCCCTCGGAAATAAGACAATGTATCAAAATGGAAAATAGTCTACACAACAACAACTCTGATTTGTAGAGAAAAAAGCAGTGTCTTTATTTTACCTAAAGCCAGAATACTATTTTTTCCAAGTCAAGTGTCTAATCCAGTTTAAATTTCACCTGATGAAATGATTTTATGCAGCGCTTACAGCAACATCCAGGCTGTCTAGGAAAAATGCTAAGTCCCTCAGATAGCTTTTTGTTGTCTTTCTTCCTCCTTCTCATTGCCTACAGTAGTGTCTGATGTGAGGGAGGAATGAATGGTGTGTGTGGTGCATGTCCTGATGCACATGGGGGAGGAACTGTGGGTTTGTAGGCTGACATGTCCTTGGTCCATCTGGTCCTAGTCTACCTTATCTGTGTGCCCCACTGGCCACTATCACTTATGCTCTCAGTAATGCATTATGGTACCTGATTGTTGTTATGTGCTGTCGAATTTGGAACACACAGCTTGATCACAACAAATTGTGGCTAACTCTGAGAAGAATGTGAATTCCAGAACACTTGATGGTGCTCATGTGAAACCTATCCAGAGATCCAGGAAGCTGCTGCCTAAACAAAGCAAGGGAACACTGCATGGTTCAAAAATCAAGAAAGGAATGTATCCTTTCTGGATCCCTTTTCAATCTATATGCTGAACAGATCATTTGGGAGGCTGGATTTATGAAGAAGAATGTGGCATCAGGATCAGAGAAAGACATATCAACAATCTCCATTATGCAAATGACACAACTTTGATTGCCGAAACAGAGTAGGACTTGAAGTGTTTGCTGCAGGAAGCTGAAGACTACAGCTATCAACAGGGATTATATCCCAAAATCAAGAAAACAAAGATTTTCACCATTGGGCCAATTGTTGATTGCCTTTGAGTGGAGCGTGACTCATAGCAACCCTATGAACAAAAGGCCTAAAGCCCAAGGGAGCTCTGGTGGCCTAGTGGCAAGACACTGCACTGCAATCCCAGAAGTACGTGGTTCAAACTCACCAGATGCTCTGCTGGAGAAGGAGGGGGCCAATCTCCTCCTGTACTAGTCAGATCTGATTTGATGGTACACGTAAACATAAAACAATAAAAATACAAAAATTAAAAAAATGAAAAAAAGGCCTAAAGCCCCTCTACAAACATTGACATTTATGAAAGTTCAGAGTTTCCAGAAGCATGTTATTTAGGAAGTAGATGCCACTCCTGCTTCCAAATCTGTCATAGAATGTTATTGGTTGAGTCACCTGCTATGCATAACGACCCTATGTACAGCAGGGAACATATGTACATACTGAACCCTTCCCTGTCCTGAGTCAGTCTCACTAGTTCTGACACACCAAACCCCATTGCCCCAGTCACTATCAATCCATCTCATCTGGGGTCTTCCTTTCCTGTACTTTCCATCCATCCTTGCAAGCATGATGTCTTTTTCCAAGGACTGATCTCTCCTGGCTACGTTCCCAAAGTAAGTGAGGCAGAGCTTTAATATCCTAGCCTCCAAGGAGAGACTTGGTTTCACCCTCTCCAAGACAGACTTATTTGTTTTCTTGGCAGTTCATGGTATGTTCAAGACTCTTCTCCAGCACCACAACTCGAATGGGCAGTATTATGATAGATGGAGAAGAGATTGATATTGTTACCAATTTCATTGTGTTTGGATCCACATCAACACTCTTGGTACTAGCAATCAAGAAATCAAAAGAATAGTTTCATTGGGAAAATCTGCTCTGAAGGGCCTCTCAAGAGTGCTAAAGAACAATGATGTCAGTCTAAAGACTAAGGTGTGCCTGATCCATACCACAGTCTTCTCAGTTGCTTGCTGTGAATCTGAGAGCAGGACAATAACTAGGGATGACAGAAGAATTGATGTCTTTGAGTTATGGTGTTGGAGGAGAGTACTGAACATACAACGGACTACCAAGAAAACAAACAAGTCTGTTCTGGACAGGGTGACATTCGGTTGCTCCTTGGAGGCAAGGATGCTGAAGCTCCAACTCACATGTGTTGCCAGGAGGGATAAGACCTTGGAGAACATCATGTTTGGAAGGGTAGAGGATCAGTGTAGAAGAAGATCCTGGATGAGACGGATTCACATAGTGGCTGTGGCAATGGGGTCAGAGATGGGGAGGTTGGCTCAGGATAGGGCAAGGCTCAAAGCCATTGTTCATAGGGTTGCTCTGAGTCATGGTTGACTCAATAGCACGCTAACACCACAGCTGAAGTTCCAGCAGGTTTTCAGAGCTTACAAATTGCACAGGAGACTGCCTGTTCTTTGGTTTTGCAAGGCAACTCCTTATTGACTAGGTCACCAGAGCTCTCTAGACATGAACAGTCTTGCATATCCTGTTCCTATTTGTGAATTAGCCAAGTTGTCTTTTCCTCAATTCTTCCAAGGTTAATCCTTTCTTGTCCTGATCCTTTACAGTGTTCATGGCTCTGTGTATTCTATTTCTGCTTTCTGTATTCCCTTCTGCGCCCAGTTACCCTCTGATTTTCACAGTAGTGGTCCTACGAAGTATTTGTCCTTTTGACAGAGTTATTTCACTCAGCATAATGTCCTCTAGACTTACTCACGTTGTTGTGTATTATTTTAGAAATTTGCTAGTCTTTAGTGCTACACAGTATTCCAGTGTGTGAAAATACCACTATTTCACTATCCATTTGTTTGTGGATGGGCACTTGGGCTACTTCCATCTTCTTCCTATTGTGAATAATGCTGTGATGAACGTGTGTGTGTGTGTGTGTGTGTGTGTTCATGTCTCAGCTCTGATTTTCTTGAGAAATATTCCTAACAGTGGAATAGCTGAGTCATATGGTATTTCTGTATTTACCTTTTCCAGGAAATGCTAAATTGTCTTCCACTATTGGTTGGTTGTACCATTTTACAATCCCATGAGCAGTGCATCAGAATTCCAACCTCTCCACAACCTTGCCAACATTTATTGTTTGCTGTCCTGTTAAACTTTGCTATTTCTATTGGGGTGAAATGGTCTCATTATTATCCTGATTTGCATCTCTCTGACTGCTAGTGATTTTGAACATTTATTTGCTTGGGTTTGTTTGTTTTTTTGGGGGGTTATTTTTTGCTTTCCTAATATCCTCCTTGGTAAACAGTCTTTTCAGGGTTTTCTCCCCCCATTTTGTAATTGTGTTATTAGTCTTTTTTTCTTGTGGAGGCCCTGGAGGATTCTGTAAACTTTAGTTATGAGACTCTTGTCTGAAATGTCATTGCCAAATGTTTTTTTCCCCAGTCGGTAGGCTTTCTGCTCACTCTATTGGAAAAAGGTTTTGATGCACACAGGAATTTGATATTTTTTTTAATATCCCATATGTTGATTTTATCCTTTTCTGGTTGTGCATTTTGGATCATGTTTTCAAGTCTGAAAAGGGCTTCTAAGTTCCGTTTTTTTTCTTTGATGATCTTTACCAAAGATAAAGTTTTGGGGTTTAGATGTCCTGAGTTGAGGTAGGGTGGTTTTTTTTTTTTTGGTTATTTTATGTGTGTGTGTTTATGGAGATGTGAATCGTGTTTCAGCTTCTGCAGGCAGATGTTCAGTTTTGCCAGCACCATTTGTTAAAGAGGCTGTCATTTCCCCCATTTAATGGGTTTTGTTTGCTTGCTGAAAATCAATTGAACATAGGCAGATGGGTTGATTTATGGGTTCTTGAAAATACTTTTTGCGCTAACCTGTTATTTAGCTTTTCAGGGGATGTTGCTATTGTTAAGTGCCACTGAGTTGGTCTTAGAAACCCAATACACTGCACCATCCTCCTGTTGTCATGTTTTAAACCCATTGTTCAAGCCACTGTGCAGAGACACCTCATTCTGAGGATTTAAAGAGTATCTCAGGGAAAGAGTAGGCTTGTTCTTTAAATTCCTCGGCTGACTCGGATTTTCACCAGGTCTTCCTGGTTGCAGAATCCTTGAGCTCCTCCCTCTTTCTTCATCTGCTCTCAGGGCCCTAAAGCTCCCTCCAGCCTGTGTGATGGGGTGATGGGGTCCCATGCCAGCCCTACACACTAAGAATAGCTTCAGGAAGCCAGACTTCAGCATCACCCTCAGCCTGACTACTACCTTTAGTAAGCTCTATTCCCCCCCCCCTTTATTTTATATTAGTTTGCCTACAAAGTTTGTATACATTGTGTATTATTCGTGTACATTGTGTTTCACACGTTCCTACATTCAGACTGAGTTTCAAACAATGACTTTTGTACATTGCGGAATTCTTTAATTTTGTCTTTGAGGTGTGGTTTTTTTTTTTTACACAGTTTTTGTCTTTATGGGACTGAGTTCATGCAGCATAATGCTCTCTAGTCTCTCCCAAGTTACGTGGTATTTTTCAAAATTGTTGCTCCTGAGTGTTGCTTAGTATTACATGGTGTGAATGTACCATAATTTCTTAATCTAGTCAGTTGTGATTAGACATATGGGGGCGGTTTGCTCATTCTTGTGATGGTGGATAGCACTGCTATGAATTGTGCTATATGTACTGGTGTACAAATCTCTGTGTCTCAGTTCTCATTTCCTTGGGTCATATTCGTAGGAGTGGAATAGCTGGGTCATAGGGAGTTTCTGTGTTCAGCATTTTGAGGAGATGCCAAACTGTCTTCCAGAGTGGTGGTCCCACTGCACAAACTCACCAACTGTATGAGAGTTCCTATCTCTCTGCATCCTCTGCAACATTTATGGCTTGCTGTCCTGTTAAACTTTGTCACTGCTGCTGGGTTGAGATGGCAAGCTGTATTTTGAAAGGAAAATTCATCCCTTTCTTCTGAATTGTCATCTTTATTGTTATAAGGTTGTTGATATTGATCTATTTTTCTTTTTAAACAACCATAGAATCTATAGCAATGCCCCTTTTTAATTCTTGGTAGTGATAATTTCTGTTTTCTTCCTTCCTTTTGTCTGTATCTCAGTTATCTTGTGCTGCTGGTACCACACAATGGATAGCTTGAACAAGCAGAAATGTATTATTTCTATTTCAGGAGGCCAGAAATCCATATTCTGGGTGACTCTGGGGTAGATTTTTCTCTTTCCATTGGTTCTGGAGGCAGGTCCTCATTTGCTTCAGCACTGTAGGCTACCATTCGTTGGGGATTTCCATATATCTTGGCCTTAACTCTGTATCAAGGAGCTTCTCAGTAAGGAGCTTCCCAGTACAGGGATCAGGGCCCAAAGGATATGCTTGACATCTGGTCTTCTTTTCTTGTGATACTGAGGTCCCCCTCTTTGTTTTCTTCCTT
>NW_006399816.1:158460-168062 GCF_000299155.1 Elephantulus edwardii | reverse complement strand
ATCTCTTTACAACTGATTGACTGATCACATCATGGGTAATGACTACATCTTTACATGCTCTCACCTCACTGCTGTCCAGGTGGTTCAAACTCATAGTGCCCCTCGCTCACATTTCACAGATGGACACTGCTCATCTTTCTTCCAAGGAGTAGCTGCTGGACCCAACACACTGGAGACATGCTTGGCTTTTGGATTAGCAGCACAGCAGACTACACCAGCAGCAAATCTAGTGTCGCTAATGCTGCCTCATTAACATCACAGAAGTTAAGATTTAATGCGCACAAGACACAATTATACTGAGAATCATGGTATAGTCAAGTTGATAAATATTTTTTTGGGGGGTGACACAAGCAAATCCATAGCAATCAACTTATCAGGTTCCCCCCCCCAAAGAGCTAACTCTTAGCTTTGTTGTCCATTTCCTTTCTATTCCATTCATTTCCATCATTATTTATTACTTCCTTTGGTTTTCTTTTAATTTGATTTGTGATTATTTTCCTACTTTATTGAGCTGGAAGCTTAAATAACCAACTTTTGATCTTTTCCCCATTTCTAACAACTGCATTTAGAGCTATAAAAGTCCCTCTATGTAGTGCTGTGGTTATAGGCCATGAGTTCAAAATACTTACTAATTTACACTGTAATTGACTCTGTGATCCATAAGTAATTTAAAGTATGTGACTTCAGTTCTCATATTTAGAAACTTTCTCATTATCTTCCTTTATTGCTATCAGGTTTAAGGCAAAGAGCTCTGGTGGTCTAGTGGGTAGGGAGTTATAATCTCAACCCAAAGGTGGTCAGTTAAATTCCATGATCTGCTCTGTGGAAGAAAAATGGAAAATCTCCTCTATGGTGTTAATAGTTTCTTGTTTAAAATTATTTTCCTAGCCAGTGACTTTGATTTTGCCATGTGTATGGTCGAGACTAGGAAAACAGGGCATGCTAGTCTATCCATAAAGGGATTGGGGGAAAAAAAAGGGGATTGGTTTGTCTCATCATTAAATTGAGTGGACTCTGCAGCACATTTTGTGACTCTCACCACCAGTAGTGAATGTAGTGTGTGGCCTTCAGGGACAGAGATTCTTGTGCCAGCCAGACCTTCAGAAGCAGCAGCTGGAGCAGAAGACCAGGGGTCTGATGTGAAACAGAGCTGACGTTGGGCCTGCTGCCCCATGGAACCAGAGCTAAGAGCCTTTGCTCAACTTTGTTGGAGGACTGGGGGTGGGGGTGGGGGTGGGGAGCAGAGTAGGGGAGCCATAATTGGCAGGACTAAGAGCTGTGAAGGTGAAGGCTGAGGGACCAGAGAGCACATTTCAGCAGCTGTTTCCTGTTGCCAACCTGAATTACAGCCCTTTGACTTCCCTAATAAACCCTATATAATTAGAGTATTATTCTGTGGGCTCTGTGAGTTACTACAATGGATTTTGAACCAAGTAAAGCAGTAAGCTTGGTGTTAGTAAGATTGGAATTAGTAGAAAGAAGTGTGGGAGTACAGCGACATATCTGACCTCATGTGCATTGGTTTTGTGTGGTGGGTGTTGTTGATGGGGAGAGTTCCCTTTTGTGAAAATAGTGTAAGTCATATATGGTCATCCTGTGCCTCCCCAGCTCTTTCTACATCCTCCATGCTATGTGCACTCTCTGAAAACCTGCTGGAGGGTCAGTTAGGAGTTGGTTTCAACTTGACAGCAATGAGTTTAGGCTTTTTTGCATTTTGGGTTTTTTAAGTTTTATTTTCCTCTGGAGCCTGATGAGTACTTCTCCCTCACTCCAGGCTCATATGAAGCAAGCTCCTGAGCTTACTTTCTATCAGTCCCAAATGAGCAAAGACTCCCAGCTGTCAATATTCCTTCAAATGTGCTAAAGTGCCCTTTCTGCCCTTCGGTTCTAAACTAGAACAGCTGCTGTTAATGTAACTCTGTGCCGTGGCAACCTCACGTGTGTCAGAGAGAATTACAGTCCAGAGGGTTTTCAATGCCTTCTTTTCTAGAAGTAGATCCCCAGTGTTCCTTCCAAAGCACATCTCGGTGGACTCCAACTTCCAACCTTAGGGTTGGCAGACAAGTATGTTAACTGTTTGCACCACTCAGAGACTCTAAATCAACCCCTGGAAAAATTAAAAGACACAAACCTCACCACCTTCTCTCTCATTCTTATACCATCCATTCTGCCAGTTTTGTCGTGCCTTCCTTCCACTTCCCACTGTGAACTTCACCTTCCAAATGCAGCTAATACCTAAGGACATGGGTATGGCTGTAAACTACAGAAGGAATTTATGAGCCAACTCCTCCAAATTGATTCGTGATATGCTAAATAAAGAAGGAAATAAGAGAGCTTGGAAAATGTCTTCTCAAGAAAATAGCCTTGGCTGCGAGGCTATTATTCTGCTGCTGCATAATCATATTTTTGATTGTCAGGAACTGAATATTACTGTGGCTTTTCTTTCTGCATTCCTCCTGGAACATTCTAATCTCCTCCCAGGCAGATTGCTGCCTCGGATGAACTAGGGAGAAGGTCACACACACGAGAATAAGAAAGAAAAATGCACATTTACTATAGTTAAGATGGTTTCCCACCTCACAGTCAAAGTCTGTGCACACTGAGAACAGCAGCTGCTGACAATTGTGCATAATTTATATTTTGGAAATAGTTTTCAATTAGATTTACTGTGCTGTTTAAGCCTTGCTACATCCCCTGGGGTTGTTAAGATTACCAAGCCGAGCAGGTGAATAAAGGCATCCCCGTCTCGGGCCCCAAGTGGTGTAGCACCTCTGGGACCATGGTGAGACTCGTACTTGGGGACCAACAGTGGTTCTGGAACTAGTATCCCTTGTGGTTAGAGAGGGGCTTGTGGGGAGCAAGGCTACAGGAATGGGGAGATCTGACTGTGAGTGGTCCCATAGATGAAGAGGACTGTAGACTAGAACAGAGACAGTGAAGATGAAGAAAAGTGGGAAATGAACCCCAAGAGTTACCGTTGTTGCTGCTTTATGCTGTCAAGTCAATCCCAGCTCATATGACCTTCTAGGACAGAGAACAACTACCTCATTGGCTTCCACCTTGACGGGAACAGGTTGTCAGCTCTTTTCTCTCTTGGAGTGGGTGGTGGATTTGAACCACCAGGCTTTTGGATGGCAGTCAAGTGTTTTATCCATCATGCCACCACAGCCCAGGGCCCAATGTGCTGTACCTAGCCACACTGACTCAGGGTGGAAATACTTATAATCTCATTTGTTTGGAGACAATCCAAACATTAGGTCAGTGGCCAAAAACTTTTTTAGGAAACACAGCTTTCATTTCTAATTTGATTGCAATTTCATCTATACATCTTTTGTAATTACTTACCTTTTACATCATTCATCACTGGCAAGGAGCCTTTGAACAGGTTTGTTTGTGTTTTTTTTTTTGTTTGTTTTGTTTTGTTTTGTGTTTTTTTTAGAAAGCAATCAACATTTCTTTTGCAAATAATAAAATCAGATTGAACAGATGAGCAGTGTGGCATCATCCAGGCAATGTGATACAACTGCTCCTGCTGATGCTGTGCTTTGACCAAAAACAAAAGCCAAGTTTAACAAAACCAAACCAAGCCAAACCAAAAAACCCTTCACCTCTCCAATCAGAGGACAGTTTCTGTTTCATGATATACTCAGGCATGTTCTTGATAGTTGCTGTTGAGTCAATTTCAATTCAACTAATTCAGATCCATGGTAACCCCATTCTTCATAGGATTTCCAATGGCTGTGCTTCTGGAAGGATGAAAATCCCCAACCTTTCAGCTTAGAGCCTGTTTATACCACTCAGAGACCAAGTCTGGCTGCTTCTTGTTGTTAGGGGTCGCTGAGTTGATTACAACTCATAGTGACCCTGTGAATAACAGATCTGAATCTTGTCCTGAGGATACAGCATAAACCCCATTTTTTATGAACCCCCATTAATACCAGAAGCAGAAGCGGGCCATAAAAATTCTTAGCTTAAAACACAAATTCCCTGGGTAAAGTCTTATCTGTTCTTGCAAAGTAAATAATTAACTAGTGTCTATGTGACACAAAAAGAGTAAAGGCACTGGCAGCAATAGCTGCCCCAATAATTTTGGCCATTCTCTGGTCTTTTCTCTTCCCTCTAGATCCCAGTTGTTAAAAGAGGGAAAAATTTAAGCAAATGTATAACAAATAATTTTGAACATTAAAAAAAAATGAGTAAAGGTGGGCAAAGTAGCCAGCCCGTCAAAAGCCGACCCACATGACTGATCCCCCAACCCACCAACCATGATCTCAATCTCCCTGCCCTGACAGTGGCACCCAGGAAAGCCATAAAAGCAGTTGGCAGGGGGATTCGGGGCTTTTTCCCTCACCACTTTCCTACTGAGGGAGAAAGTCTCCACATGTGGATATATTCTGGAATAAAGGGCTTATTTGTATTTACAAATGTGTGGATTAATTCTTTTGAGGGCATTTCATGGGAAGAACAGTCCTATTAGACACAAACTCATGTTCTATGTCACAGTCAAGCCCATTGTCAGAGTACCTGTGTCA
Organism: Elephantulus edwardii; assembly: GCF_000299155.1. NCBI lineage: Eukaryota > Metazoa > Chordata > Mammalia > Macroscelidea > Macroscelididae > Elephantulus > Elephantulus edwardii. The sequence continues at coordinate 163,530 of NW_006399816.1, read as the reverse complement.
GTCCATCTTGATGGGGGCTTACCTCTCCTTCATTGACCCTCTATCATTCCCAGCATGATGTCTCTCCAAGGACTGGTTCTTCCTAAAAATATGTCAGAAGTAAGTGAGGGGTATTGAGTTTGGGAAGATATGTGGAGCAGCTGGATTCTACAAAGGTGTTTTTGTTTTGCTTGAGGCTTGGGTGTGGACTGTTCCTTTGTTTATGTGTTTCTTTCACAATTGGGTTTGAGCTGATTGGATATGCCTAGTATTTAAAAGGCAGTTGGACCCTTGGGCCTGCAGCCTTAAGCCTGATGTTAAGTGATTTTTGGTCAAACATTCTCCTAAGTTTGTTGTACTGAGGTAACTCGTGGTTGCTGTGATGCTAAACACTGTGACACTGATGTGTCAAATGTGATAATGGTTACCCACAGCAGACAGTGTCTGGTGGAGCTCTCAATTTAAAACAGCCTTGGAAGGAGAGGCATCCACTTCCAAAATAGCTTGTCTCCTGTGAACTTAAACAACAATAACAAGAAAAAAAGACAAAGTTTCTCCACCCTTGCCTCTAAGGAGCACTCTGGTTGTACTTTCTTCAAGACAGAACTGTTTCTTTTGGCAGTCCATGCAATAGTCAACACTCTTCCTCAACACTACAATTCAAAGGCATTGATTCTCTGGTCTTCCTTATTCACTGTCCAACTTCCAGACGCATAGGAAGCTACTGAAAAGACTATGGCTTGGATCAGGATTGCCTTAGTCCTTCTAATCAAAACCAGAAAAAAGACAAGTGCAGAATATTTACTTGTGAGCAGATGCATTCAACAATTTAGAGTTCTGGTCCTGAAGACATGATGTTTAAGCTCAGACTCCACCTTTCTGAGTTGCTAACAGTGTGATGCTGGACAAGTGTTATAGCTTCTTCATGCTTCAGCATGAACGTCACTGACTCTTTGAGAAAAATCAGGAAAAATATATGTTTACGTGCTAAAAATTGCACTTAACACAGAGTAAATAGTTATTAGCTGATGTTTTTGTTTCTTCATTTTTTTCCCCAACATAGGTGCGAACCTTCTAATATAGCTGCACGATGACAAGATGATTTGGTGTATCAGACCTGTTCCCAGAAAATGTTTGGTGGAGCAGGAGATGAATTACCTTGAGTATTGATTGGTCAGTGTGGCATGGAATGGTCTGGCTTTCAGTGTGGCTCTCCCAGAATATGGGCTGACATACAACAAATGACCTGGTCTCCTTTGACAAGAGAGTATTCTCAAATAACTAAGTCTCCCCAGGAACAGTCCTTTCGATCCAAAGAGAGATCTCGGGGCAGGGCTATCCTCCAGTAAGTAAGGATCTGCTCCAAGTCAGGCTCCCACTCACTGGTATTAAAGGGCTCAGGAGAGCTATGCAAACCCACGTACCTCACAGTGACTCAGTCCAACACACGCAAGCTGCAAGTGGTGTCTCTGGAAAAAGTAATCTCTCTGCAATTAATGGCCCCTCAAAGGCAGGCAGCTGAAGAGGCTGTGCACATCCAAGTGGCAAGATCATTTGCATCTGCAAAGACTACCAGTGGACCTCTTCTCTGTAGTTTTCTAAGGGTTCATGAGTGATGCCACCATTGCAAGGAACCCTGCCTGCCTTCCTAGCCTCAGAAACAAATAAAAAAGTGTCCCTCATAACAGAAGCCAATATGAGTGGAAAAATCTTAGTGACTTTGAGCAAGTCACCAAGCCTGATGTCATCGCCAGTAAAATGTGCAGGCTGCATGAGGATTCAGGCTTTTGGTCAGGGCACCGTGCAGAAATTAGGATACAAGGAAAACCCAGCCTTCTTCCATCAGTGCACATGCAAATCTCTTTGGGGACAGTCTGGGACACAGGGAATGATTATGGAAAAATGACATTTGATGCTGCTTTATATGACCATTTGTGTGGAACTTAGAGGGGGGAAAATCCCACCTAATTTTTTTTTTAAAAAACAAAACAAAATGGGGGCGAGGGGAGAGGGCTGGGCGGGGAGAGAAGTGCAGCAATGAATGAATGGAAATCCAAATTCTCTGTAAATGTTCATTAAAATTATTTAAAAAATAAAATAATATATATATATATAAAACAAAACACACACATAAAAAAAAACCCACAAAAAACAAACAAAACACCAAAACCAAAAACCACACACACACACACACAGAAAAAACCAACCCCAAACCAAAGCACTTTGTTTTTAGTTTGGGCAGGGATGGGGGAGAATGAGGGCAGAGTTCAAGGATAGGGTGAAGCAGGGCTGTCTATTATGCACAATTAGAAATAAAATCAGTGATTCCACACATGAGCTTTGGGCAGGATGGTATTAACTTGCCTCTGTCAGCATAAACCCCCTGGCCAAAACTGCTACATCGAATGTTCCACTCCATCTTTGTCCACTCCCCTGTGCTCCCAATATTCTACAGTGGACAATCGCTCAGGCCAGCTTTGGATACAAACCTGCCACATTGGATGTCCTGTTCCTTAGCCATGACCTTCTTCTATGAGGCAGTGAGAGCAGCTGGCTGAAGGGCTGCCATTCGGGGTCTGGGCAATGGCTCTGCCCGCTGGTGGCTGTGTGACCTTGGGCAAGTCACACTATCTCTCTGTGTTTCACTGCTGGGGTCCTCCTGTGCTTTTCACTACTCCTTCCTCTAGGGTCATGGGGGACAATGAGGCAGAGAGGGACTCTTGTATGGTTTAGCTACAGAACCAAAAGGAAGTCTTTTCCATGATGGGCACAGGCCTCCTGTATGCCCTCATCTTGGTATCCTGTGGAGTCACCACTGTATGCTAGCAGGGATCTGGCGCAGAGCCTGCACAGAATTAAACAGAACCAGATTCCCTCCTCTTTTGTTAGAAGTACATCTCAGGTGAGCTGCAGAGAGGATACAGCACTGGCATGCCCTGGATGACCAGGACTCGCCAGCCTTCTCAGTTCCCTATCTCACAACAAGCTTGTCCTGAATTGTACTCATTTGCATAACCTAGTTGTGGACTTAGCTAGCCAGGAACAGCAGGAAAGCTGGAAGTGGCATGAGGAAACCATGGAAGGCTTCAGGGGAAATAAAGTCCCAGTTTCTATTTTCAGATTGACCTCTCTCTTGAGGGCCCAGCCTGCCAGTTGAGTGTCTTCACTGGGATAGCCTGGGGTAGTGCTTCAAGCTGTGAGGTCATAATAGCTTAGTTCTGTATTATGCAAGAGTCACTGCAGCCAGTGTCAGAGATGTTGAGGACGGCACAGGGTAGGACAGGGTTCAGATCTGCTGTGTATAGGGATGCTGGGCCGTACTCAACTTGATGGCACATAACAACAACAATCATAAAAGGTGGGTATTCTGAGGCTAGGCGATTTTGTTCATCTGCAAAATGGGGACAGCAATAGTAACTACCTCACATGGTCAATCAGCAGATGCCAAATCAACTCTGATTCATGACAACGCCACGGGCATCAGAACCAGGCTGTGCTGCACACAGGTTTTAATGGCTGGTCTTTGGGAAGCAGATCACCAGGCCTTTCTTCCAAGGTATCTCTGAGTGGTGGCCATGATTCAGAAGGATTTCTAAATAGTAAGCACTTAGAAAAAAAAATATCCATTAAGAGTAAATAAATGACTATCTCTTAACCAGTCGTACTGTTTTGGCTGGAAATCATCCTAAATCCTACAGGTTAAAATTCTTAGTGCTCCATTTCCCAGGATGTGTTTGGTGGAAGAGGGTAGGAAATACCCTGAGTGTTGGTCGATGTGTCATGGCCCCTGAGTTATTCCCATTGTACTCATTAGACCAGGGGTTTGCAAACTGCAACACAAGGGCTAAGTCTGGCTTACGGCTTGTTTTTGTACAGCTTGAGCGAGAAGAATGACATTCACATTCTTTTTTTTTTTAGATTTTATTTTATTTTAATGAACATTTACAGAGATTTTGGATTTCCATTCATTCATTGTTGCACCTTTCTCCCTGCCCAGCCCCCCTGCCCCCAGTTCACTCCTCTCTTTGAAAAGTAAAAGAAAAATTCTTTCATTGGTATACAATCTCCCTGCCCCAAGTACACTCCACTATGCAACCTTAATTCTGGACTCTTGTGATAACCATAATGCCCTATCATATACCACTTTTAAATTGTTTTCTCCCTCATCTGTTTCAATGCAGTACACATAATTTATCCAGTTTTTCTCACCAACCCTGTTTTTTCTACCCCAACCCTGATGTCAGTCCTGTTGTTACAACAGTGGCACCATGCAGTATTTGCCCTTTTGTGACAGATATTTCACTCAGCATAATGTCCTCCAGGCTCACCCATTTTGAATAATATTGCGTGAGTTCCTTGTTTTTCAATGCAGCATAGTATTCCATTGTGTGAATATACCACAGCTTCTCTATCCATTCATTTGTTGATGGACACTTGGGTTGTTTCCAATTCCTTGCTATTGTGAACAAAGCCGTGATAAACATGGATGTGCATATATCTGCTTGGATGTCGGTTATGGTCTCTTTAGGGTACATTCCCAGTATTAAAATTGCTGGGTCAAATGGTATCTCTATTTGCAACTTTCTGAGAAAGCGCCACACCATTTTCCACAGTGGTTGCACCATTTTACACTTCCACCAACAGTGAATAAGGGTTCCAGTTTTCCCACAACCACACCAGCATTTGTTGCTTGCTGTTCTGTTAAATTTTGCTATTCTGACTGGAGTGAGATATCTCATAGTTGTTTTGATATGCATCTCAAAGCTAGGGATTTTGAACATTTCTTCATGTGCTTTTTAGCCATCTGAATGTTTTCTTTGGTGAAGTGTCTGTTTATATCCTGTGCCCATTTGTCAAATGGATTATTTACCTTTATCTTGTTGTGGTACTCAAGTATTTTATAAATTCTAGACATAAGTCCCTTATCTGACAAGTCATTACCAAATATGTTTTCCCAGTCTGTGGCTTCCCTTTTTACCCTGTTGGAGAAGTTTTTAGATGTGCATAGGGATTTGAGTCTTAGAAGGTTCCATTCATCTATTTTATTTTCTCCTGGTTGTAGATTTTTCAGGATACTTGGAAGACTGTTTA
>NW_006399816.1:123827-156960 GCF_000299155.1 Elephantulus edwardii | reverse complement strand
AGGATGCATCCCTGGTGTACGCCCTTCCCAATTTTGAACCATGCAGTGTTCCCTTGCTCTGTTCTGATGACTGCCTTCTGGTCCAAGTATAGGTTTTGCATTAGAACGATCAAGTGTTCTGGGATTCCCACTCTTCTCAGAGTCAGCCACAGTTTGTTATGATCCACACAGTCAAACGCCTTTGCATAGTCAATGACACACAGATATACATTCCTCTGGTATTCCCTGATTTCAGCTAAAATCCACATAATATCAGCTACAATATCCCTAGTACCACGACCCCTTCTAAACTCAGCCTGGACTTCTGGCAGTTCTCTGCTGATGTGCTGTTACAGTCGTTTTTGGATAATCTTCAGTAGAATCTTGCTTGCATGTGAAATCAATGAGATTGTGCTATAGTTTCCACTCTCTGTTGGGTCACCTTTCTTTGGAATGGGAACAAATATAGATCTCTTCCACTCACTTGGCTAAGTGGTTGTTCTCTAGATTTCTTGGCACAACTTGATGAGCATGTCCAGGGCTGAAATATGTCAATTGGTATACCATCTATTCCTGGGGCCTTATTTTTTGACATTTCCTTCAAAGCAGTCTGAACTTCTTCTTTCATCACCATAGGCTCTTGTTCATATGTTGTTTCATGAAATTCTTCTGTGTCTGCCAATTCCTTTTGATACAGTGACTCAATATATTCTTTCCATATTGCCATTTTCACAATATTGAGTCTTCCTCCAAGAGCAAAGGATATTCTTCAGGGGAGAATCAGACTCCGTCTATAGAGGAAGCTCTGGTGGCCTAGTGGATAGGAGCTTCATGGTCATCCCAGAGGAAAATGGTTTGAGCTCACCAGCTGCTCCATGGAAGAAAGATGGGCAATCAACTCCTGTGTGATTTATTGCTGGAATGCAGTCATCCATTCATTTATGCATTGTCTGGTTGCTGTCACAGTACAGAGTTGATCAGTTAGCACAGAGTCTATCTGGGCAGTGAAGCCTAAAGGTGGTCCGGTGACTTCCATGTAAAGAGTTTATCTGCAGTGCACTTTCACAGGCTGTTAGAAAGGATTCCAGTTAGGAATTCTAACCAAGGTTCCTATGACCCTATTGGCTAATGATCCCAAGACCATTCTCTATTGGTTTTTATATCCTTAGAGATTCATCAGTGGGCCATTGGCTAGTTCATTCAAAGCAGGGCGCTCTATTTTCAAGGTGATGCAAAATGGTGACACTCTTGGCTGCTGACTGGAAAGCCTGCTGACTAAAACCCACCTGTGGTTAAGGGAGGAAGATCTGAAGATTCTGTAAAGATTCCAGCTAAGAAAACCTTAAGGGACAGCTCTACTCTGTACATGGGATTGCTATGAGTCAAAATAGACTTGTCAGTATGCAGTGACAACAGTCTAATTTCAGAGACTTGTCAGCACTTGACATCATTTCTGCACCCCATCTATTGCAAGGTGTTTTCTTACTGCCTGGACACCACCCTTCCCTAAAATTGGACTCCACACCTCCAGCTTGCACATGCTCTTCCTGTGACCTGGAACTGCTGGCCCAAACATCTAGGCGATGCTTAGTGATTTCTTGCTGGCTCAATATGGAATATTGACATCCATGGAGATAAGACATATACCACTATCCTGTGGACATCAAAGATAGCAGTTTAATGAGTCTCATCAACTCAAAGAGCAGTTATGATTAGTCACTGTCTAAGAAAACTGGATAGGTCCCAACACCTCACTGCTCTCACGTGGAAGGACTCTGATAGAGGTTTTTTATAGGACAATTTGTGTCACGTTATCTGGAATAAATTATGAAGCTAAAGAACATTTCTATAACAACAGTAATAAAAGAAGAAAGCAGGTGGGGAAGCAAAGACTAGCATTATTTTTATTTTCTGTTGAAAAGATTTTACCAAATAGTTGAAATAAAAGAAGGAACAACTTAAAAAAAAAAAAAAAAGAAGGAACAACTTAATAACTCCCCTCCCAACAAAAATCTCAGAGGTGAATAAAAAAATAATTAGCAAAAACACACTGATTGTTAATGGATGGGAGATCTCTCTTTTTAAAAAATGGTTTATTATTTGTAATTTGCAGTGATTTATTTCCTGTTTCTATGAGTTGGTTTTATGCTTAATTTTGTATTGCCTTGTAAAAGGAGGGTCTCCCAAACTGCATAAGCTGTACTGTGTGTTACTGGGTAAACTCTGATTCCTAAAGACCCCATGTGATAGATCAGAACTGCTCTATGGGGATTCCTAGGCTCTGGTGGCACAGTGTGAAACATGTCAGACTGCTAATAAAAAGGCTAGTGGTTTGAATCCACCAGCAGCTGTGAAGCAGAAAAATGAGCAATCTCCAGCTGTTAAGATTCACAATGAAACAATCTCAATGAGTTTTGCTATGAGCTCAACTCCATGGTAGTGGTGGTATGGGTTTTGGGGCGTGTGTGTGTGTGTTTGTAGTTTGTTTTAGTTTTGGGGTTGGTTGGATTTTTGGGGGTTTTTTATAAACCTGTATGGGAACAGATTGTCAAGTCTTTCTCTCATGGAACTGCTGAGTGATTTCAAACAGACAACTTTCAGTTAGGGGTTCAGTTAGTGTGTAACCCATTGTGGCACCAGGACTCCTAAAACACACTGCTGAGGACCCATAAAGCCTGGATCACCCCTCTGACCCCTTTAGGACCAAGTTCTCCTCTTTTGTTTCACCTGTTCTGCCAGGCACCTCAGGTGGGATCTGGCTCAGATCTGCTACTAAATTGAACCACAAGCTTATAGTATTTGTTAAATTGAATTGCACGCTTGATTTACTGATGTGCTGCCTGCCAACCTTCCCCACACCCATCTAATAAAAAACCCTTAGCAATGTAATCTGTTTCCAACCCTGGTGGCAAAGTGAAAAACCTCTCCATGAACACTCTCTTCTCCAAGTCCTGAGAACGTCCCCGGGGCCTGGAAGGGGGAATGGGATTGATAAGCTAATTTGTCTCCTTGATTCATTAAGAGCTCTTCAAAATGCATCTGTTTTATGGAGACATGGTGTTCGAGATTTAAAAAATCAGTGGCAAATGTCACATTTTAGGGAAAACAGATGCAGTGAATAAAGGCGTTAGCAGACACAAACAAGGAATGTTATTTTTTCAGAGTCAAGCAATAGCATGATTCTAAATCAACTTTGCCAGTAAAGCACCAGTACATCCTGGGCTCCACAGATTCCCCACAAGAGACCAGACTTCCCATGCCTTTTTGTGCTGCTACATGCCAGACCAGAGGGCAACTCAGAGAGGGGACAAACTCTATAGGGTGAGAAGGGTCAAAATACTGCAAATACCAGCTGCTGTTTATGGAAACCTTACACTGGGAAGGAAGGGCACTGTGCTGCTATACACTGGTGCACACACTCTTGGCGCACTAAATATAGGGCGATGGGACCCTCACTCTTGGCTTAGAGAGGAGGTCAAGGGACCCTCAATGTAGAAACAAAGGGGTCAAAGCAATTTAGCAAGCTGGCAGCAAGAGGTGGATCTGGGCGCTCAACCCAGGTGTGGGCAGCAAGGCCCCTGGGCATGAAAGTTCCCTCAGTTAGGGTCCAGGTGGCCAGAGCCGGGGGAACTCTGTCCAAGAAAACTCCCAGAAAGGAAGTGTGGGGCCAGCGGGGAGAATGAGTAGGCTGTGGTTAGAGAGAAGACGGCAAGAGAGGTATTTCCATCTCCCCAGCCCAGTTTCCTAAGTGAATGGGCCAGCAAGCAGAGGGTCTATCTTTCTTTGCTCTCATTTCTTCTCTACCTCTTTTCCTCTCCTCTTCTTCCCTGCCCCCTTCCCTCTTTCCCCTTATGTGCCAAGCAAAGACTTCGTCCACTTTCACGACTCTGTTCACACAGCCTTTCAAGGCCAACTTCAAATATCATCTCTGTTCTGAACAGAGGACCTCTCTTTTTTAGAGACTGCTTCATGTCCCCTCTGTGCTCAAATACATGAAGGTTTGTTTCAGCAGCCACATGTCTGTCTGTACCTCCCTCACCACTTCCCACTCCCAACCCTCCATTCGAGAGCAAGGACCCTCCACGCACCGGGTGCAGAGTAGGTGCTCAGTCACAGCCCTGGATCTACTTTCCCCCACAGTCCCAGGGACTGACCAGGCCCCTCAGAGTCCAGCATGGCTGTCCTTGGTCCACTTGCCTTTCCACCTGCAGCTGACAAGCACAGCCAAGGTGTCCAGACGATCAGGACATTTAGGAATCCACACCTGTGCCCACTTCCTGGAAGCCATGCAGGTGGGAGGAGGAGCTGAAATATCAAAATCAAGTTCTAGAATCTTGCTTAGAAAAGGGCACAGGTGTGTGTAATGGTAATAGCTCTTACTCCTCCCTAGCTCCACCATATGAAACACTTGCAAGTCCATATCCTGCTCTTTTCTTCTGAGGCAATGGTTTCATAAGTGAGCAACTGAAGGTTATGGAGGTGGCCTGATGCAGGCTGATCCCTGTGAATTATTACATTTTGTGTGGGTTGAGAAGACTTTGGGAGACAACTTAGAGGTGGAGAGACTGCACTTGTACCTGCGTCATGGTCATGTGAGATGATCATGTCCTCTGCTGAGAGGCAAAATGGAGGAAGCCCACTGCTATCAGGTCAAGTCCAACCCATAACTACCCTTCATCAGGGTTCTGAGGCTATAAATTGTCATGGGAAGAGATTTCTTATGTTTCTTCCAAGGAGTGGCTGGTGGGATTGAACTGCTAACCTGTTAGTTAGCAGCCTGACATGCTATGCACTAAGCCACCAGGGTTCCTGAGGAGGAGGTTGTTGCTGTTGTGTGTCATCAAGCTGGAACTGATCAATAGCAGACACTCCAGTAGGTTTTCAAAGGCAGTAATCTACATGGGAGGAGATGGCCCATCCTTTACCTGTGGAGCAGCTGGTAGATTTGAACCACACGCCTTTGGGATTGTAGTATAGCTTCTTACCATTAGGCCACCAGAGGAAGGGGTCATAAGAAAAATTGGTTTTTCTTCTGGCCCACAAGAGAGCCCCTCTGGCCCCTTGGAAGAAGGCATCAGATGTTATAGAATAACCAGAAGGTTGGTAGTTTGAACCCATCCAGAAGTACTGTGGAAGAAAGCCCTGACAATCTTATTTTTGAAGGGGAACAGCCATTGAAAATACCATGGGCAGTAGTTTAACTCTGAAACACATGGGCTGCTGTGGGTCAGAACTGAATGGTTTGTTTTGTTTTGGTTACTACTGAGGTCTAGCTACACTGGGGCAGGAAGGGCACACCAAGGTGTGATGTCATTCAGCTCCTCTCCAACCAGAACTCTGAATGGTCTGTTTTAAAATTGAGGTTCCACAAAATACATTGTTTTTTAAAATCTTTGTAAAGGGACCTCTCAAGATTATTGAAGAGCAACGATGTCAGGCTGGAGACTAAGGTGTGCCTGATCCAGGCTATTGTGTTGTTAACTGCCGTCAAGTTGCAGGCAACTCATAGCAACCCTATGAAGGAGTCCTCAATGCTTGGGTGTGTCTCATCCTCTCTCCAGGTTCATAGGGTTTCCGGCGGCAAGCTATTATGGAAGTGGATGCCACTCCTCCTTCTAAGCTTGTTTTAATAGGGGAGCTCCATTCCACTCTCTGTCCACATTGGGTAACCAGCCATTGATGCATTTGATACATCAGTGTCACAGGGTTCAGCCTCACAGCAACCACAAATTACCGCTGTACGGCAACTTGTATACCAGGGCTATACGACCTAGAGGAATGTTTGAATAAAAACAATGAAAGACAGGCCCAAGGGCCACAGATTAAAAGTCACCCACCTTCGGCTTGGTAGCATCACCTTCTGTCCACTGGTCCAGCTGATCTCTCTCTCTATATATATATTGATGTTATTGTTGTTAAGTGCCCTGGAGTCACAGGTGACTCATTGCAACCCTATGAAGGAGAGTCCTCAATGCTTGGGTGTCCTGGAGAGGGTGAAGCTGGAAGGCTCTTCGGAGTCAAGGATTCTGAAGCTTCGTCTGACATACTTTGGGCATGTTGCAAGGAGTGACTGGTCCTTGGAGAGGGACATCATATTTGGGAGAGTGGAGGGACAGCGAAGGAGAGGAAGACCTTTGATGAGATGGATCGATTCTGAGAGTGGAGTGGTGGGAATAAGTGTGTTTGAGATGGCTAGGTTGGCACAGAATAGAACGGTGTTTAGAGCTCTTGTACATAGGGTCACTATGAGTCGCAAGCAACTCGATGGCACATAACAACAAGCAAAGGTTTTTAAACTATCCTTGGTGTGGTGTTTTTTAAGTCTGAAAATCACTTGATTTTTCACCCAACTCTCACTTGGTTTTCAAACTCCATTCTCCTAGACAATGACACGGGAAAGTCTAAACCAAAGACTCTCTGGTAGCTTTCTCCTGTTTGGTGGCAGAGTGGCTGTTAGTTTACTTTTGTTCAAAGAGTGCCTGTTGGAAGATCTTGCACGTGATTCAGGATTTCGGCCTTTGGAAGATGGACAGACCTGGCGGTTCTGAGCTTGCCTTTCTGCTTGGCAATGTGCAGGGCTGAGTGGCCGATGCCGCCTTTCCTCTGTCCAAATGCCTCATTCCCCACAGCTCCCACCACTCCAAACTGCTCAGATCAGTCCTTTCTTTCATCTGCCAGTTTCTCCTTGGAAGAAAGATGGGCAATTAACAGCCTCTGAAAGCCCACTGGAGGGTCAGCTGAGTCTGTTATGACTGGACAGCAATGAGTTACTTTGTTGTTGGGTCTTTGTTGGCATTTGACCTTGCCACCCATTCAGTACCCATTAGTGGCCTAGCAAGTGTTTCTTTAAACACAATATTTTCACTTAAACAGCACTGAATTTGTGCAATCATGTTATATTTTTTAAAACTGCATATGCAAGATGTCAGAACCTGCAAATCCTGTTATATAGGAGTCAGAGTTTCAGGCTTGTAAACAACATGATCTGTGATGACATGAGCTCTAGCCCGCATCTGCCAACCTTCTGGCTCCTTTTAATCACCATCTTTCTCACTCAGAAGGAGGCTGTGATTCTGTCCATTTTTCTTTGACCTGTCACTCAGGACAGTTGCCAATCAGCACTGCCAGTAAGGCCTGGTTCAGGGGCTTCCAGATGGTCCCAACCACTGTGGCCTTATGGCTAGGAGCTGTTGTGCACCAACCTGGCTTAGTGAACATGAAACTAGCTTTCTTCAAGTTAGACCTCTGGAACCTGGTGCAAGTTACACATAGGGCAGGGGTGCTCCAATGGGTGCCAAGACGCTTTACCACCCAGGCAGTTCCTTCGGTTGTCAATGATCATGTGAACCCTGAACCAGGCCCCAGGATGTCTAGAGGAAAGGCACAGTGTGGACACTTGGGAGTTAAGTAGTGAGTATATTTGATGGGGCAGGAATATTTGAATATATTTATTGAAATATATAGTGTCTCAATATATATAGCATATGCCTTGGCAAGGGGTAAGGGTTGTTCTGTAGCGCTAAGTCACAGTAGTACCTCAAGAGAATCTAGATTCTTTACCATCCTTATTTTCCTTCCATCTTTCTTGCAAAATCCCAGAGGCAGAGGCATCTCTGTCTTTGTGTCTCCCAGGGAAATGATGCATCCCCACTGAGAGCTGGTGAGATGAGGTGGAGGGAGTGCAGACTAGGCAAGCAGTCTCAAGGCTGTGCCTAGTCCATCAATTACCAAGGGGGTGACCGGGCGACTCTGTTCACCCACCACAATAATGTGGTAATGACATCCCATCTATTAGGGCTGACGGCTTAGATGGAGTAGTCAACGTGGAAGGGCATCTCTGAATAGGTAGAAAGTGCTGTGTTAGGGCTCCAGGGAGGAACAACAGTGGGTGTTGAATGTGTCAAATGCTCTGGACCATCTGGAGAATGGGAGGAGTCCGGCTCTGCTGGAGTCCAATGCCTTGCGCCAGGCTCAGCCACTTCCCGTCCACCACATCCATCTTCTCCACCTCCACCTCTGTGCAGAGCACAACATTAAGCATCAGGCAGGCTTCTCACTTTAGTCGCCAAGGATGTGCGAAATGAGAAGATCAATCCAGCTCATTCTCATTAACTGTCTTCCCTTGTTTAGAGACCTTGAAAAGGTCTGCTTGTTTTCTGCTGCACACAGAGGCATCTTCCTCCTACTCTGCTAACGCTTTCGTTCCTCGTGCGAGAAGAGTCAAGTGAACAGAGGAGGCTTGAGAATTTATGTGCCAGGCTCCCTTCTCAGCACAGGGAGGGACACGCTGTTGAGCTGAAATCAATAGAAGCTGCACACAGGGCAACATTTTTCCCTGGTAAATCAAATCCCAAGGAAGTACAGCCTGACCCAGGGTTGGCTGTGGAAGGCTGGCTCTGCAGGCACCGGTGTCTCAGGGAAGTACTGTCTGTGGAAGCCAGACCCCTGTTGTTAAAGAGGACATGCAATACATTGAGAGGTCTGTATCTCAGGAAAGGTGCCTGGGTGGCTACCACTAGATTGAGCTTAACTACTCACCTTAAGGTTTCGTGGTTCAAACCCAGCCAGTGCTCCTGTGGAAGAAAGGACTGGTGATCTGTTCCCATAAAGACTGCACCTCTACAGAGCAGTTCTACTCTGTAAAACATGAAGTTGCCATGATTTGACAGCCAAGTAAAGAAATGCTCTTGTTGAAGGGTCTGAGTCTGTGCAGAAGAATTCCCACTACAGAGTCTATGTAGAATCTGTGGGTATATTTTGACATCTTAAAGGCTTAGTATCTCCCTGCCTCTATTCCCTTCTGCCCTCATTTTCCTGATTCTAAATGCCATGATGCCAGCCTGCTGCCCCAATCCTACTGCTGTTGAAAGTCCTCATCAACGCCCACTCTTTCCAAGACCTTTCCTTGTCCCCTCCTTCTCGCACTATCTCTAAGTCCCACAGCATCCCATCTGTTCATGACCACTGATTGTTGGGTTGTGTCCTCACAAAGCAGAGACTTGAGATTTTTTTTTTTAACTCAATCACTAACCTAAAGTTTGGCCATTTAGAACTTGCCCAGCAGCACAGGGGGAAATGTCCTGGCAATCTGTTTTCATATGATTACAAAACCCAAACTCACCCCTGCTGGGTCAATTATGACTCACAGCAAGCCTAGACGGCAGAGAAGGATTGTCCAGTAGGGTTTCCAAGGTCATAATCGTTATGGAGGGAGCTCTGGTGGCCTAGTGGCAAGGAGCTGCGCTGTAATCCTGAAGGCACGAGGTTCGAGGCCACCAGCTGCTCTGCAGGAGAAGGATGGACAATTTCCTCCTGATGAACTGCCTCTGAAAACCTGCTAGAAGGTAAGCTATGGGTCAGTTCTGATTCTATGGTACACAACAACAATCTTTACGGAGGGAGCTGTGGTGGCTAAGTGGCAGAGAACTGCGCTGCAAATCCAGAGGTATATGGTTCAAATCTACCAGCTGCTCTGCAGGAGAAATACAGGCAATCTTCTCCAGTGTGACTTTAAAAACCCATTAGAGGGTCAGTTACCACTCAGTGGTACACAGTAACAACCACCACATTTATGGAAGCAGAAGGGTGAACTTTCCTCCTCTGGAGCATTCAAAACTTTGAGTGAGCAGTTGAGCCCTTAGGCACAGAGCCACAGAGTCCCCTTGGTAAAGATTACAGCCTCGAAATCCTTATAGAGCAGTTTTACTGTCTAAAATGTTACTATGGGTCAAAAGCAACACCCGCAACAACTTGGGGAGGAAATACTGGGGTCCAAGATGGGCAGCTGAGATCTTCCACTTCTCAATCCTAGTAGTTTTTCTGGTTGCTTCTCTTGAATTTAGGAAGGTTCAAAAGACGTGTTTCTGTCTCTCATGTTGACGTCCTTCTGTATCCCCAGGAAAGAACAGATACCTTCCCCACAGGACCATGATCAGACAAGTTCATGTCACCCCGCCCCCTGCCCCCAGACTTCAGAGTGGGCACTGGTTTCTGTCCTGCCTGTATCCCCAGCAGCAAGCACCGTGCCAGCCCCAGAACAGCTCAAATGTCATCTGGCCGTAAAGAGAGGGTAGGGAGAGATAGGGCTTTCTCATACCCAAGCACTGGTCCTACCAAATTTGGATCAAATACTTCCCCAAGCCAGCCTGTCCTCTGAACCTATGTTGGTTGCTCACTTGGGGTTTGAACCACATTTCTCCTGATGGGAGCAGTAAGAGGTATGGGGGTGAGAAGGACAGAGTGCATGGCTGTGGCTCAAGGCTTGGAGGCTGGTTCCACTTCTGCTCCGAACGAAGGCCTCATTTCCCCATTTGTAATGAAAGGCAGTCATGATAGAACAGTGTATTCCAGTCTATTTAAAAAAGCAGCAGCTCTTTAAAAATAATACAAATCTTGTGTCGGCCCTCAATATCCAAACAGAAGGGTGTACATTGGGGGACAGTACAAGTATATCTTAAACTGCGGAAGGATGGAGTCTGCTGCACCCTCCCCCAACTTCCACCACAGCACTTGCCCCCTTCCCCCTAGAATCTCTGGAGATCCTGAACTGCCCATCTTGAAAGTCTTTTACTCTAATTTGCCTCTAATAGGTTCTGAGTCTTTGGGGAATGCCTGGTTTTCATGTGTGGAGCTGGTACAATGTTTTGCTTGTTTGCTTTTTCCCTTCCATGAAAACTGCCCAGCAGGCTTCTGCTACCAGCTGCAACTACAGAGAATAAGGAGGAGAGGCCTGGTCCTGCCTTCTTGGAACTGATTTGCTGCAGCATGGGTGAGGATCTTAGTGCAGTGGCCGCAGGCGCATCTTATGGTTAATGGTGCTTCAACCACAGGCCTTTTGGAAGCTGTGTGGAGGCCCCACTGAATGGTGTAATATCTCATTAACTCTGTTGGAAGGAGGCAGGGTGGAATTGAATATGAGGAGAAAATGACTATCTGACATAGAGACCTTGTCCAGATTGAAAGCTTCTGCAACCCTGGAAATTAAAGTGTCTAATTTACTGGAGGTTTTAATGTGTCACATATCAGGCTACATATCAGGTTGGCAGTTCGAATCCACTAACCACCCTAAGGGAGAAGCATAGAGAGCCTCTTCAGGTAAAGACTCACAGCTTCAGATGCCAAATGGAGGGCTGCTATGAGTTGGAAATAACCTGAAAGCTTGTTGTTGCTGTGTGCCTTTCAGTCAGAACCAGCTCATAGCTGACCCTCTAACTTGAGTTTTCAGAGGCAGTAAATTGCACAGGATGAGATTGCCCGTCTTTTTCTGAGGAGCAGCTACTAGATTTGAACTGTGTGCCATTGAGATTGACAGCACAGTTTCTCATAGGCCACCAGAGCTCCCTAACCTGATGGCAGTGGGTGGTAAATGGCTCCTTAGGTAAAAGTAGATAGTAGCTAATCCAAACCTGTTAAAAACCAACCCACCCACCCACCCACCCACAAAAAACAAACAAACCAAAATACAAAACCAAGTCTTACACACTCCTAACACTCATCAAAACAAAATCAAAAGGAAAATGGAAGCTTTGAATGTATTTGCAATACAGATTTTTGATTGCACATAACAATAACAATTACGTTAATATCATTACTATATAAAGAGCTCTTGCAAATCTATATAAAAAGAGACAAGTGGCTAATAAAATTCAGGAAAAAGCAAAATGTATGGTAAATACTATGGGAAAGCTCAAGTTTACTAGTAAATAAATATTAGACCATTAATGGAATTTCATATTTTTCCCCCTGCTAACTTAAAAAACCATCAAAATAAGACAGTACTACTGTTAGTGAGGAGGGGGCCTTGTAGCATATTGAGCTTTTAACCAAAGATGTGAACATCTTTGCCACTAAACTTCACTGAAGAAAAGACAGCAGGCTCCTCCCATTAATAAATCTACAGCCTCAGAAACCCAGTGGAAAGTTGTCAGGCGTCAGAGTCAACACAATAGTGGACTTTTTATTGTTTTCTTATCTCCAGACAGGCTTATGATATTCACTTTTTAAAAATTATTTTAAATTTTATTTTTATTTTTTAAAATTTTTGTAATGCCATGTCTTTTCTTAAAAAGTCTACATCTTGAGGCAATAAAGAATGACACTAACTGAATAAGAGGAATTGTACCATGAAATCCACCACATTGTTCTCGAAGGGGAAAACAGAAAACGATCTAATGAGCCACATTGGGGACTGATCCAGCACAGACATGGAACGCTCCTAAAATGAACTAGTACTGAATTTTTAAAGAATAATCAAAGAATTAAATAATGCTTACAACACTCTATTGGGTGAAATCAACATGGCATGGCATGAATGGATACTATGGTTCCAATTTTGTAAAAAAAAACAAACCAAAAAAATCCCAAAAACAAAACCACAAATGCACAATGACAACAAAAAGTTATTCACAACCATAAATTGCTGTTGAGTCTCGTGTCCCCCCGCCCCCCCAAATCGGGTTTCTGAAGCAGTAACTCCTGATGAGATGAAACCACTGCTTTTCTTTCTTGAAGTCATGGTTGGATTTAAACACTATTTAAGCATTATGTCTCCAGAGCTCCTTATGGATAAGCATATTGTTATGCGTTGTCAAGTCAGAGCTGACTCAAGGCTGAACCTCCTGTAAGTTTTCAGAAGCTGTAAATTACACTGGAGGGAACTGGTGTTGTTGGTGTTTTGTTTTGTTTCCCCTTGGGAGCAGATGGTAGATTTGAACTGCCTAACTTTGGGTCGGCAGCACAACTCCTCACCCACTAGGCCCCCAGATCTCCATAAATATGTATAAATATCAAGGGAGGGAAAGTGGAGTAAATACTCCCAATGATAATGAGGAGTCTGGGGTCATAGGTAGCTATTATTTTCCTTTTTGGTATTTTTCAGTATTTTCTAAAAGTCCATCTCCAACTTATATAATCAGGAAAATGCTTTTCCAGGGGGAAAAAAAAAGACAATGAAATTGATGGCAAACACAGTTCTTGATCTGAATCCAAAGGACTAGGCTATTAAGCTATTCAAATCTCTGTCCTCCAAAGAAACAAAATTCCCATAATTCTCTAAAGTTTACTTTATGTATAAAGGTAAAAAAAAATCCACAAGAACAGAGAGAAAAGGATTCCTCCTAACATACAGAATGTAACTGGATTAATCTCAGCTTTGGTTGTGGAGCTGAAATGGCTGAAAGCTCTGGACCCAGGCAGTGCTGACAGCCCTCCTTTGCATGATGCTTATGGAAACCAGGAAATTATGGAACACACTTGCAGGAAGTTCACTGTGGAGTTAACACAGGTCTAGAAGGTGAATGAGGGCATTCATTTCTCTGTCAAGACAGAATGACCTGTGGACCTTGGCGCATCCGGAGTTCAAATCGGGCAAGTGTGGACTGTGCTAATTTCCTCAAGCCAGGCCAGCAATTCCCACCTGGTAGACTCTCTAAAGTCTAGAGGGCTGGATAATCTGTCCTAGAACTTGTTCAAAAAGTCCATTCTCAGCTCTGCCCTGAGAAATTCCAACAGGAATCCCAGAACACTTAATTAAGATCAACCTATGAGGGTCAGTGAAAGAAAGGAAGACCTCCAGTGAAATGGACTGACACAGTGACTGCAGCAAGAGGTTCAAGTGTTTCAGAGTCAGATGATGGCACAGGACAAGGAAGGATTCAGATCTGCTGTTCATTGAGTCACCACAGGTCATACTCGACTCAATGGCACCTAACAACAATAACATACCCAGAGTAAGAAGCTATTTTCCAAACAAAGCAAGGGTGTGCTGCATGGTTTAAAATCAGGAAAAGTTTATGTCAAGACTAGATTCTCTCTCCATTCCTATTCTAGCTGTATGCTGAGCAAATTATTCAAGAAGCTGGATTCCATGAAGAAGAATGTGGCATCAGGATTGGAAGAAGACTCATCAATAACTTATGCAGATCATACAACCTTGCTTGCTGAAAGTGAGGACGACTGGAAATGCTTGCTGTAGAAGATCAAAGACTATAGTCCAATACAGATTGCATCTCAACATCAAGAAGACTAAAATCCTCACCACTGGATCAATAGACAACATTGTGATAGATAAAGATTGAAATGCCAATGATTTCATCTCCCTTGGATCCACAAACAACATCCTTAGTACCAGCAGTCAGGAGATCAGGGGATATATTGCATTAGATAAACGTGCTTTCAGGGACCTCTCCAAAGTGCTGAGGAACAATGATGCCAGTATGAAGACTATGGTGCGCCTGATTCAGACCATGGTCTTTTCAAGCACTTGCTATGCACTTAAGAGCTGGACCATGAATAAGGACAGCAGAAGAATTGAGGCCTTTGAACTGTGGTGTTGGAGAAGAGTATTGAATATCGCATAGACATATCTTGAAGAAAGTTTAACTTAGAGAATGCTCCTTGGGGGTGGTGGTGTAAGGATTGTGAAGCTTCATCTCGCATACTTTGGACATGTTGTTAGGAGAGGCTACTCCTTAGATAGGGACATCATGCTTGAAAAGGTAGAGGGTCAGCAAAAGTGAGGAAGACCCTCAGTGCAATGGACTGACACAGTGACTGCAGCAATGGGCTCAAGGATGTCAGAGATACTGAGGACGGCAGAGGACAGGTTCAGATCTGTTGTTCACAGGGATGCTGTGAGTTGTATTAGACTCGACGGCACCCAATAACAACAAGAAGCTTCTGGGGAGTGTTTCTGCGTCTGCATTTTTAAAATGAGCCTTCCACGAGTGGGTGGGATGCAAACAGGGCCCACTTATGTTATGTGAACTGTTGCTGGGCCCTTTAGCTTGTTCTGCCGACTGTTCCTTGTGGCTGCCCTGGGGCTTTATCACGCCCCGCTTGGTTGCTTCTTTACAACATATCAGTGCAACTGTATGGTGCAGTTAATTTGTGCAGGGCACTTCAGGACTGTTTCTAGCTAGAGGAACTGGGGTCTCCCCAGGTCTAGCATGTGGAGTATGGAGCTGTGGTGTGTGGCAGGGTTTTTGTTTGCTTGAGATTTCATTTATCCTTTGGTTTCTATCTTTTCCTTCTCCTCTCCTACACTGGCCAGCTTGGGTCGTCTCCCCATGGCGTTCCCCTCAGCTCTGCCTGCAACAGGCATCCAAGGCCAGGGCTCAGACCTTCAGACTGGGTGATGACCCTCTGCCTTGGAAGAGGTGGTGGGAGGTGAGGAAGGACCTTAAAAAGTAAACAAAAGAAACAATGTAAAAAAAAATAAATTAAAATTAATCTCCTAGACAAGCCTTGGAGAATTTCTTTGTTATATTATTCCAGTGGGAATTATATTCTCACAGTCTGATTGCGATTCCACACAAATTTCTCCAGGCCTTTTGGGTTGACAAGCATCCTTCTGGTTAATGACACATATTCTCCTCTGCTGTCATTACATGCCATCACACTGGCTCTGACTCATAACACCCTCTCTACAAAAGAACACAAATTCCCCCAATCCTGCACCATCCACACTGTCTCTATTGTACCTTAACTCACCGTTGAGGCTACTCCATCTCTGAGGGGGTCTTCCTCTTTTCCGCTGATCCTCCACTCTTTGAAGCATAATGTACATCACAAGGGATGGATCCCTCCTGATCACAGTTTCAATTTACAGAGATTAAATCCCTCAATCCTCACTTTTAAGGAAATTTCTGGCTGTACTTCTTCCAAGACAGATTTATTTGCTCTTCTGGCAGTCTATGGTATAATCAATATTCTTCAGCTACACCATAATTCAAATGCATCAACCTGCCTTTGGTCTTCCTTATTCACTGTTGAATTTAGGAGGTCAATATTTGTATTGCGGCTCTGCAGTAAGAAAGTGACTGCTCAGAGCAATGGTGGATGGTCTATGGTCTCAAAGCTGGAAGACACAGAGTTAAGATTTGACACCAGTCATCTGAGTTGGCAACAGAGATCCTCATAGTCCCCCTCGGAGAATCTCTGTGAGGGTCCATAATCCTGGAGTCCAACCAGCTCAATAATTTCCTTCTCCACCCTTCCACCATTGTGACCTACATGCATGTGCAGAAAACATTTTCTCAAATTGCCCCTCGTCCCCAACCACCTCTGCTTCTGAGGTGCCTCTCATTGAGTACCTTCTGTCTTGCGAGCACAGTGCAGGTTAAATGGTAAGGACTTTGGGTGCAGGGTGCCAGCACATCCTGAAGTCTTTTCCTTAGAGTCACAGGTGAGGTAACACCTCCTCTAGTGAGCTGCAGTACGGTGAAGATGAGAATTTATTTGCAGATACATCAACCTGCCCTCCCTACAATAATGGACCAAAAAAAATAAAAACCCAAGATGACTGGCAATGAATCAATTCTGATTCATGGTGGCACTGCCCTCATTCCATTTCCAAAGCTGTAAACCTTTATGGGAAAGGACTACCTCTCTTTCTCTTGCAAAGCAGCTGATGGATTAGAACTGTTGGTCTTTTGGTTGGCAGGTCAAGGAATATTCTCAGAAAGCAGAGGCACTGCTGAGTAAGAAGACAAAGTTTGTGAGATTCAGCTTTCCCTGGGCCAGGTGTATTGATTAACATTAATGTCCTTGTTCACTTGGAGATGTGACTCCTAGGGAGAAGCAGCCTAGTTTGCTCAGGTTTTTTCACAGCTCAGTTTGCTAACAATAGAACTATTATCTGTGATTTTGCAGACACTTAAAGCAAATGTATTAATTCTCAACCTGGACACAGGGAAGGTGGACACCACTGAACAATTCTGCCTTACTTGTGACCAACAAAAAACAGGTAACTTGCAGGAAGTGGAGTTCAGAATATCTATTTGTACGTCAATGGGCATTGTGAAGTGGAACAAGCCTCCCCTAAGCATTGGTAATACAGAGTAACAGTTTCCAAGGAAGAGCTGAAGAGCCGCACTTCTGTTGTAGGTTTGATTGGCAGGAACACCTGCAACCCGGTATAGGGCCTCCCTGCTGGGCCAGCCTTGCCAGCACCCTCTCGGTCACATGTGGTCTGGGTTTCAGTCTCAATCCCGGAGATATCCTGGTCCAACAGGTCACCCCTGATTAAAGGCTGGCACCACGAGGGCATGGCGGGCTCCCTCAGGCCTAGAGACAGCTCTGTGTCAGGATCACCCAGTGAACCGCAACACACAGCCTGACTTGAACATGACTGGTTGCATAAGGGTAGTTTTAAATAGATGTTCTTCTGGCTTAAAACAAGGGTATGGGAGAGTGAGAGGGTTAGGATAGACAGGACATGAGAAACACTTTCAGAGTTTTGACTTAAGGCAGACACTTCATTCAGTGTGCTCCCATTATCTTCAATGCTCAACACAATACCCCTTCATAAGTCAACTCCAGTCAGTTTTGAGGATTCTGAGGTCTCAGTCTACTCCATGAAAAAGAGCATCATGATTGATTAGCAATGTCTTCCCTGGGCAAAGAAGGGTATGGCAAAAAGAAAACCATCGAGTCTCAAAGAATCAAGGGAGCTTCTTGGCTGTGTCTTCTGTGATCTATCTTCTCCAGGCTCATCTCTCTCAAAACACCGCCCCCGCCTCCCAATGCCCTTTACTCATCCTTATCCATTTTCTCCCCTTATTGAACACACTGCCTCCTTTGTGTATCTTTATCTTTGCGGTTGATATTTCACCGGCCTAGAATTGTTTAGGAGCTCTGGTGGTGCAGTTTGCAGTGTGCTATGCTGTTACCCACAAGACCTCAAGTTTCTAGGCTTCTAATCCATCATAAACACCATAGGAGAAAGCTATAAAATCTTCTTCTGTTAAGATCAACAGTCTTGGAAATGAAATGGAGGGCCACTATGTGTCATAACTGACTCAATGGCATTGAGTGAGAACAGGTGACTTCCCTAGAAGAATTTCAATTTTCCATTGAAACTACCTAAATTCTCCCTCCCTGACGATGCTGTCCAGGTAGAGCTCCTCCCCCACTCTCTCCCATTTACCTGCTTCCATGTCATTCTCCCAGAGAAATACACTGCACCATTATTTGTGGGTTGTTTGTCTTGGCTGTAAATTTCTTGGACACAGAGTTAGTGTTTGGACACGGCCGTATCCCCCAACACTCAGCACAGTATTACTAGATTCCAAGTTCATTGCTGAAGGAATGAGCCAGTGCTCACTGCAACCTTTGGGAACACAGTTAATTTCTACAGAAAGAAATAAGTTTAGCTGGAGAAGTTAGATATGATGGCAAAGGCCACGGCATGCGAGGCAGTTCCATGGCTACGAATGCCAACCCTTTGATGGCTCACAGGTGTCCACCTTGGCCATCATGACTGACTCACTGTGACCACCTGGAGCATGAAAAGTCATATTCATGGGAAGCACGCTAGGTTTCAATCTTCAGTGTCTGTATTTCAAGGTCACTAATGGCCTGGAATGTAGGAGTGGTATCTGGTCTTGCTTCAGCTTCTAGAAAGAACTGAAGATTACGTCTCTTTAGAATATCAAGAATGTGAATCGAAGTTCATTTTGCAATCTGCAGTTCTCTTAGGTCCATGAAACTAGAATCAGATTGTCTAGATTAAAAATACAAATGGCCTAGCATCTTGCTTCCCAAGCCCAGGCCTACAGCACAGAGAGGGCAGCAGCTCCAGCCCAGGACAACAGGGCACTGCTTTGCAGACTGGTGGAGTGATGCTTCACTGTCAAAACAAT
Source organism: Elephantulus edwardii (assembly GCF_000299155.1). Lineage (NCBI taxonomy): Eukaryota > Metazoa > Chordata > Mammalia > Macroscelidea > Macroscelididae > Elephantulus > Elephantulus edwardii. The sequence continues at coordinate 138,340 of NW_006399816.1, read as the reverse complement.
GACATGTGATGGAGTGAAATAGAAGATTTCCATAAATATAGACACTGAATGGAAAATGTTTGGAATCTCTGGATGCCATAAATGGTTACGTTCTTGACTATTAGCCAAAACGTGAGTGGTTTGGACCCGCTTAGAGGGGTCTCAGAAAACAGAGCTGGGGTTCTCTTCTGTTAAGTTCAGTCTTGAAAGCACTGTGTAGTACAATTCTACTCTGCCACACAGGAGTCAGAATCAACTTGATGTCAACTAGCAATAATACAGCATGTTTGCCCTATGGTCAGTCATTCAGGTATAGAAACAGATATATCTTCTCTTGTCTTAGCTAATTCAGTGGAAAATTCTGAGCAGCTTCTAGTTTCTGTGGGAAATAAGGGAATTTCCCTCATTCTTCTGTCTGTGCTTGACTTTGAAAAACGAGTGATAGAACACAGAGGGCAAGGTGGTGATGATGCTAAAGGTCCTGAGGAAAGTGAAAAGGAGCTTTTAGATGGGACCTTAACTGAAGGGGCCAAGCAGACTTGGGTCAATGACCCGGGCTGGCCACCAGTAATCAAGGTTTGTGGTCAAAATTGTTGGCCAATAAAGACAGTTTGTGGAAGCCCTTCTGTTTCTAAAACCTGCAGCTCAAGGAGTAAATTCTGGGATTAGCTATCTCAACCTGGTATCTTTCTATCTTGCCACTGGCTTCCCATGGTTCCTTTGGAGTCAGTTTCCCAGAAGAGGGACAGGGGTTCCACTTTGGAGGGGTAGAAGCATCACAATATCACTTAGACACAGGAGGGACCCTTTCGGAGGAAACAGCCATAAAGTCATCTGCTCAAGGACACATAGTTGAAATCTGCTGAGCGTCAATATCCTTAGTGAAATGATAGGAACTATGGGAGGAACAGTTCACAAGGAACTACCATTCCCAAGCCTACGTGCAAGGCTACTACATACTTCATCTTCCATTATTCCCACAACAAACCAAAAGGGAGGCAAGATTTCTCAAAGAGTATGAAGTCGGATAATAAATAAGGAAGACTGAAGGAGAATTGATGCCTTGAATTATGGTGTGGTAAAGATCCCTGAATATATTACGGACTGCCAAAGGAAAAAAAATGTTTTAGTAGAAATATAGCTAGAGAGCTCCTCAGAAGCTAGAATGATGGGGTGATGGTCACAAGCATCTATAGAGAAACTCACTCCCTAAGTCTATTACTGTAAACCTTCTCCCTTAATTTAATCTCCACAAAATGGAACCAGCTGGTTGGTAACAACAGTTAAATCCAGCAACATTGTCCTCTTTGATGATGACTGTAATTCAAAGACTGTTTCACCTGAATAACCGGGTACAATAGCTACAACACAGCACATGAGAACTTGAGATTTAAAATCAGATGACCCTCATTTAGAATCTTCGCTCTCACCGTGAATTAACCTTGGGTAATTTGATTTACTTATCTTATCATTACTTTCCTCATTTGGAAAATGGAGGGATTAACTGTTTACTCTGAGATTCAAATGACAGTGAAAGCAGAACAATGAATAAGGAGGACAAAGAATGATCGATGCCTTTGAATTACAGTGTTAGTGAAGAACACTGAATATGCCACCAACTTCCAGGAGAACAAGCAAATCTGTTTTGGAAGAAGTGCAACCCAAATTCTCCTTAGAAGCAAAGATGATAAAATACTTTGGACATGTTATCAAGAAGGGCCAGTCTTTGGATTAGTTGGGCATCAGAAACAAGTGGAAAACCCTCAATGAGATGGATTGACATAGTGTCTGCAACAATGGACCCAAACACAGCAATGCTTATGAGGAAGACACAGGACTGCAAAGTGTGTCCCTCTGTTGTACACAGGGTCACTATGAGTTGGAACCAACTTGGTGGTATATAACATTAGAAAATACTCGGCATATAGAAACCAACTTTAGGTATTGATGATCCCAGGTTTTGCAAATGAATGAACTGTAGCCCAAAAGGTCAAATGCCTGAAGGTCATTTGCCTTGTGCCAGAGCCAAGATTGAATAATCTGTCTGATTTAAGAGTCAGATATACACAGAGAATCAATTTGAGAGGGCCGATTTTGCATCACCAGAAAACACATATATTCCCTCCCCCTCCACCCCGGTAGCTCCTTGATTATAGGGAATATATAATGCACCTTAAGAATATTTCCCTGCAAGATACAACATCTGAAAATGTGGACATGTTTTAAGAGTGAACTTCAGTTATTTCAAATGTTCACTAACACAGACCAGTTCCAGAATCTTCAATGCCAAAATTCAGAGCTATTGTGCAGGTCTCTCTCCACATCAGGGCTTATTAGAACATTAACCTCAGAGTCTTGGAAACCTTTCCATTTTATAGACACTGGGTTTGTTTTTTTTCTATTGTGGCTAGACAGGATAAATTAAAGGTATTTTCCTTGATACCATTTCAGTTTCCATTGAAGTCGTGGAACAGTGCAAAATTTGAAACACAATGCATACAAACCACATTGGTGCTGTAGATTTTTTAGTCTGGGCTGGGAGAAAGCCAGGTAGTGTAAATATTGGTCTGAGGAGATTAACTAGCAAGGCAATAAATTCAGAATAGGCTGCCCCTTTCATCAATAACCTAAGAAAACAAGCTAATGGAATATCTAAGGTTTCTAAAACTCAACCATAACATATTACATATAGCATTGGCCTTCTAGTTTAACAGGCTTTTTCCCCCCCAAACTAATTGAGGCCAGAGCAACTTAAAAGTTTTTAAAGTTTATTTTAAATTTATATCACAGACATTTGACTGATATTTGCTCTAGTTTTCCATTCTTACTAGATCTCAGAGTCACCTTATATTTAATGCATTGTGTTACTTGCTATCATCCAGAAATAATAGATATAATTGGAAAATATGATTGGAAAGCTAACCCTTTGGAAGGAGAACATATTAATGAGAGATCTTATGGAAGATTACCCACATATTCTGCTTCAGGGAAACAAAGCCATTTCTTTCTGAGCATTTATCCAAGCTAAGTCTTTACCTGCACCTCTTTTTGCTTCATGATTTGTCCTTCAAGGAGGCACACATCTGACACTGAGACATTGTTGATCCTTAATCGCAATCCAATTTGTACATTATTCCAACACTGGCTGTTTGGCTTTAGGATACTCTAAACCCACACTGTAAGTTTACAAAGACCACAAATCAGGACATTACAGTTCCTCTTTACAGGCACAGGAAGGAAAAGAGAGAAGGACCACTCAGCGGAATATTCATTAATTTGCTTGATAAATATTTTGACATACGACAGAAACACATCATCTCAAGCCAGACACTGCTGTTCTCTGTTTATAACCAGGAGGCTCAGAGAGGAACCTGCTGGTTGATGCAGATGTGGATGAACAAGGACCTTCTCCCAGTGAAGGTGCAGGGTAGTTGTGCTGGGCATTTTTCGCCACGGGTGCAGAGCCACATCTTTACACCCCATTTATGACCCTTAAGTGAGACACCTTGATCCCCCCTCCCTATAGGGTTTCCTTTCCAGAGCTTTCTCTGTAGGCAATAGCACCTCTCAAATTCAGCTCTCAAGAATATAATCCATAGCCCTTCTCCGCTGAGATGGAAAAATATTTGAAAACTTGGATTAGGCTTTTAGCAAATCAGGACAGATACACAACCAAGGTGTTAGGATTTCTTTAGACAGGCTGCTGTCGACAGAACTTTTCCCAGAAATTACATCTTTTGTGACCTACACTAGATACATGTCTGATCTACTTTAATGGAGCCACAAGAGACCATTGAGTGTCTGTGGAAAATAATGCCTGAGGCAAGCAGGGGAATTATGGTCCCCTTCAAACACCTGCCATTCATCTTTTAGAAAATTTTTCCATATATAAGCTAAAAAAATACAAATCAAGCTTGTTCTTTTACTTAATACACTATAGCTCTACATGAAAATTTCAACTGGCACTTTCCTTGCTTTCAATGATGAAAATTGCTCAAAGTTATTTTATTTTTCTATTTCTTTTCTTTCTACACTCAGCAGAGCAGTCCCAGACTTTTCCTGCTGAGGCAAGTAAGTGCTGGAGATCTTGGTGCAAGACTTGTATGCCCAAACTACTTTGCTGCTATTATCTGTTGGCCGACTACTGGTCAACCCATTAGTCATCCTGCCTCCTGCTAGACAGAATGCTTTGTAACCAGATGTAGGAGGTGCAGCAGAGCACAGACAGTAAGGGGACCCTCAGGCCGACTGTGAGATTGCCTGGGTCTGAGGCCACCCCAAAGAACAGAGCAGGAAGGCTGGCAGGAGCCTTTAAAGAGGTGGAGGGTGAAATACAGTAGGTCTGCATAACCACACTAAAATGAATACTCCTCTGCCCCACCACAGATCCAGTTAGATAATAAACAAGTTTTGCTGTCCTGGGATGACCCGCCACCGCGCCCCTCCTCTTAGCACCTGGATAACCTGAGCTAAGATTGCAAGCAGTAGTCTTTTAGGAGAAAGAGGAAATAAAATATCAGTCTACCTTGATCCACCGAGGAGCTCTACTAAAGTACTAGTTTTAACTTGCTGAATGATCTCTCGCAGCTGGCGGTGGAAACAGCAATGGTTAATAGAAAGTGCTCAGTGGCGCCCCCCTCCAAGTGGTGCCCGGGGCACGTGCCATACCTGCTCTGGCTTTGAAATTCAAGCTGCAGCAGACTGAATTTCAGTCACTGAACTTGGCGTGAAGGAATACCTAACTTTGATTCAGTTTCAATCACACTCCTTAATTCACAGGGCTGAGTTCCCCGTCCCCGGAAATGGGAAGGGGATGGCCTAACGACAGTCCAGTCCAGTTCGTCCCTAGGTTTTGGAAATCTAAGCCCCTTAGATATTGGGGTGCTGCAACCTGAGAGTGGGTGAGCAGCACCCACTTAAAGAGCCCAGGTCTCCTGTTAGCTACCTGACTGCTGTCCAGTCCTCCCCGACCATCGGGTCGCCGCGCAGCGGTGGAAGGTCTTGGCTGGGGTGCCTATGCAGGTCCCTTTGCGGCCACAGCGGGGTTTGGCCCAACCTCAGCGGCCACAGCTCTGCCCGAGGCGGGCGGGCTAGTTCCGCCACCGGGACCGCGCGCCGCCCTTGCCGTGCCAACAAAGCTGCGCCTCGGCCCGGAAGGAAGCTCCGCAGCCCTTACCTGGTGCGGCCCGTCCCGTGCGCCGCGGGGCTCTGGCTTGCTGGTCGCCGAGCTGGCTGCTGCCGTGGGCACTCGCCGAGGAGCTTCCCCGCGGGAGGAGCGCGGGTGCGGAGCGCTGCCCAGGCCCGGCTTCGCGCGCATCGGCCAGGCTGCGGCTGAGTCAGCGCCCGGCAGGCGCGGGCGAGCCCCGGCCGGCCGCCTAGAGGGGGCTCTGCGCGGAGCCGCGGCCGCCCTGGCATTTTAAAGACGAGGCAGCTGGATGCTGTTCAAGCGGAAGCGCAGAGAGAAACTTGAGCCTCGGAGCCAGGCGTGGGCAGCGCGGGAGGGGGCCTGACAGCCCCACTGAGGCGCACGAACCAACCTGAGATCTTCTGACCTGCTCTTCAAAAGCATTCCCTCTTTTACAAGAACAAACATACTGCTTTCAAAGCATCCGCCTGCAGTATACTTCAGAGACACGAGAAACATTTTCCTTGAAGTTAAGGGAAAGACTGACAAGTCCAGTCACTACCACCAGTCTTAACCAATATTAGGTAAGTCTCGTCAGTGCAACGAGACAAGAGAGGAAATAACATGTAAATACATTGGAGTTATGCCGGGAGGATGGGGAATATTATTGGAAAGCAGGAGAATATGATTACTATTCTTGCCGATCTAGCTGGAAAATCCAAGTGCACCAAATGAAGATAAACGGAAATGTTTTAAAATAAATTGGCTGATTACAAAATAAGCATAGTGTTCCTGTGTCTTAATAGTCAGTTAGAAAAGAGAATTCAAATTTTATTCTCAATATAACAGAACGATAGGAACATCCATTTGTAAGGCGACAGTGTTCTACTATTTTGCGGGGAAAAACCAGCTCCTACTTTCTTCCAAGGGACTAAGGGAGGTTTAGATCTATTAAATTGCAAGTTTTATCCTTGGATACAGAGAAATAAGCACTGCAGTGCTCTCATGTCTTACTTGTCTGTAAATTCAATGCACCACCCCCCTTTAAATTCCTGATAGTAGTTTCCTTTTAATTTGGAATAAGGCTTCTGTGTCTCATCTAGGAGTATAAAAACAGAGGAGTCAAGAAAAAAAAAAATGTTGCAAAAGAAGAGGATAAGGTAACTTGCTCTTCTGTGTGTATGAAAATGAAGGTGTGCATGCGTACATGAATAAATGAGAGTCAATAGCTACACCATTGACTGCTTATTAGTTAAGGATATGTTTTGCATATGTTATGCATTTTATTCATCACCAACCCCCTTATGATACTGAGGCCCAGTCAGGAAGGTTCGGAATCTCACTCAAGGTCATACAGACAGAAGTAGGTCAGGGATTTGATGCAGGTGTTCTGCCATCAGAACTTAGAGGGCTTAAACTTTGTGGCACTCTATTATGAAGCAATAGTAATTAAATAGTATGTTACAGGACCAGCAAGGATAGGTCAATGGGGGAGAGCAGTGACATCTCCCTTCCAATTTGCCCACAGTTCTTTAAAAAAATGATAAAGTGATAAATTTATTGGAAAGATGGATTTTTTCAATAGATGATATCGGGATAACTGGATTGCCTTAGTGGGAGATCAAACCACAAACTCATTGCTGTCAAATTGGAGTTGATTCACAGCTGATCCACCAATGAGTTTTTTTGAAGCTGTTTGCCTCTGTTTCTCCTGTCATGACAGTAGATTTACACTGCTAAAAAGATGCAGCCTTTGTGTCAACAATATAATAGACAGTTGATTTCATCCTTTGTTCTCCAGACCCATATAAATTTCAGATTAGTTAAATATTGACTGCAAAAAAGGTGAAGCCATAGAACAATTAGATTAACATACAGATGTATGTTAGAGATGAACATGGGCATTGAAGCCTTCTGAAAAATACCATTTGGCACTTTTAATTTATTACCTTGATTGGATAGGCTATAGAGAGTTGCTCTGTTAATAACGAAAGGCTGTGCCCCTTTGGTAGTTCAAATTCACCAGCAGTTTCTCTTGAGGAGGATGGCCAATCTCCTCCCATGTGATTTAAAGCCTTATAAATCCAAAGGATGATCAACTATGAGTCAGTTCCGATTGGATAGCAAATGAGAGAAGAGAGGAATCATCAATAAATCACAATGGATAGAAGGGCACCCTTAAAGTCTACATTTTACAGAAGCAGCAGCAGGACAGAGAAGTTAAATAGCTTTCCAAAGATTTCACAGCTGGGAGATGGGGGAGCTTAAATCATAGCAGTTTTGCTCCAGAGACTATGTTCCTAACTGTTACACTAGGCTGGGTGTCTAATGGATCACATCCATAATGTGCAACCTCCTGTAATTGTTACCATATGGTTATGCCCTGGCTTCAGTCTTTTTTACCCAGCCAAAGAACTCAGCCAGGTAAAGGGGAATAGAGGGGATATTTGAGCTACAGAAGCAGCACAGTGTACAGTAATTTTAGTGGCCCTTGAAAGAAAGAGCCTTTGTTACAGCAGCTGGGACCAATGGGACATTCAGCTTGCCAAGAGGAAAGGGGAGAGGTGGGAATAAAGGTGAGAGTAAAGGCAATTTATTAGCAAAGAGAAAACAGTCTACTCTCCATTGAAAGGGTAGAAGGGAACATGACAGTTACATTCCTGAGGAAGGAATGGATCTTTTCAAAAGCAAAGATACAGAGAAGACCCCGTGGCCCCTAAGGTCCTAGCTGGCTTGATTCCTCATTTGGGCATGCTTTATACTAAAGTCTGGGCCAATGGGATAATATCTTGGAGAGTTCAATGTTTGGTGGATGTTTCTTACTCCAATTGGTTGTTTTTCATGTCATTGGTAACATGACATTGCTTCAGGGCAGTCTGGTTTTAGTTACTTTGTTTGATCTTCGCCTTTAACAGGAGGGGTTTTCTTTTTTCCTTCCTTATATCATTGGTATCCTCCTCAACATTTTTCCTTCCAGGCCTCTTCTCATTTTGCCTGACTTACCCAATTCTGCCCAAACATAATCATTGTTGTTGTTATGTGCCATTGAGTTGCTTGCAATTCATAGCAACCCTATGTACAACAGCTCTGACACCTGCTCTATTGTGTGCCAACCTTATTGTCTCTGACACATCTACCCCCATTACTCCAGTCACTGAGTTAATCCATCTTGTTGAGAGTCTTCTTCTCTTGTGCTGTCCCTCCACCCTCCCAAGCATGATGTTCCTTTCCAAGTATAGGTCCCTCCTTGCAAAATGCCCAAAGTATGTCAGAATCCTTGCTTCCAAAGAGCAGCCTGGTTTCACCTTCTCTAGGACGAACCTATTTGTTCTCCTAGCAGTCCATGGAATATTCAACACTCTTCTCTAGAACCACAGCTCAGAGCAATCAATTCTCCTGTGATACCCGTCTTGTCACTGTCCAGCTTTCTGATGCATAGCAAGCAATTGCAAATAATATGGCCAGCATAAGGTGCACCTTAGTCTCCATACTGATATTATGGCTCCTCAATACTCTGGAAAGGTCCCTGACAGCAGAGTTTCCCCAATGCAATTTGTCTTTTGATTTCCTGGCTGCTGGTACCAAGAGTGTTGACTGTGGAGCCAAGCAAACTAAAGCTGCTAATAATCTCAATCTCTTCACCATCCATCATGATGCTGCCAGTCAGCCCAGTGGTGAGAATCTTTTGTTTTCTTGATTTTGAGCTTCAATCCAAATTGATGGCTGTAGTCCTTGACGTTCTGCAGCAAGCGCTTCCGGTCCTTCTCAGTTTCAGCAAGCAGGGTTGTAGCATCTGCATAATGCAGCTTGTTGATGAGTCTTTCTCCAATCCTGATGCCACATTCTTCCTCATAAAGCCCTTCTTCCCGAATGATCTGTTCTGCATATAGATTGAGAAGGTGTGGAGAGAGGACACATCCCTGGCATACACCCTTCCCGATTTTGAACTATGCAGCGTTTCCTTGCTGTGTTCTTACAACTACCTCAGGTCCAAGTATAAGATTCACATAAGCACAATCAAGTGTTCTAGGATTCCCATTCTTCTCAGAGTCAGCCACCATTTGTTGTGATCCACACAGTCTAATGCCTTTGCATAGTCAATGAAACACAGATAGACATTCCTCTGGTACTCTCTGCTTTCAGCCAAGATCCATCTAACATTAGCTATAATATCCCTAGTACCACAGTCTCTTTTATTCCCAGCCTGCACATCTGGTAGTTCTCTGCTGATGTACTGTTGCAATTGCTTTTGGATAATTTTCAATAGGATCTTGCTTGCATGTGATATTAATGATATTGTTCTATAATTTCTGCACTCTATTGAGTCACCTCATTTTGCCAATACCTAGTATGTCAATATTTATGTTTTCCATTTCTTTCTTAACAATGTCCAGTTTTCTTACATTCGTGGTTCTCACGTTCCACATTCCAGTCACTCGTGACTGCTTACAACTGTCCCTCTTCCTTTGTGTTTCCATATTTGAAGGCTTAGCCTCAGTTGCCATATCTGCTAGTCTAAGTGTGCTCTATTGTACACAGTTTTTGAAGCCCTGTTATTTTGGAAGAGGATGGCCAATCTTCCTTCCTAGTCTGTCTTAATTAGAATGCTCAGATTTAGAACAGTATCTGACAGACAAACATTTTACAGAAAGGAGCAGATAAAAGATATTTTCCCAGTTATATGTTGCTCCCCACCCTTGGCACGTGTGTCTTTACCCACCCCTTTCCCTGCTCCACCAGCATCCCCTCCACTCCTGCCTATGCCATTCAATACCTTTCTCCTCCAATCCAGCCCATGATATTTTGGCTTATGTCTCAAGTCTTCTCTGATTCTGAACACTTCACACTGCTGCCAATCTCTTATGCTGTGCCAGTATCTCTCTTGAGTTTAGGAGTCTCTAAGGCTTCCTATCTCAGATGGTTCTGAGGAAAAGTCCTTTGCCTTGAACTTCTGCACCAGAACTGACTTCTTGTGCCTTAGTGCCTCTTCTATTTGCAGCATGCTTCTGTCACAAGAGGATAGTTTCCCAGGAGAGGGTTATGTATTCTCTACATCTGGTATTTAAGTGTTGTTTTCTTGGCCTGAGGGTTGCAGGCCCAAGACCCCAAAACTATTTTAATACTCAGGCCCTGCACACAAGACTTCTGGAAATGTAGGCATACCTGTGTTGAATGAGGCTGAGGTGAAATCTCCCATCTACCTCTGCATTCTACCCCAAAACTATTTAAGTGCTCAGGCCCTGCCTGCCAGACTTATTAGAAATCACAATATAGCACAATTGACCTAGGATATTCTAGAGATATGGCCTCCTTGCCCTCCCCCAGGACTTCCCTCCCCACCCCTGTGCCTATGCTTCCCCTGCTCCAACCAGAACCTGTGCAGAAAGCCATTCATGGGGGAATAGTGCAGGAAGGCGCAGACAGAAGTGACTAAAGGCTTTGAGACATTGTATTGGGTTAGTCGAGAGGGTAGAAAAGTGATGTGGAGTGGAAGGAGATGAGAGTTCTGAGGGGATGATGGTGGAGCAGAGACTGGGGATGGGATTACGTCCCATGCACAGAGTGGGAAGGTGGGAACAACACTAAATCTGTTAGCTGTAGCCAGGTTAGGGACTCTCTTCTGCTGTTTTGGGTAAAGTACTTATCTGTTAGATGTTGACTTAATGCTGTGTATACAAAGTGAAACAGACTAGGAAAAAGGATTGGCCATCCACTTGCAAAATAACAGGCCTTCAAAACCCCTGTACAGTAGTGCACACTCTGGTTAGACAAGCAGAGATGGCAGCAGAGGCCCCTCAAACTGGGAAACACAAAGGAGGAGGAACAGTTGCAAGCAGACACTAGTTACTGGAATGTGGAATGTGAGAAGTACGAATGTTGGAAACTTGGACATTGCCAAGGAATAAATAGAACACATAAATACTGACATACTTGGCGAGTTGAGGTGAATTCGCATGGCACATTTTGAAACAGAAAATCACATGATCTACTACTCCAAAGATGAAAAGGTGAGGAAAAATGGTTAAAAAGATCATTTCTAGATCCATATTGAAATACAATGTAGTGAGCGAAAGGGTACTACCCATATACATATAAGTAAGACCTACCTGTTAATACCACCATCATTCAAATATATGCACCAACAACCAGAGCCAAAAAGTAGAAATAGAAGACTTCTACCAAGTTTTGCAGTTAGCTATCAATCAAACATGCAACCAGGATGCATTAATAATAATAATAATAATAATAATAATAATAATAATAATAATAAATGACTGGAATGCAAAAGATGAGAACAGGGAAGAAGGGTCAGTAGTCGGATAAAATGGACTTGGAAAAAAAAATGAGGCTGGAGATAGAATTACAGAATTTTGCACAATCAATGACCTATTCATTGCAAATAACTTTTATAAGAAACACAAATGATGGCTATACACATGGACCTCACCTGAATGTTTACACAGGAATCAGATTGATTACATCAGTGAAAACAAGGTGCAGATTGTGGAAGGACTATCAACTACTCGTATGCAAGTTCAAGTTGAAGCTAAAGGAAATTAAATCCACAAGAACCAACACTTGACCCCACCTGAATTTAAAAACCATCTCAGGAACAAGTTTGAGACCTTGAGCACTAAGGCATGAAGACCAGATGAGCTGTGGGAAGATACCAAGAATATCATCCATGAAGAATGCAAAAGGCCATTATAAAGACAGAGGAGGAAGAAAAGATCAAGATGAATGTCAGAAGAGACTCTGATTATTGCATTAAAAATCTGAGAAGCCAAAGCAAGAAGAAGAAATCAGAAGTTAAGGAGCTGAACAAAATTTCAAAGAGCAGCTTGGGAAGAGAAAGCAAAGTATTGCAATGAAATGTGCAAAGAGCTAGAGTCAGAAAATCAAAAGGGTCAAACTCGCTCAGCATTTCTTAAGCTGAAGGAACTGAAGAACAAATTCAAGACTCAAGTTGCAATACTTAAAAGGATGCTGTGGGTAGAATATTGAAGGATCCGTGAAGCATTAAAAGAAGATGGAAGGAGTACACAGAGTCACTGTACCAAAAAGAACTGGATGACAGAAGAATTTCATGAAACAACATATGATCTGGAGGCAATGGTCATGAAGGCAGAAGTTCAAGCTACTCTGAAGGAATTGGTAAAAACAAAAACAAAAACAAAGCCTTGGGAATTGATGGAATACCAATCTACATATTTCAACAAACAGATTCTGGAAGTGCTCACCAGGCTGTGCCAAGAAATCTGGAGGATATCTGGCCAACTGACTGGAAGAACTCCATATTTATTTCCATATTTTTTTTAAAAAGTGATCTGACAGTGTAGAAATCACTGAACAATATTACAGGCAAGCAAAATCCTGTTGAAAAATATCCAAAAATGTTTGGAGTTGACAGAGAATTACCAGAAATACAAGCTGCATTTAGAAGAGGCCATGGCACTTGGGACATCAAAGCCAATGTCATATGGATCATGGTTGAGAGCAGAGAATATCAGAGGAATGTCTGTCTGTGTTTCACTGAGTATGCAAAAGTATTTGACTTTGGATCACAACAAACTGGCTAACTTTGAGAAGAATGGGAATCCCATAATACCTGATTATATTTATGTGAAACCTATACTTGGACCAGGAAGCAGTCATCAGAACCGAGCAGGGAAATACTGCGTGGTTCAAAATTGGGAAAGCAGTACATCAGGGATATGTCTTGTCTCCTACCTTTTTTGTTTATAGTGGAACAGATCATTCAGGAAGCTGGGCTTTATGAGGAAGAATGTGACATCAGAAATGGAGGAAGACTCATCAACAACCTGCATTATGCAGATGACACAGCTTTGCTTGCCAAAAATGAGAAGGGCCTGAAGCATTTGCTGCAGAGGGTCAAGAATTTCAATATAGAATTGAAGTCTTCAATACGGATTGAAGCTCAACATTAAGAAAGCAAAGATTCTTACCACTGGGCCAATTGGCAGCATCAGGATTAGATGCAGAGGAGATTGAGATTGTTAACAATTTCAGTTTGCTTGGTTTCACACTCAACACTCTGGACACTAGCAGTCAGGAAATAAAAATATGAATTACAATGGGAAAATCTGCTGTCAGGGACCACTCCAGAGTGCTAAAGAGCAATGATGTCAGTCTGGAGACTAAGGTGCGCAACCTGATCCAGACCATGGTCTTTGCAATTATTTGCTATGCATCTGAGAGCTGAACAATGACTAAGGATGACAAAAGAAAGATCGATGTCTTTGAGTTGTGGTGCTGGAGAAGAATGTTGAACATTCCATGGACTGCAAAGAGAACAAACAAGTCAGTCCTGGAGAGGGTGAAACCAAGTTGCTTCTTAGAGGCAAAGATTTTGAAAGTCTGTATCACATACTCGAGGTATGTTGCCAGGAGGGGCCAGTCCTTAGAGAAGGACATCATGCTTGGAAGGGTGGAGGGACAGCGCAAGAGGGGAAAGCTCTGGATCAGGTAGATTGACACAGTAACTGAGATAATGGGGTTAGGTGTGTTGGGAACAGTGAGACTGGAACATGATAGGACAAGATTCAGAGGTATTGTACATAGGGTTGCTGTGAGTTACAGGGAACTTGAAAGCACATAACAGTAACAACAACAACAACATACTCATGACATATTATGAAAACAAGAGAAAATTTTCAAAACATATTCTGTGATTGTTTATGTAAATTCAAGTCTATATGTGATGATATGCATACAGACCATGAAATTGCTGTATGAAGAAACTTAGTATATAAACAGCTTCCCAACTAAGTGATAAAATTTCACTGACTAAAATTTTTTCTTTTACTTAATTGTGATTGAGACAAAACTTTAAAGAGAAAATCAGTTTTCCATTCAACTATTTATACACATTCTGCTTCATAACATTAGTTAAAATTATCTTAGTGCAGTAGCTTCCTTTCATCTTCCTTCCCTGGTTCTTGGTGTTTACTTATCCTTCTTTCCTTCTACTTTCTGTATTTTGCACTTTGTTCATACAGAAATGCTGCCTTTTTGCCCCTTTTATGATTAATTGTTTTGAGAAGTGTGTTTCTTAAGAGTTTACTTCTCTGGGGAACGCCGCCGCCAGACCGGGGAACGCCGCTGCCAGACGGGGGAACACCACCGCCAGATGGGGGGAATGCCGCGAGTGGGACCCGGAAGAGACCCAGGAAGAACAACAGCCAGCCACCTACCGCAGAACTCCAGAGGAGTGAAGACTGTGAGACCCCAGAGGAATGAAGACTACTGGACACTGTGGGACCCCCCCTGCAACCCACACCTGTGTGACCCTTAACACACAGGGTGCTGCTGCATAAACCCCCAGCAGCGCACAAGCCCCGTCCCCACCTCTTGGTGATAGTGTCCAACCCCTGCGCTCCTTGCCCCC
>NW_006399816.1:75631-117097 GCF_000299155.1 Elephantulus edwardii | reverse complement strand
CTGTAAAAAAAAATGGGTGACCCTGGAGGACATTATGCTGAGTGAAATATCTCAGTCACAAAAGGACAAATACTGCATAGTGCCACTGTTGAAAACATGGGGGTTGGGGGGTGACAGAGAAAGATGGGATAAATAATGTTTACTGCATTGAAACAGATGAGGGAGAGTATATTATAAAATATAGAATGAAGCTTTTAAAGCTAAGAGCATATTGTTAAGCATATAGAATGGAGCTTAGAAAGCTAAAGGCTGAGAATGTCAAAAGCAAATATGTGTCAGATAAGATACAGCCAAGAAAAAAATTTGCAGAGCACCCTCAGCCTGAGCTGTGTTAGTCCCAGAAACTAAATTTTGATCAGAAAATGCCATATTGGGCCCAGAAAACAAAAATGTTAATAAAACTGGTTAAAATTAATTCTCGGGAAAAAAAAAGAAAAAGAGTTTACTTCTTGCTTTCTAGGCCCATCTTCTCTTTAGCTACAAAGTGATTTTGAGGGTGGGTTCAGTTCCAGGTTTGAAGAGGGTCTACGGGTCACAGTCTCAGGGGTTCCACAATCTCTATCATACTAGTAAGTGTGATCTTTTCTAGGATTTTTCATTTTTCTGGTCTCAGAGTAAGTAAGGCCAGGGTAGGGAGCTACAACTGCTAACACAAAGCCATGCTTCATGTATGGTTTGAATCCAAAAACTGTTCTTCAGAGCAAGGATGGGCAGTTTCCTCTCATGTGATTTAGGAAGCCATAGTCAAGAACAGAGCAAAGAAATACTGCATGGTTCAAAATCAGTAAAGGCATACGCTAGGGATGCATCCTATCTCCAAACTTTCTCAATCTATATGCAGAACAGGTCATCCAGGAGGCTATGAGGAGGAATATGGTATCAGGATTGGAGGAAGAGTTGTCAACAACCTGTGTTATGCAGATGATACAATCTTGCTTGCCAAAACTGGAAAGGTCTTGAGGCATTTGCTGCAGAAGGTCAAGAACTGCAGTCTTCAATATAGATTGAAGCATAACATCAAGAAAACAAAGATTCTTACTAATTTGCCAATTGGCAGCATCTTAATAGATAGAGTAGATTGAGATTGTTAACAGCTGCAGCTTACTTGGCTCCACAATCAACTCTTGGTACCAGGAGCCAGGACATTAAAAGATGAATTGAGAAAGTCTGCTGTCAGAGACCTCTCCAGAGGTCCTGAAGAGCAATGTTGTCAGTCTAGAGACTAAAGTGAACCTGATCCAGGCCATGGTCTTCACAATTACTTGCTATGCATTAGAGAGCTTAATGGTCACTAAAGATGATAGGAAAAGAAGAGTTGATGCCTTTGAGCTGTGGTGCTGGAGAAGAGTGTTGAGTATACTGCTAAGAGAACAAACAGGTCCATCCTGGAGAGGGTGAAACCAGGCTGCTCCTTGAAAGCAAGTATTTTGAAGCTCCATCTGACATACTTTGGGAATGTTGCAAGGAGGGCTTAGTTCTTGGAGAGGGACATCATGCTTGGAAGAGTGGAGGGAAAGCACAAGAGAGGAAGACCCCAGATGAGATAGATTGATTCAGTGACTGCATTAATGGAATGGTAGTGTGTCAGAGACAATAAAATTGGCTCAAGATAGAACAGGGTTTAGAGCTATTGTACATAGATTTGCTATGAGTTGGAGTTGACTCAATGCACACAACAACAACAAACCCAATGAAGAGCTATCAGTCTATTCCAATTTGACAACAATGAGAGAGACTAGTTCTTTGAATCAGTTGTTTCCTTGAGTCTTGCTTTTCTTCCCTCTTCTTTCCTCTGGATGGATAGAGAATAATAACTGCATCTTTAACTTGTAATTCCTTGACATTGTGTACCAAAGTAGGATGTAAAACATTGTCTTTGTGAGATGTATTATGCTAATTTACTTAATTATCCCTTAAAACTGTGGTCCTAATCCCCCAAATCCTGTGACCTATCTCTCAATATAGTTGTTTATGGCTAATTTTTCTCTCTTGTCTGGAGCTTCTTGTCTGAAGCAGTTGTGTTTCAGAAGGCAAGCTGTCTTGATTTAATTAACAATCAGGTCCTTGGGCCTAGCAGGAAGACAGATTTGCTATTAGAGTCAAATACAAAATTAGCACTTTGCTGTGTTTGAAGAGAACATTGTTCCAATTGGTACAGCACCTGTCTGTCAGTTTGCTGTACTGAGATATTTTATGGGTTAATTATGTCAGTAAGTGTTACCCGTGCTCTAAGCGTTACCTATGGTGGACAGGTTTGAGTAGAGCTCTCAGATTAAGACAGACTAGGAAGCAGGATTGGCCATACATTTCTTAAATAACAGGCCTTTGAAAACCCTATGAATAGTAGAGGAGTGCGGATAATTATAGTAGTATGGTGGTAGAGCCCAGGTTGAAAGTTAGTTGAAATGAAAAGAAAAAACAAAACAAAAACCACCCAAAAAACCAAACAGTGGCATTGTTTATGTTTGGAAGGGTAGAGGTTTAGCAAAGAAGAGGAAGACCCTCAATCAGGTGGATTGACATGGTGACTGCAACAACAGGATCCAGTGTGTCAAAAAGTGTGAGGATGGCTCAGGATGGAACAGGGTTGATCCACTGTTCATAGGGTTGCTATAAGTCATACTCGACTCAATGCCACCTAACAACAAGAGGTTTCCTCATCTTTCTTCCATGTTTATTATATCTATGGATATATTTACGGCATATTGCCAACAAGTTGAAACTTACTCTTAGCTGACCCTCCCTCAGATTTCAGATTTTCAGGAGGCTCTAAATCTCGTGGGAGGAGATTGCCCATCTTTCTTCCTTGAAGACTCTGGTGGATTAGAACCACCAGAGAAATGAAGCCTTTGGGTTAGCGGTATAATTTCCTATGGACTTATGCTACCAAAACTCCTTTTTCTTTTTATAATTTTTTAAATCAGAATTCTGATTATAGTTATGGATTATGTTCTTACTTGTGTTAAACTCAAATCCCTATACTTGTGGATGTAATCTTTACGGGAGTAGATTTTTTTTTCTTTGTTAGTGTTCAGGTCTTTTGTTCATAGGGTTGCTATGAGTCATTTATGACTCAACAGCACTCAACAACAGCAATAATAATGAGGCTACAGCAGTGTAGGGTGTGCTCCTAAAGAGAGCAGACCAGGCATTAAAGCCCATAGTACCAATGGAAAGACTGATGCCACATGGTGATCAGCAAGGAACCAAGGAAAGGAAGCTGAAACAAGCATGGGTTCCAACAGAGCAGTTGGAGAGAGCTTCCCCATGGAGCTGGCACACTGCGTTTGGGCTTCTAGTCTCCTGAACTGTGAGAAAATAAATTTCTGTTTATGAATGTCATTCATTTAGGGCATTCCTGTTATAGCAGCACCGAGAAACTAAGGGAATGTTGTTGTTATGTGCCATTGAATCACTTGCAACTCATAGCAACCCTCTGTACAACAGTCCTGAACCCTACTCTATACTGAGCCAACTTCATAGTCTTTGATATACCTACCCCCATTATGCTAGTCATTGAGCCAATTCAACTCACCCAGGGTCTTCCTCCCTTAAGCTGTTATGCTACGTAAATAATCAAGAAAAAAAAAGAAAACAAAATATTTGCAAAAATTCCTTTTTTTTATGATTCAGTCTTTCAGTATCTTGATAGTCTAGACTTTTTGATAGCTTCACAGTAATGGGGACTGAGAGCTCCCTTTTCTACCTTAGGGATGACTCTTTTTTTTTTTTTTACATTTTTTAAATACTAGTTTATTTAAAAAAATTCAAGTACATTGTTTTTCACACCAGATATTTCCCTTTTTAAACCTGACAGGATGGTTAAATAGAATAATCTCCACATTAGAATTCTGCACACTCTTCTTGCATAGGTCCATCCCACAAGGGTGCCAGATATCTTATTTACATTATCAGCAAATGGCTCAATCTCCTTATTGCTGTTTTTGTGTAATGTTGAGTTGGAACCAACCCACAGTGAGTTTTCAGAGGCAATAAATTACATAGGAGAAGATTGCCCACCTTTCTCCCACAGAGAAGCTGGTGGATTTGAACCCCATACCTTTGTATTGAGAGTGTAATTCTTTACCATTAAGCCACCAGAGCTCCCTAATACCCGTGGCAGACCACACATGTCTCATATTTGCATAGTTCTATCCAGTAAACACTGAGCATATTTTCAGGAGGAATTAGTCCTTAGAAACATCATACTGGAAAATGTGGTGGGTCAGCAAAAGAGAGGATGACCTTGAATAAGAGGGACTGACCCAGTGACTATCTCCAAAGGTTTGAGCATAGTAGAGTTCCTGAGGACGGTGCAGGATGGGGGAAGGTTCAGGTCTGTTCACAGGGTCACTGTGAGTCATAGTTGACTTGATGGCACCTAACAAAAACTCAGGTATGTGATAAACCACATCAAATAATTCACTGCAATTCAGTTGCTCTATGGAAGTTTCAGAAAATCCAAGGAAGCAAGACAGCAAAGAGATGTTGTTGTTAGATGCCATTGAGTGAAGTACAACTCATAATGGCCCTATGAACAAAAGATCTGAACCCTGTTCTATCCTGTGCCATTCTCATACTACCTGATACACAGAGCCCACTGCAGAGTCCCCATGTCAATCCACCTGGGTGAGTGTCTTCCTCTTCTTCTCTGACCCTCCACCCTTCCCAGCATCATGTCCTTCTCCAAGGACTACCCCCTCCTAGCAACATGTACAAAGTATGTGAGGCATAGCCTCATCATTTTCGCCTCCAAAGAGCACTCCAGCTGCATCTTCTCTAAGACATATCTGTTCTCTTGGCTATCGATGGTATGTATGCTCAGTGCTCTGCTCCAACACCACAGCTCAAAGTTGTTAATTCTTTCTGTCCTTCTTATTCACTGTTCAGCTCTCAGATGCATAGCAAGTAACCAGAAAAGCAATAGCCTGAATAAGACACACCTTAGTCCTCAAACTGACATCATTACTCCTCAATACTTTGGAGAGGTCCCTAACTGCAGATTTTCCCAGTGCAATGTGTTTCCTTATTTCCTGACTACACCTTAGTCTTCAACCTGACACCATTACTCCTCAATAACTTGGATGTCCTTAACTGCAGATTTTCCCGGTGCAATGTGTCTCCTTATTTCCTGACTGCTGGTACCAAGGGTGTTAATTGTGGATCCAAGCAGGATGAAGCTTTTGATAATTTCAATCTCCTCTCAAGCCATCAGTTCAGTGGTAAGAATCTTTGTTTCCATGACATTGAGATACAATCTATACGAAAGGGTGTATTCTTTGATCTTCAGCAACAAGTGCTTTAAGACCTAAAATGGAAATTGGCCTAAGGAACATTGATTATAAGCCTTCACATATTTACCATGCTTCTTTCCAGGTATTTGTTGAATTCTTCTATTTTACTCTACACTGGTTTCCTCTCTTGTCTATAAAAACATTGTCCACCCAAAGATTTATGACATTCTTAGTCTTTCATTTTAAAATTTCCAAATCAGGACTTCATTAGCTGATACATATAGGCCAGGGTATCATTTTGGGTGGCTGGGTTATGCTATGATAACAAACAATCCCCAATTCTCAGGATATAACAGGATATCTCACACTAAGGCTGCACATCTAGCATAAGTTAGAGATGACTTGACTCCACTCAGGAACTCAGACTGAAAGAAGCAGCTGCTGTCAGTGGTATTGCTGGAGGGTGGCAGAGGAAAAGATGGGACAAGAGTAATCTGTGGGTTGACTCTTAAAGATAGTGCCTGAGCAAGTCATAGGCTGAGACTATTATCTGTGAGGGAAGATGACTCAACTACTGCTCCCAAGAGCAATAATATAGCCAACAATGCAGCCTCTCAACAGAGTAAGTACACTGTGGCCACGAATATGGACCTGTGCAAAAACATGACATTGCTGGCCATTCGATAAAGTAGGGAGAGAGGCCAGTTCTGTCCAGTTTCCACCTAGGGGGAAAAAATGGCAAAAGCATTGAGCAGATTCGTCATTAATCTAAATTAAAGACTACTAATTTAGGATTCTGTGAACTTGCAAGTGGGTTAAACCATCTCAGCAAGCAGCTGGGTGTACTGGAAAGAAGAGTATGAGGAGCCTTGGGTCCAAGTTCTGCCTCTGCAGCTCACTGGATGTACTATCATGTCACCCAAGTCAAGGCCTTCAACTCCTCTGGTTTCATTCATTTCATCAAACATAAAACAGAAATGACAATTCCTGGAGGACTGCTGAGAGATCACAGGCAGCAGCATCAGTGTGACCCACCCAACGGAGTGTCAGGGTGTGAGCTCAGTACTTTTTATCAGCATACGGAAAGACATTAAAACCAAGCAGACAGTAAACTATTACCTCAAGGAAACCTGTGTACTCTTTTATAGATAAATGTCTAGTTTTGCGTTTATAACCATTCCACTTCCCTTCTCCCAAAATGATCATGTCCAACCACCGTGGTCATCTTCGACAGGAACAGTTCATCATTACTCATTTGCACTCGTTTTCAGTAGAGATTTGAGGAACTGTCTGTTATGTGTAACTCCTCACTATCTGAGGAAGAAGTAAAATCCACGTCCTGTCCTTTCAATCTGTCCTGCCTGTAGCTGTTAATTGTTGATATCAACTTGACTCAAGTGATGTCATCAAAAGCCCAGCAATGGTACCTGTGGGTACTTGAACCTTTATGGGTCTTACTACCTATTCAGGAGGTGCCAAACATCTGTGACCTCACAAATCTTTGGTGCCAAACATCTTTTCATTGCAAAAACTCATACCGATTTGTTTCCCCTGTTTGCACTCCTCTTTCTGCTGAGGAACAAAGGATTTCTTTATTTCAGTGGTAAAACTACATGGAGTCAATTGAGAAAAAAAAAATTCTAGGCCAATGGTTTTAAGAAAGATGTGGTAGATTTTGGTTACATACAGGAGGTTTTCTGTCAGAGGAGATGGTCATTAAGAGGATAGAAGGCAGTGCTGGGTTGAAGCCCACCCATGCTTTTAGGGGCAGTTGTTAGATATTCACGACTTTCTGAGCAGGTTTTAAACCTTAGAAATCAGTCAAGTGGGAGGATTTGCACCAGAGAAATTGGCAGATGCTACAAATCAGTTTCCTCCTCTGCTCGCCTGCCCCACTCTTTGCCAACTGCTAAACCCTTTCCAGGACAGCCCTGGTTAGTGGCCCATAGTTAGTGGTCTCTCCCTGCAGGTGTGTTTCAGCTGTAGTGCTGAGGGAGTCAGCTGTACTATGTAGTTTCAGAGGTTTCACAACTTACAGGGTCTGGGTGAGGCAGTTTTTTGTCTGTACCTGGCAAGCTCATAGTTCTAACTGACCACCTTTTCTTGAGCCCACAGGGGAATGCAGCTGGGACATCGTTCCTGCCATGTGTAAAGATGTTCAGGGACCAGATTCCACTCAGCTTCAAAACCTGGAGGCATCTTGGTGCTTTTTATATTGCTCTTCCTATTCTCGGTAAGTTAAAATGACACTACCTACAACAAATTTTGAATGCTATCACCTTATTCAAGAAATCCTCATCTCTCCTTAAATTGTTCTAACAGATGCTAATTCTTAAACCTGAATTCTCGTTTTTCTGCTCTTGCCATGTTATCTACTTTTACATTTGCTTGTCCTCTGTCCCGACCTCCTGAAATAAGGCTTCATGAAGGTAAGTGCTTGTTTTGTTCAGTCTGTATCATTAGGTCCTAGAGTTGAGTAGATGGATGTTTGTTGGAGGGTCTATGGTGCGGGAGAGCCATCTACTTCTTGTCTTTGGAAATCTGCTGCTCTTAATGTTAGGGCCAGTGTCTGACTCTTATAAAGAGGATCTACTTGAGAAAACACAGCTTTGGGCTTCTATCCTGATGGGCTTGTCCTTTCCCAAAGGAGCAGAGTTAGTGGCTTAATGAATTCAGCAGAGGGAACCAGAACCATCAGTAAAGATGTAGGGTCCATTCAAGCAGCATTTGGAAAGCCATCTGAAACAGGCACTAGCTGTGCCTTTGGACCAGCTTTGGCCTTTAACTCCATTGGACCAGTAGGTGGGGGCTCCAAGCTCCCTGCCAGCTCTGGCATCACTGTTCTTCCCTGGAGAAGCCCAGGAAGCCCCTTTGGAGGGAAAGCTCTGGAAAATCCCGTGTCTGCATCACGGTGCAGCTTCCCCTCGGCTCAGGGCTTCCTGCCTCTGCTTGATGACACAGCACGTTCTTGGGTCAGCTCACCCTTTCCTCCCTCATCGTGCGCATCACGGCCAGGGCTCCAGGTTGACTCTGGAAAGGCAGCAGGAGGCAGGCATGGTGCCAGCCCGTCCCTCTACTTTGAACTCTAGGGAGGCTGATTGATGGCCTGTCCTAGGTGAATGGGCTCCAGGGAGCTGGCTCTGCCAGCTGGCTCAACCCAATGGGGTGTCTTCTGTATATTTCAGAACCACTCTATATGCAGGGCAAGGCAAGAGGATATGAAACAAGTTTTAAAGATGAGAAAACTAAAATCCAGAAACTGTGTCCTTGAGAAGCTAGAATTAGAACTCAAGTCCTAATCTGGATATGATGTATTGTGTGGCCAAGGGACATGAGATCTCCAGGGTTAGTGCCCCAGAGCCTGGCAAGCCAAGGACTGAGGATATTCATCAAGAGAAGAGACTGAAGGGTGTTTCTCCCCAGAGTCCCTGAGGGCCTGCTGTGCAGAGAGGGAGCACAGCTCAAGGGGGTGCAGGAGCAGCACCGAAGGATGTGTGGCTTGGTCACTATCCCTCATACTAGTGCTAGCTGGAGAAGGGAGGCAGTGCTATTCTGTTACTAGTTTCTTGGTGCTAGGGATAGGGTCGTCAGGAACAAAACAAAGTCTGGAAAGTGATACGACATGGAAAAAGAAAATCCTATTTAAGTGTCTGTACCTTGTGTCTCCCTCCCAAAGAGGAAGGCCTCTTGGTTGGCCTACAGGCTGGGTTGCAACTAGGGTTGCATTTTGCTGAACACGGTGTCAAGAGAATGAGCTACAGAGACTGCCCAAGGCAAAGGTCTAGAAGCAAAGTATACACAGAGGAGGAGTCCTGGCTTGGTTGGAGGGAGGTGACTCTACAAGGTACTTTGGAGATACGGCTAGAGCAGAGCAAGATGGTTTGGAAAAGTGGCTAGTAAAGCAGAGAGAGAAGGAAAGACGAGAAAGGAAATGAGACAGATAACTTAGTTTCCTTGACTCTTCCTGTCTGGTCTCTGGGTTCTCCCGAGGCCACTTCAATCATCTGTCCCCAGTGTGATCGTCCTATACAGCCAGACCACACAGCCCTTTCAAGTGTGGTCACCAGACTAGCAGCATCACACCACCTAGTGTGGCATTCTTGTTAGAAATGCCAATTCACAGGCCTCATTCAGACTTTGCTGTGTCAGAATCTCTGGAGGGTGAGTCCTGGCTATCTCAGTTCTGAGAAGATCCCCAGATGGTTTGTATGCACAGTGAAGGTTGAAAAGCTCCTCTCTAGAGCCTCTGCCCTGCTTGGGATCTTGGTCATGCAGGGCAGAGAGTTTCCCAGGCCACTGGCTCCCTTGGCCTCTCTTTTCAGCCAGAATGAGTGGTTAGGTTTGTTCTGGACAAGTAAACACATAAGTAGTGTCTCTGTGTGCATGTGGGAGAGTGCAGAGAAAGGAAGAGATGACTCCTCGGTGATGCCCCACAGGAGCCCTGAGTCCCCTGTGGCCTCTTCCCCATGCTTGCTGCAGTCTTTGTGGAAGCCCCTCCTCCTTTGGAAGCGTCACCCTTTACCTCAGCTTAATCTCTCAGGAGTTTTTCTTGGAGTGGGACCAATCTCTCTTTTCTTCCTGAATCACCTCCAGAGACAAGCATGCCAGCCAATACTCTGGGCAACCAGAATTAATGACAGATGGTGGAGGTGGGGGGAGTGGCAAAGTTTCGAGGACTGAGAGACTTCTCACCATGCTGCTCCCGGGTCTGGGCTCCCTGGCTTCCTCTGGTCCAGTCGGGGCTGATGCTTCTCAGGAGGCACTATCTGCCCAGACACCTGTGATCTCTAGGAAGCCACCAGGAGCCCCCACACTGGGAAGGGTCAGGGCCTGTTGTTGGTCCACTCACCATTGGTCCTTCTCTTGCACGAGAACTAGGCTGAGGGTGTAGCCTCAGACAGTGCTGCTCCCCTCATTCTGTCAGGTAAGGTAGTTTATGCCCCTAGGGAGATGTGCCCAGACAGAAAGGAGGAAAAGCTTGGAGATAGGGCATTTTAGAAGTTTTTAGCCAGGGACAAAAGTGAGGGTGACTGAAATGAAATCTTGGGCCCCTCAATCTCTGCCTGTGATCTCTCCTCTCCTTGTCTTATCCCTTCAGGTTAATAAGCTGGTCATTGGAAAATGCCAGGCAGTGAATGGGAAGTGAATCCCAGGAGTCCTTCACCTTGACTCCACCCCACCACTGTGTCCCTTGGCTGGACCTGCCTTAGGAGAGCCAGGTTGTCAGGTTGCAGGGCAGATGAACTGCCGTCTCCCCTAGTCCAGTTGGGAAGACAGAACAGAAACATATCTCTGCATCTGCTACTCCCGCTGCTGTGCCTGGTGATTCTGTTCTCCTCACAAGCCTACCAAGGGTCACAACTATTTATCTCATTCTCTAATGTGTCCCCTTAATCTTCCTGGTCCACACACATGCAGGCCTCTCTTTCTGTCTTGCTCTTTCCTTCATTTAACAAGTACTTAGTGAATTCTGTCCTCTCATTTAGGGTATAAAGAAAGTTATTATCTTTGCTTTCAGGAATTCCCCATCTCACGGGGGAATGACACCTCAGAAAACCCTCAATGATGTTTGTGATCAATGCCCCATGGAGGAGAGCAGCGCTGTTGGAGTCGAGAGTGAGACACCTGACCAGATCTAACCCTTGAAGGTAGTGACATGCCTACTGGGGTGTGTAGGCATAGGACCAGTTGGAGCTAGGAAGACATGGTGAAGGGGAAAACTGACCTAGAGAGCGGTTTGAGCAGAGCCTCTGAAGCAGTAAGGAACTTGAGATAAAGGAAGAACAGAAACAGGAATCTGACTGGATGATCATAACAGGAAGTAAGGTCAGAGAGGGCAGCAGTGAGAGAGGGAGAGAGAGAGAGAGAGATCATGCTAGAGTTCAGATGAAACCTATTTAGGGGTCGCTGAGGGAACTGACATCTTCCCTGGGAGAATAAGAGGCTGTGAGGGGTGAGTTCAGAGGCCAGCTGATGGTTCTAGAACTTTGAGGAAACTGGAATAGGGTCTTGGATGTAGGAAGAGGAGCTTTTCTCCATGGGGAGGGGTAACTGCTTGACTATAAATGGTGGACAGATGAGACATCGATGCAGGTAAAAACAGCCTGTGGACTATTTAGCAGGATAGCAAAGTTTTCTGTCTGGTGCGTTCTCCCTTCTCTACGAAGAATGAGGGAAGTATGAAGGTGGTAGAGGGTGAAATACTTTTATTACCACAATGAGAACTTAAAAGGAGAGAGGTGAAGAGAGAAAAGAATAAGGAGAGGACAAATGGCTGGTTGGCACACCCTAAACCCTGCTTTCCTTTCCTGGGAACAAACAGTAAAATTGCAACAGGAAAGAGTCTCTTCGATTGGTTTAGCATTTAGTAGTTTATGGTCTGCATGTTGCTGTTTTTATGTGCTGTTGAGTCACCTGTGACTCATAGCGACCTTATGTACAATGGCTCTGAAACCAGCCCTGTCCTGAGCCAGTCTCACTGCTTCTGACACACCTACCCCCCACTGTCCCAGTTACTGTGTCAATCCATCTCATTTGGGGTCTTCCTCTCCTGTGCTGTCCCTCCACCCTAAATAATCTTCACCCCAACCTCAAGAAGCCAGAAGGATGTCTGGAAAACTTGGCTCCAAGACAATTGGTAATAAACTAGAACCACTTAGCAAGTTGAGGGCAGAGCAAAGAGTCAAATCTGGGTTAGCTGGGATATGTCTTGCAGAAAGTACCACCAGAGCGCTCCTTGGAGGCAAAGATGACAAAGCTTCACCTCACACACTTTGAGCATGTTGCTAGGAGGTTATTCCTTGGAGAGAGATTTCATGCTTGGAAAGGTGGAGGAGGGTCAGTGAAAGAGAAGACAACTCTCAACCATAGGAATTGGCACAGTCACTGTAGCAATGGGCTCAAGTATCTTAGAAATTATAAGGATGGCACAGGACAGGAGAGGGTTCAGTTCTGTGGTGCATTGGGTCATTATAAGTCATACTCTAGTTGATGACATCTAACAGCAACAATAGCAGCAGCAACAACAGCTCGTGTAGGATGGGGCCACGGCCTTGTGTTCTGAGCTCCCGTTGCTTCTCTTCTCGTCTACTTGTCTTGTAGGTTCTGTTCCTGTCGAACCCTCCCACAGAGCTTTCTTCTCCAGGCAATGCCATCTGGGAAAACCTCCTGCCTCCCCCTCCCCATTGGGTTCCCATTTGCTACTTTTCATGTCTTTTTGGAACATGCTTTCTATCTTCGCCTCCGTATTTCCTCTCCCACTTCTTTTTTCCTTTTGCATATTTTATTAGGATTTTACTTAACAAGTTGCAGGTAGATTTCATAAAGTCATGGTTCATCATCAGGAAGATGCACTGTGGGTTTTGTTGTTTTGGGTTTTTTTTTCATTTTAGAGCAGAACGATGTTGCTCTGGGACTCACTGGCTGGTGACCTTGAGCATGCCATTTTTTCCACCCTCGTTTTCCTCATCTGTAAAGTGGGGTTGATATTTGCCATTTTGCTTCTATCTCAGGCAACGGCGAGGAGAAATGTGCTCTCAGCAACATCAAATGATGCTGCGGTGACATCCTTGATACAGCCCTGTCCTTGATTATTGTCACCAAATTGTTGTCATCGTGCCCTTCCCTTGTCAGCACGAGGCATATGGTGGCAAGAATAATGAATTCCCCCACACGGCTGAGCAAGCTCAATGTACTTTCATTCATGTGGAAGAAAACGAAGCACCTCATTCCAATCTTTTGGGAAAAAGTCACACAAGCTGTGCCCTCAGGAGTGGGTATGGGGTGCTGTGACCCAAGCATCATTTATCATGCAGAAACATCTCTGAGCATTTATTGAGTTCCTCTTATGTATTAGATACCTGGGCCCATAGAGAGGACTAAAACTATTGTTGAGTTTAAGGTGCTTAAGGGGTAGCTGGGTTGGCAGATACATGAGCAAATGAAGTTTAGCAGCAATGCTTTACATTACAGAAAATGATAGGAGTAACAGAACAGGACATCATATTTTCAATCTTCCCAACTACCTCTCTGTCATCCAGCCGGCCTCTACCTCACCCCATTCCTGAGTTTGTTGTCTATGCTTACTGTCCACCCCTTTCTCTCATTACCCAATTTACTGACACCTGGTTCCCCAGTCTCATCAACATCACCAGTGAACTCTAAAGCCAATGAAGACTTTAAAAAAATAATTAATGATCTATTTCATTTCCTTTACTTTCATTCTGTTGTTTCTTTGTTGTCTGTTTCCTGTGGCTTTTCTCTTAACTCTCTGATCTCTCTCTTGGACTCCTTAGTTGGGAGGTCCCCTCTTTAGGGATCCATGCTCTTCTTGTCTTGGTCACTATAATACCCTTCTCACATTTTTTGTCCAAAAGCCCCAGTTAACCATCTTTGTTCTGACAGCTCTTTGATCTCTACCTCCAGTCTTCTCCTCTGTCCTGAGTGTCAGAGCCACATATTCAGCACTAAGTACCATCTCCTCTTGGGTGACTGGTAGGCAGCTCTATCTCAGTGCGTTTAAGACCCAGCTTATCATCTTCTCTATATTCTCTACACAGTCTCTTCCTCTATTTCTCATTTCAGTTGGAATGTTCCTTAGAACTGAGAGTGGTAAGACTTTATTTCACTTGCTTTGGACATGCTGTGAGGAGGAATAAGTACTGGAAAAGAACATTGTGCTTGGCAAAGTAGAGGTAAAAAAAGAAGACCTTTAATGAGATGGATTGACAGAGGGTGTAACAACGGGCTCAGATATGAGGTGTAGGAATGGGCAGTGTTTCTTCTCATTGTACATCAGATCACTATGAATCAGGACCAACTCAATGGCATGCAAACAGTCACAACAATAACCATGTCTCATATAATTTCTCGAATCAGAAGCAGACAGTGATTCATAAGCCCTGCTTCAGTCTTACTATATATACTCAGCAATCAATCCTTTATATTTATTCATTTATTTCTATCACCTATCATCACTTTCCACTTGGACTATTTAAACTATTTTCCCATTTGTAGGCCAGACTTTACTCATTCTATTTTTTTGTTGTGAATCTAGCGTGATCTTTTAAAAGTGTACCTCAGATGTCGCTCTTCTGATTAAATCTGTCTAAAGGCTCCAATTATCCTTGGATTAAAGTAAAATGCACTAATGCACTTAGTCCTCACTTATCAACATGATTCTATTCCAAAGACCAGATCATTATATAAAAATCAGTGTTATGTAAAAGTAAAGAGCAGTCACATCAGATCACATTATGGAATATGACTACTCCATAATATAATTTCCAAATCACATCAGTGCATAACTGCAGACCCACTGAGAACCATAGTCCAGCTAGGCTGACACATAACCTTAACCATCACAGCCAGTGATACTCTCACCTTACACCTTGGCATTTAATCCTGCAAGATGTACGGTGTTAATACACAAAATAATCAGATAGTAGACCTTTTAATCTATTGTATGTGAAATGTGAAATGTCAAATAGTAAGATAATAGGTGAGGAATAATTGTGAAGAAATTTTAAAAGCTTACTTAAGTTCATATTGAGTCATGTCTTTGGGCCAAAGCTAATTTTGATTCCTTTATGTTAAAGTAATTAGGGAGAAGGTTCAAGGCACAAAGACACAGAGCCAGGCCTAAAGAATTCCCTACCATATCTCTGCAACCTATGCACAGTGATAGCAAATAATAGTCAGATGTTATTCAACTGGCTTCAGCCCTCTGCTCATGATATGAACAGTTTTGTATACTTGTATTTTATTATTTATTTCTTTCCTAATCTATTTCTTTTGTGGAGATGGTCACACTTGGAGACATTTTGCTAGTAACAGGTTACCACCTCAAAGGTTGAAGATATTTTGATGCATTCATTACCTCTCAAGTGACACATCTGGCTGATTAGCCATGATGATCTTTGGTAACTCCACTATGTAATTTTATGTGAATTTAAGACATTAACATTAATCAGGGATCCAGCATAATTTTGACACAGGAAATTTGTAAAGATACATACAGATAATGCCTGATATACTGGAATTACGACACGCCAGATTCTCATTCTGCCCAACTCTTGTCAATCCTCAGCTCACAGCTCAAGTGCACTTTTCCAGGGAGATATTCCCTGAGTCTGGGTCCTTAGAGAAAGGACTAATGCACACAAGGGATGTACTCTGAGCAGGGCCTGGCTCTCAGTAAGTGCTGAGTGAGCCATAATCATCATTATATCACTTTCACCCTTTAGTATAATTACTTGTCCCAATTCTGCTAAACTGTAAACTTCCTAAGAGAATCGTGCATAGCTCTTTTCTGGTGCCTGTGTCCCTGCATGCAACACAGAATTAAGACCATAACAGAGGGCCAGTAAGTAGTTATTGAATAAGAATACTAAGCATGTGAATAAATGAGTGGAGAAAGCAATAGATAAAGAAATTATTAAGGGAGTGTACTGAAGTATAGGAAAGGTGTGAGACTGCATTGGTCAAGCAAAGTAATTTTTTTTTAGTGCTTTTATTTTTTTTCCTCTCTATTTTTGTTGTGTCTACGACTTGATGGCATTAAACAACAATAACAATGACGATGACCAAGAGAGAACTACGTTGGCCTAGTGGAAAGGAAGCTGTGCTACCGAGCTGAAGGTAGGTGATTTTCATCTGTGGCCCTCTGCCAGGTTCAAATTGTCTTCCTGTCAACCATTCTTCTAGGAGGTATGGTACTGGTCTGTGCGTTGCTGTACAGATGTAACTTGTGGTTGCTGTGATGCTGAAGACTGTGACAGTGATGTGCCAATCGTGGTAATGGGCACCCATGGTGGACAGTGTTGGCCGGAGCTTCCGGACTAAATCAAACCTGGAAGCAGGAGAGGCATCCACTTCCAAAATGGCTTGCCTCCAGAAACTCTATGTACGAACAGTGCTCAGGCCGTTCATTCATAGGGTCACTATGAGTCGTCTACGACTCGACGGCATTAAACAACAACAACAACAACAACATTCTTGTTGTGTACCATCAAATTGGATCCAACTGGCACAGAAGGAGATTGCCCTTCTTTCTCCAGTGGAGCATCTGGAGGATTTGATCCATGCACCTTCAGGATTGCAGTGCAGCTTTTTGCCACTAGGCCACGAGAGCACCAAAAGAAAGTATCTTAAAGCAGCTGGAATTCAGCTGGACCTTTAAGGCTGAGCAGGAGTCCCCCAAAGAGTGAGGGGGGAATGCTGAGAGAAGTGCAGCAGCATGGTCATAGCCAGGGACATGGTGAGGGCAGAATGCACATCAGCCACAATGAGGAGGACACCATGAAATAGAAAAAAGGCGCTGCAGAAAGGGAGAAGAAATTGGCAAATCATGTTCCAGGTAAAGGGTATACTGTTAGGATACATAGGGAACCACGGCAAATGACTAGGAAAGTCACTTCTCCGAAGAGGATATAGAAATGAGCAATGTGGTTGTTAGGTGTCGTACCTGCCCTGTGCCATCCTCATTACCTCTGATATACCTGAGCTCATTGTGACAGTCACCACATCACTCCATCTCATTGAATGTCTTCGTCTTT
The DNA here is from genome assembly GCF_000299155.1 of Elephantulus edwardii. NCBI lineage: Eukaryota > Metazoa > Chordata > Mammalia > Macroscelidea > Macroscelididae > Elephantulus > Elephantulus edwardii. The sequence continues at coordinate 100,308 of NW_006399816.1, read as the reverse complement.
TTTGCTGATCCTCCACATTTCCAAGTACGGTATCTTTTTCCAAGGACTGGCCCCTCCTAAAAATATGCCTCAAGTATGTGAGATGACTTTCACCATCCTTGCCTCTAAGGAGTACCTAGTTGCACTTTCCCCAAGACATATTTGTTTGTTCCCTTGGTAGTTGGTGGTATATTCAGTACTCTTCTCCAGCACCACAGCTCAAGGCATCAGTTCTTCTGTCATTCTTATTTGTTGGCCTGCTCTCAGATGCATAGTAAGTGATTGAAGAGACCACGTCCTGAATGAGGCACATGGTAAGTTTTCAAACTGACATCATGTAAAACAGTGAAAGCCACTGTGAAAAGAGAGTTTTCTAGTTACCCAAAAGGTGAAACACAAAGTTTCATTGGCCCCAGTGATTCTTTTTTCTAAAACAACAACAAAAAAAACAACTTTGTATTGTGATTTGAGTGAAAGTTTATAGAGCAAATCATTTTCCATTCAACTATTCATATGTGTTCTCTTTTAGAAATGAATTCTAAGCCCCACATTGTAACAGTGCTCCTATCATGTCTTCCCTAGGATTCTCGTTTTAATTCATCCTACTAGCGTCCTCCTTCTTGTCTTCTGAGCTTCATCTCTGAGTAATCGCTACTCTTTTGCTCCTGTAGGCTTTATTGTACTAAGGAGTAAGCAACTTCCTGGTGTTATTGTTCACTTAATGTGTTGTTATATGCCTTCCGGTGGGATCTGACTCATAGCTGACCCTCCAGCATATTTTCAGTCAGTAAATCACAGGGCAGGAGATTACCTATCTTTCTCTCACAGAGCAGTTGGTGGATTAGCAATGAGTGTTTCTGAGTTGACAGCGCAGCTCTTTACTGCTTAGCTAACAGAGCTCCTTGGTCATCTTTTAGGTTTGGTTTGTCTATGGTTTGGCTCAAAAATTGAACCACAGTTCCGTTTCAGACTCAAAGAGTGATTAAGGGTCATAAACTCTGGGTTTCCATCAGTCTCTAACAAACTAGTCAGCCTTGTCATCTTTGACTTTTAGTTTTGTTTGTACTTTCTTCTCACTGTATCCAGGAGCCTCAATTACGATTCCTTTCAGCGGTGGTAGCTGGACACAATCCAGTTCTTCTGGACTCAAGTCTTAGAGGCCAAGGATCATGTAGGACTAGTGATTCCCACTTCTAAGTGCCTGTCCAAGAGAACTGAAAAGGTATAGCCACAAAAACAGTACAAGAATGTTCATACCAGCATTATTCATAATTGCTACAAAGTGCAAACAACACAAATATGTGTCAAGTGCTGAACAGATAGACCCATTGTGATGTATCCAGACAATGGAAAATTATTCAGAAATAAAAAGGAATAGAGAACACTGATAAGTGTTACAAAATAAATCAACATGCAAAACAGAAGCTAATTGACAGAACTGAATAAAAAAAGAGATCATGTTGGAAAAGATGGAGGAGCAGGGAAAGAGAGAAGACCCTTGGTGAGCTTGCGTTTCACACAGTGACTGGAAGAGTGGGTTTGTCTAGCAGAGGTCGTGAAAATGGTGTGGGATAGGGCAAGGTTCCAATCTGTGAGGTTCCATCATAGGGTGGCTGTGAGCTTTGGTTGACTTGATAACACCTAATAACAACAGTAGTCACAAAAGGCAATTATTGCATTCATAAAAAACATTAGCATTGGAAACTCTTTAGCAAGTTTCCACTAAGTGCATTAATAGTTGCCAAGAGCTGGGGGGACTGACTATGAATGGAGGTGAGGGTTTCCTTTTGAGAATGAAAAGATACTGAAACATAACAGGATGTCTGTTGCACAACTCTGTGAATATGCTACAAAGTTCTGAACTGCTTACTTTGAAATGGTGAACTTGATGGCACGTGAAATTAGATCTCATCAAAGCTCAGAGAGAGAAGCAGTGAGAAGGATCATTTACCAGCACAGTGTGAGGTGTGGCTGGGAGGTGGGCTGGAGGGTGCAGAGCCCATGAGGAGCCCTGGGAATATCCTGAGTATGGGTCTGGGCTCTGGGAGGACACACACTCTTGGCCGGAATGTGTAAGGTGGTTTTGGCGTGGGAATCGATGTGGTCATCTTCTTAGTGCCTCTAATGCCTTTGGATGGTGGTGTGGGTGAAGAATATTGATTATACAACAGACTGCCAAAAGAATAGTTTTATTTGTCTTGGAAGCAGAGCAGCTAGAATGCTCCTTTGAGGTGAGGATGTAGAAGCTTTGTCTCCCATACTTTGGGGATGTTCTCAGGAGAGACTAGTCCTTGGAGAAGGATACCATACTCAGTAAAGAGGAGGGCCAGTGAGAAAGGAGACCCTTAAAGAGATGAGTTAACACAGGGGCTGCACTAAAGGGGTTCGATGTACCAATAACTCTGAGGATGACAAAATTAAGCAGTGTTTTGTTCTGTTGTAAGCAGGGTTGCTATAAGTCAGATCAACTTGACAGGAGCAAACAATGAGAATACTATCTTCTTAGCAATCAAGCATATCTGTGCTGGGGCTTGTGTGGCATGTGAGTTCAAAGACCTAAATAACCTACTGGAGGCCATGGCACTAGAGACATTAACGCCAGTGTCAGATGGATCTCAGCAGAAAGAAAAGAGTACCAGAGGGATATTTATGTTTCACTGATTATGCAAAAGCATTTGACTATGTAGAGCACAACAAATTGGGAGAATGGGAATCCCAGAACACTTGATTGTGCTAATGTGAAACCTATACTGGGACCAGTAAGCTGTTCTCAGAATAGAGCAGGGAAACACTGCATGGTTTGAAATCAGGAAGGGAGTGCATCAAGGATGCATCCTGTCTCCATACCTTTTCAATCTATATGCAGAACAGATCATTCGGGAGGCTGAGCTCAATGAGAAGGAATATGGCATGAGGATTGGAGTAAGACTAATAAACAACCTATATTATGCAGATGACGCAACCATGCTTACTGAAACTGAGGAGGACCTGAAGTGCTTGCTGCAGAAGGTCAAGGACTGTAGTCTTCAATATGGATTGAAGCTCAGCATCAAGAAGATAAAGATTCTCACCACTGGGCCAATTTGCAGCACCATGATGGATGGAGAAGAAATTGAGGTTGTTAACAGTTACAGCTTGCTTGGTTCCACAGTCAACACTCTTGGCACCAGCAGTCAGGAAATCAAAAGATGAACTGCATAAGGTAAATCTGCTGTCAGGGACCTCTTCAGGATACTGAGAAGCAACAATGTCAGTCTAGAGACTAAGGTGTGCCTGATCCAGGCCATGGTCTTCACAATTACTTACTATGTCATCTAGCTCCATGGGAATGGTCCTAGTGGAAGGCTAGTCATATGGAATCTAACCCTAGCCACAAACTGATTTGTCACCACTGGGAGATCTAGTTTTCTATTTTAGGATTTGAGACATAGGCAGAGTCTTGGTTATACAATGCCAGAAAATAGAGTCCTGAGGATGCTGGTGCCAGACTTTTTTGTGTCTCCTTGCCTTCTGAAAGTCTGAGGGTTCAGGGCTGTTCCATGGATGTTGTGAGTTGTCCAGATTCCCCCTAGAATTCTTTCTTGGGCTCCACTGACTGGCAAGTATCTGAAAAGCCATAACCAGACTCCTACACCAGTCAGCACAGACTAGAACAGCCAAGCTCTGTTCAGCCTCAGGGAAAGATAAGCTCAGTTACTCAGGAGCTCAATCACAGGTACTGGGGCCACCCATAAATTGCATTTGTCTTACGTGAGGTTTGTATAACAAAAGCCCTGTATTTGAATATCTCTCATGTTCTGTTTCACAAAACTCACACACCTCAGGGTATTCTGGTAGCCCTGCTGGAAGGAGCACGTATTGAGAAGGAAAGGGAAAATGGTTTCTTCCAGTCTTGGGTCTGTGAGAAGGAGCAGGAGACCAAGGGTGAAAGGTGTATCAGCTCGTGGGTTGGCAGCTCCTCTGACCTCTCTGAGTATGTTCAACAGCAGCCAGGCCCTGGAGTCCTCACAGGGGCCAGGCAGCCCATTATGTCTCCCTCTCATGTACGGTGTAACCTTCTTTGCCATGATGTGAGGCTCAATGGCCTTGCTGTTGACTCTGTGGGGATAAGATCAAGTAAAGCCATTTACAGAGGGAGCTCTGGTGGCCTAGTGGATAAGGCATTGTACTGCCAACCCAAAGGTACGCAGTTTGAATCTACCAGGTACTCTGGAAGAGAAAGATGGTCATTCTCCTTCAATGTATTGCCTATGGAAATCTGCTGGAGAGTAAGTTATGAGTGGGTTCTGACTTGGGGTCACATAACAGCAACCACCACCACAAGACCAATTACTTGAATGAGAAAGAGAGAGAAAAATATTTGTTGAATAGTTTAATTTGGTCTCAATAAAACCAGCTCTGTTGGGTTGGACAAATCCTAATTCTTGACAAAGAAAACCTACGGGATATCAAGTATGACCTTTGTCCTCTTGTTAAAAAACATCCCAGCTGTACCTCCATGGCCAGACTGGGACGTGCTGTCTAATTGATGCCCTGAGGGACTGACAGAATGAAGAGGAAGATGCTGGTGTCCTAAAAGCTGGTGCAATAATTAGATCAGAAGGGTTTTTAGCAACTGGTGAAGGGTGAACAAGCAGGTGATGTAAGTCACAGGAGTTGCCTAGGGACATGGAGGGAGACAGAGTAATGAGAGGGAGCTGGTAGAAGGACCAACACGCGTGAATTTCAGCTAGGACTTTGAAGATAGTCATTTCAAACCTTCTTAAGAACAAGAGGTCCTAGAAAAGGATACTAATCAGCCAGCAAATATTCACATATTCATAAAACACCCACTTGGTACAAATATGAACAAGAAATATAGCTTATGCAAATTAGACCTTTCCATCATTTCTAAATAATTTCCTACCCATATGGATCCTGTTGCTTCAACCAAATGATACAACTTGTCATTGGCCCCTGTCCTCCTTCACTTTCCGTGAGCTGCAACCACTCAGGGGCTGTGTGAAGGCCCAGTGAGCTATGCGATTTCTGCTCTGGTGGGTGCTGATTAGTCCACACTGGACCCTCGAGCACACTCTTCTTGTCCCTGAAAAGAGGACCAGGAATCTCAACACTGGGCACTGAGATGAGGGGATATGACTCCAGAGATGTTCCGGTCTTATCATTTGATGGAATCATGGCCTCCTAAGTGCTACTTTCCAGTTAACATTGTACAGATTGCCCCAGTCTCTGGAAGCTTCTGTGGCAAGAGGACACTGTTCTGACTTCAGTTCTGAGTCTTGCATCACTAGCCAGTGGTGGATTCAAAGTCTCACTCTCAATCACACTCTAAATTTCCCTGGATGAAAGCTGTTTTCTGGTTCGGAGAACATTTTCATGTTTTGACCAATTCCAGTAGCTCACTTGCATGTGTGCCCACACGTCTGCTCCCTGATGGACAAAAGGGATCAGCCTCAAGTCCATGGTAACCTCTCCACTTCTGCACAAGGCCAGTGTACCGCACACCCTAGGACATGGCGCCTGCCTTCTCTGTTCTCCTCTTTTATTATCCTAACTTTCCTTCTAAATTGGTCTTGGGTATCAAGGTGTAAGGATGCTCCCTTAGGGAAACCACATGGGGTGCTTGAGAATGGTAAAGGGAGTTTCACAGGTAAAGGGAAAGGGAACATTAGTCCAAGTTAACAGTGTTTACATATGGCCCGAGTCCACAGAGAATTCCCTTCACATACCCAGTCCACATAGCATCCATCTCTGTGGTCAGAAAATGTCTCACTGGAGTCTGTTATGTGCTGGGCTTTATTCCAGAAACTGGGGCGACAGCTGGGAAGACAGACAATCAATCCTACATTCTGGAGCATTTTATTGGAAGAGGGTAGGGCAGGCAAGCCAGTTAATACATGATGCTCAGAACGTGACAAGGGCTATAAAGAATGCACAGTGAATGGGGGGCAGTGATTGGGTGTGACAGGAGGAGCGGGGTGCCCTTCATGAGAATTCAGCAGAGAAACCTGTGTCAAGTGCTTGCTCACAGATGTCCCATCATCCTTCAGAGCCCAGGCCAAATGCCCCTTCTTCCAGGATGCATTTATTCACTTCCTTGCCCTGGTCATTTCCTCTTATGAACTTTTTCAGCACTAGGAGCTCTTTCTTATTTAAACACACCAGCATTTCCGTTTTATATTATTTCAAAATATAGAAATAGTTAAAAATGCTTTTGTATTGTTCTAAGACATTGTAGAGCTGTGAGGGAGGCATGTTTGCCTTCCTGGGTCACTGCTGGGAACAGGGCAAATGCTTATTCAGTGAAAATTGCATGAACAGATATAGATCCACTCCCAGATCTGCTCTTCTTCTTGGGTTTCTTAGCTCAGGATGGCACTTACCTACACGCTGGTTTCCAATCTCCTTTTTTATTAACCTTTGCCTTCCATGTGCTGTCCATTCTCCTCCCTTTCCAGTCTCTGGGTCCTTCCTTTTCATCCCTTGACCAATGAGTGAAGACCAGCTCTTACTGTGGATCTACTGCCAATTTCCATTTCCCCGTCCCACTGTTGCACTCACTGCACCATTTTACTTTTAGCTGTGTGTCTTGTTAAAAGTATTGTTTTTTGAATGTTGCTGTTTTATCATTTGTTCTGGGAGTCCATCATTATTATTTTATCAAAAAGAATTAGTTGACACTGAACTATTTCAGAAATATAATATAATCAAGAGACAACGGTGAGGAAGGAAAAAGTTGAAGCTGCACTGATGGCATTGGTAAAAACTAAGGTTCCATTAATTGATGACATACCAAGTGACTTGTTTTAACAAACAGATACATCCCTGGATGCACTCACTAGTGTATGCCAAGAAATTTGGGAGCCAGCTACTGGTCAATTGACTGGAAGAAATCCATATTTGTTCCCATTCCCCCAAAAAGTAATCCAACAGAATGTGGAAATTATCAAATAATATCATCAATATTATATGCAAAGAAAATTCTGTTGAGTATTATTTAAAAAAAACAATTGGAAGCATATGTTGCCAGGAAGTTGCCAGAAATTTGAGCTGAGTTCAAAAGAGGCTATAGTATCAAAGATATAATTGAGGATCTTGACTGAAAGCAGAAAAATATCAGAAAGATGTTTACTTGTGTTTTACTGATTATGCAGACATTTGACTATGTGGATCATAACAACTTATATGACTAATTTGAGCAGTATAGGTGTCCTGGAACACTTAATTATACTCATGAGAAGCCAATATGTAGACCAAGAAATCTGTTTTCAGAATAGAACAAGGGAATGTGCCATGGTTTAAAATTAGTATTGTATCCTTTCTCCTTACCTATTGAATCTGTTTTCTGTGGAGATAATTTGAGAAGCTGGACCATATGAAGAAGAGGATTGGAGGAAGACTCTTCAACAAACTACTATGCAGATGACATAATCTTGCTTGCTGGAGTGAGGAGGATTTAAAGCACTTGCTGCAGAAGACAAAGACTATAGCTTTCAATATGAGCTGCATCTCAATGTGAAGAAAACAAAAATCCTGACCACAGGACTAATAAGATATAAAAATAGATGTAGAAAAGTTTGAAGTGATCAGTGTTTCATTTTACTTGGATCCACAATTAATACCCATGTTAACAGCAGTCAAGAAATAAAAAGATGTGATGAACTGGGAAACACTAGCACTTCAAAGTGCTAAAGAGCAAGGATGTCCATTTAAATGATCTGGCCATGGTCTTCTCAATTACTTCCTATGCATCTGAAAATTGGACAATTTATGAGGAAGATCAAAGAAGAATTGACATCTTTGGATTGTGATGTTGGGGAAGAGTACTGAATATTCAATTGGCCGCCAAAAAAGAGACAAGACTCTCTTAGAGGAAGTGGAACCGGTGTGCTCCTTAGATGCAAAGATGGTGAAATTTTTTGTCTTACATACTTTGGGTATATTGTCAGGAGAGACCAGTCCTTGGAAAAAAAAGACATTTGCTTGGAAAGCTGGAGGTTCAGAGAAAGAGAGGACAACTTTCAAGAAGATTGATTGACACAGTGACTGTAATAATGAGCTCAAATGTATCAGAGATGAAGAGAATGGTATGGAATAGGGAAAAAATAGATCTATTGTTCATAGGATCGCTATGAGTCACTACTATCTAGTTCCAAACTTCTTGTCACTCCAATCAGAAATTCTTTATTCCTTAAGTAACAACTTCTCCTTTCCCCTGTCCCCAACCCCCAATAACCACTTATAAACTTTTATCTCTATGCATTTGCGTATCTTAAATATTTCAAATAAATATAATAATACTGCATGCACATATAAACATATATAACTTGGTAGAAGGAAACAGAAAGCATGTAATTCAAACCCTACATATTACTATTCTACTTCTTGTTGTTGTTGTTGTTAAGTGCCGTCGAGTCGTAGGCGACTCATAGCGACCCTATGAAGGAGAGTCCTCAACGCTTGGGTGTCTCTAATTTTCTCTGCAGGTTCATAGGGTTTCCGGAGGCAAGTTATTATGGAAGTGGATGCCACTCTTCCTTCCAAGCTTGTTTTAACCGGGAGCTCCACCCCACTCTCTGTCCACATTGGGTAACCAGCCATTAACGCATTTGGCACATCAGTGCCACAGTGTTCAGCCTCACAGCAACCAAAAGTGATCACTGTATGGCAACTTGTACACCAGAGCTATACGACCTAGAGGAATGTCTGAACAAAAACAATGAAAGAAAGGCCCAAGGGCCACAGATTATTCTACTTAAGAGTACATTTTTTTATTTCCTTGTATATATCACACACACACACAGAGTATTATTGATCCCTGTTCATAGTCACCTTCCACAGGGCTTTCTTGAGGCTGTGATGTCCTAGTGGTAAAGAGTTACACTATCAATCCAAGGTCACATGGTTCGAATCCACCAGTTGTTCAGTGAGAGAAATAGGAGTTCTCATAGAAATCTGCTCTCATGTGATTCACAGCCTCTGAAAAGCCACTGGAAGGTCAGGTATGAGTTGGTTCCAACTTGATGGTACATAGAGTGTTAATGACAAATATTTAGGAGAGAAGACTGACCACCTTTCTCCAACAGAGTGGCTGTTAGAGTTGAACTACTGACCTTTCAGTTAGTATCGTAATACATGATACACTATATTACCATATATATACACATATTTATATTTCAATATACTGACTTATTTCACTCATAATATTTTCTTTTTATATCATTTTTAAAAATTGTGATTTTTAACAACTTTACCGAAAAGTTGGCTTTTCATTCATTCATGCATTTGCACATTTTCCTACCTCCCCCTCCTCCAGTTCACTTTCTTTTTTCCCCTGTTTTTAATGTACATTTATTGTTGCACGATTTCCTCCTCTTCCCTCCCTTCCCCCTCCCTCCTCCCTGCCTTTCACCTCCCCCAGTCCACTTTGCAATGTTCCTCTTATTCTGGACTGTTATCATACAAATAATGCCTAATTTCATATTCCTTTTAAACAGTTCTTTCCTCCATCTGTTCCAATGCAATGTTCATTTCCTAGTTTCCACCCAACCGCCCACGTCAATCCCATTTTATAACAGTGGTGCCATGTAGTATTTGTCCTTTTGCGACTGAAATATTTCACTCAGCATAATATTTTCAATCCATGTTGTAGCATGCATCAGGATTTCATTTCTCTTTATGACTGAGTAATGAAGTTTTTGAAAGCAATTTTTGAAAATTTACTGGGAGACAGGTGCTGTTGTTCATCAGCTTACCTCATGGTCTGTGCTTAGAGGCAGCATGTGTGAGGGTGACTAGTGTGGACCAGATCACCTGGACTCAAGACCAACTCCATCACATTGAGCTGTGTGGCCTTGGGTAAGTGAGTCCTCTCAGCCTCAGCTACCTCATCCATAAAAGGAAGACCTTATAAATCTATTATGATCATTAAAGGAGTTTAATAACTCTAAAGCCTTTATAACAAAACCCAACTCTTAGGATTGCTTACTAATGTCTGAGAAAACCAACATAATCACAAAATAATTTTGCTTTTTTGTTAACTTGCATCTTTCCCAGTACTGGGAACATATATGAGTTTTGTCCATGATAGAGAAAACCATGCTTTATGAGTTTGGGGATTGGTTTTTGTTTGTTTTGTACTGTTAGCTTGGAGGTCCAGTGGTGCAGGAACACGAGTTCGGATGAAGGACCATATGACAGGAAGTTCTTACCATGGTGGGTGGCGCCATTCTCCTATCTGTGCTAGCACATGGTGACTCAACCAGACACTCTCAGGGGCACCCTTACTCAGTTGTGGCCCTGCCACCTTCAGCTCATGACCTGCCCTATGGGAAGGCTCCTTGGAGCACAGAGGCCCTCATTTCAAAAGCAATCACTGGGCCATCCTGATGGACCCTAGTAGGCTCTGCCACTCACCACATCTCAGCCTTTGCTATGCCTCATGGTGGGAGGCAGCCATGGGAGGGCACGCAGGACCAGGGGGCACTTCATTAGTCTTGAATGAACACGGAGAAATATCCTTTGTTTTCTACCCTCTTGATGCCACCATTCCACTTTTTAAATTGCACCGATGTACATTTCCGCCTCCCCTTTTTAAAAAAAACGTATATGTCTTTGTTCATATCAAGGAGAATTTGGGAAAAAGTAAATTTTAGTCTTTGATCTCAAATCCCATTTTGGAACTGAATTTTCCACAGTCTCCTGGTGGTCTCCTTTTCCCTCTCCCTCTCTCAGAGTTTCTGCAGCTTGAGGAAACTTCTAGAAGCAGCCTGACCCACACCCTTTTCTAATAAAGTCCTTTAGTGGTATCTACTTCATGGGAGACAAGGACACAAGTAAAAAAAGGCCCCACCTCAAGCTCTCTCCAGTTCCTGTCTTGCCATCCCCAACTGTCCAATCACATGGTACCCCCTTTGTGACATATTGTTTCTTTTATGACTTCCTGTTTTCTGACTCCTCTGCCAGAAATCCTTACCCTGTATCCTGTATCCTCACAGGCCTGTCAGACTCCCACTCATCCATCAAGACCTAGCCCAGGCAACTTTCTCTGGGACTCAGCAGTGTTTTGGAGGCCAGCATCAGTGATTCCACTAAAGGTATTTCCAGAGGCTTTGTGGCTATTTAGCCATCAGCTAGTTCCCTTCACTGAACTATCCTTTGAGAGCTGTAACAGTGCTTGACATAGGAAATAATACCCAAGGGTCTTTTTCTAGTTAAGGGTCTAGTTAAGTTAGATAGTTAAAGGTCTTAACTAGCTCCTAGTCCCCCCCCCTCCCTCCTCTGCCCCAGCCTGAGGTTTGCCTACTTGGTTGACTGCCTGAAATTCAGGATTTCTGAGGAATGAAATTCTCTAGCTTCCTCTGTCTCTTGCCCTAGCTGTTTGGTAACCCTGTCTGGTTCTAACCCTACTTGTCCTGAGGAGTCCCCACTGTTCCCTCTGTAGCACTGACTCAGCACCTTCCTGCGTAATGACAGAGACACAGGAATGTCCAAACACTGAAAACCACTCTCCCCAGACAGTCTTCATGATAGGGTGGGGTCATTTATAATTCATGTGAAGGACATCTGATACACAGTCTTCTATCAGCCAGCCGTCTGCATTTAAACTCCATTCCCATCAGTGCTAGGCGCACCCTGACTTGCATGTTAATGGAGCCCACACCATACCAAGGAAGGAGGAATGCCAGCACATGCTCACTGGTGGTTGTTTGCATGAGAACAATTGTCTGTCTCTCTGTGGATGACCAAGGAGAGATGTGGAAGTGGTCATGGCTTTGGAATCAGACAGGACACTCTAAAACAGGATAAAACCTTGGGCTTAAAATACTGCATTCTTTCTTGTATTTGTTTGAGAGGGTGGATCAGAGAAAGAAAGGAAGCTGCTTAGAGAAGCTGTTCAAAACCAAGCAGAATGAGGAAAAGTTGATGTAGAGTCGGTGGGTGTGGCCAGAGAGTGAAAACTGTGGTACAGTTTATGCACTAATTGAAAACTAGAGGTTGGAGTCTACTGAGGCACCTTTAAAGTAAGACCCGGTTGTGCTTTCCCAAGAAATCAACCACTGAAAACCCTTTAGGTCACTGCTCTGTACTGGCACACATGAGGCTGCCATGATTTGACGTTCCACTTCCGAAACAGCTTGCCTCTGGAAACTCTATGAACTTGGAGAAGCAATGAAAGTTATACAAGTGTTCAGGTCTTTTGTTCATAGGGTTGCTATGAGTTGTCTACAACTTGATGGCACACAACAACAGTAGGGGATAAGGGGGCTCAGGTGGCTTAGTGGAAAGGAGCTGAGTTACCAACCCGAAGGCACATGGTTCGAATCCACCAGTTTTCTGTGGGAGAAAGACAATCTCCTCACATGAGTTACTGTCTCTGAAAACCCAATGGAATGTCAGCTACAAGCTGGTTCCAACTTGATGGTATACAAAACTAATACCAACAACAGCAGTAGGGGGAAAACTTTGGTGGTCTAGTGGCTAGGAAGATGAATTGTTAACCCAAATGAGGAGTCTCTTTGGCAGTTTGAATCTACCAGTTACTCCAAGGGAAAAAGATAGGCAGTCCCCTCTGGTGTGATTTGAAAGCCTTTGAAAATCCACTGGATGATCAGCTATAAGCCAGCTCCAACTTGATGGCAATGAGTTTGAGTGGTTTTGGAGTAAAGGAAAACTTGGAATGTTATTCTAGATCTTAAATTGCCAAGGTATGTGGGAAGCTATTATTATAAGAATGTGAAAAAAAAATTTAAAAAAAAAAGAAAAAAAGAGTTTGCGAACCGACCAGCTGCTGCAGCAGGGCCCATGGCGGACACCCAGTACATCCTGCCCAATGACATCGGTGTGTCTAGCTTGGACTGCCGCGAGGCCTTCCGCCTGCTGTCACCCACAGAGCGCATCTATGCCCATCACCTGTTGAGGGCCGCCTGGTATGGAGGCCTGGCTGTGCTGCTGCAGACCTCCCCCGAGGCTCCCTACATCTACGCCCTGCTCAGCCGCCTCTTCTGTGCCCAGGACCCTGACCAGCTGCGCCAGCACGCCCTGGCGGAAGGCCTCACGGAGGAGGAGTATCAGGCGTTCCTGGTCTACGCTGCTGGCGTCTACTCCAACATGGGCAACTATATGTCCTTTGGTGACACCAAGTTTGTCCCCAACTTGCCCAAGGAGAAGCTGGAACGGGTGATCTTGGGGAGCCTGGCTGCTCAACAGCACCCTGAAGAAGTCAGAGGCCTCTGGCAGACTTGTGGGGAGCTCATGTTCTCTCTGGAGCCGCAGCTTCGACACCTGGGGCCGGGGAAGGAGGGCATCACCACCTACTTCTCTGGGAACTGTACCATGGAAGATGCCGAGCTGGCACAAGACTTCCTGGACTCTCAGAACCTTAGTGCTTACAACACACGGCTCTTCAAGGAGACCGGCCAGGATGGGCAGCCCCGCTATGAGGTGCGGCTGGCGTCCGTGCTTGGCACAGAGCCTGCTATGGATTCTGAAGTGACTTCCAAGCTGAAGAGCTATGAATTCCGGGGGAGCTGCTTCCAGGTGACCCGGGGAGACTACTCACCCATCCTCCACAAGGTGGTGGAGCACCTGGAGAAAGCCAAGGCCTACGCAGCCAACAGTTACCAGGAGCAGATGCTGGCCGAGTATATGGACAGCTTCACGCAGGGCTCCATCGAGGCCCACAAGAGGGGCTCCCGCTTCTGGATCCAGGACAAAGGCCCCATAGTGGAGAGTTACATCGGGTTCATCGAGAGCTATGGAGACCCATTTGGTTCCCGGGGAGAGTTTGAAGGCTTCGTGGCCATGGTCAACAAGGCCATGAGCGCCAAGTTTGAGCGGCCGGTGGCGAGTGTGGAGCAGCTGCTGAGGGAGCTGCCCTGCCCCCCCGGCCTTCGAGAAGGACAAGTTCCTCACACCTGACTTCACCTCGCTGGATGTCCTCACCTTCGCCGGCTCCGGCACCCCTGCAGGCATCAACATCCCCAACTATGACGACCTGAGGCAGACAGAAGAAGGCTTTAAGAACGTGTCGCTGGGCAACGTGCTGGCAGTGGCATACGCCACGAAGAGGGAGAAGCTCACCTTCCTGCACGAGGAGGACAAGGACCTGTAAGACCCCTGGAAGGGGCCCTCCTTCGACGTGCAGGTGGGGCTGCATGAGCTGCTGGGCCACGGCAGTGGGAAGCTCTTTGTGCAGGATGAGAAAGGAGCTTTCAATTTTGACCAGGAGACTGTGATTAACCCAGAGACTGGGGAGCAGATCCAGAGCTGGTACCAGAGCGGGGAGACTTGGGACAGCAAATTCAACACCATTGCCTCCAGCTACGAAGAGTGCCGGGCCGAGAGCGTGGGCTTCTACCTCTGCCTCAACCGTCATGTGCTGGAGATCTTGGGCTTTGAGGGGGCCGACGCGGAAGACGTCATCTACGTGAACTGGCTCAACATGGTTCGGGCTGGGTTGCTGGCTCTGGAGTTCTACACCCCTGAGGCCTCGAACTGGAGACAGGCCCACATGCAGGCCTGCTTCGTGATCCTGAGGGTCCTGCTGGAGGCAAGTGAGGGCCTCGTTACCGTCACCCCGACCACAGGCTCCGAGTCCGCCTTGACCGCAGCAAGATCTGGTCTGTGGGCAAGCCCGCCCTGGAGCGCTTCCTGCGGAGACTGCAGGTGCTGAAATTCACAAGGGATGTGGCCGGAGGGCGGGCCCTGTATGAGGGGTATGCAGCTGTGACGGACGCGCCCCCTGAGTGCTTCCTCACCCTCAGGGACACAGTGCTTCTGCGCAAGGAATCTCGGAAACTCATCGTTCAGCCCAACACTCGCCTTGAAGGCTCAGAAGTCCAGCTCCTTGAGTATGAAGCCTCAGCTGCCGGCCTCATCCGATCCTTCTCCGAGCGCTTCCCGGAGGATGGGCCGGAATTGGAGGACATCCTCACCCAGCTAGCTGCGGCTGAAGCCCAGCCGGGTTCTGGAAGAGCCTCACTGAGGTCCCGGCTGGCCAGGCTTGAGGAAGATTCATGTGGCCCTTCCCCCAACTCCACATCAAACCAAGGCTGGGTGAACCTCGTCAGTGTGAGAGGCTAGAGCTGGACCTTGGTGCTACCTGGACTGAGGATGGTGGCACTAAGCCTTCCCGTTTGTTTACCAAATGTTTCCCCTCTGGGATCATGTGTGAGCTGCAGCGCCAGCCAGGGAGTGGGCAAGATAGGGCTTTTAATCCTGTTTTAGATGAAACATGAGCTATGTGATGTGGCCAGATCATGCAGGTGGTACATGACAGAGCCAGGACACTACCTTCTTGCCAAATGCAGAGCTCTTCATGTATTAATTTTATAACCATAAAAATAAATCTTAGGAAACCCCCCCCAAAAAAAGAATGTGACAAATTCTGACTGTAGCGCAGCACTGCTCAGTTTATAAATGACTGTATACCTAATATTTAATCATAAAATGTATCACTTCTTATGAAGAATTTATTCCGTTTACAAATATAAATATTCATACAAAACACTCGATCTGTAATAATTACATTTGCATAAGTATAAAGTGAAACAGAGCTAAACAAATAGAAATTCAAATAGAAGGGAAAGTTAGAGTATGTGACTCTTAGTTGGAATATAAGTCCTACTGAAGGCAAAAGAGCTTTTGTGGCCTAAATGTAAAGAACTGTGCTGCTGTCCCAAAGGCAGAGAGAGGGTTTGAATACACCAGTTGCTCCTTGGAAAAAAAGATGGGTAATAATTTCCTCCCGCTCAATTGATAGCCCCTGAAATACTGACTCTACAACTCATAACAACAGCAGTAACTATGTATTAGATATTCCAAACATAAGTATTAAAAACCGACAGAGGTTATGAGGTTATGTTTTTCTTTCCTGCTAGATTGGCATGGAAGTCCTGCCACACAGGGTCATTATACAGCTGATAGCAAGAAAGAACCCAAGATCCTTTTATTTAGTTATTTTATGTTCTTTAACCATCTTATCTTCAGGTTTCTGTACAGTTTATTACCCTAATCATATTCTATCTAGAAAGGCAGGAGAAGGCATACATAACTTCCTCTTGCATATTTTTGGCCAGAACCTACCCCAAGACCATATCTGCCTGCAAAGGAGGCTGGGAAATGTAACCTATTGTTATGAGTGCTCACATGGTTAGCTAAAATTCCGATTACCATGGAAATAGGAAAATGTGGTGGAATGTTTTCAAAGATGGACAGCGAAATTCCTCTCAACCCTGTAAATCTGGTTTTTCTTACCAAGAGGTGGAGTCTATTTCACATACATTTGTGACTTGCTTTCAGTAACTTCAGAACTTGGTGTTTTTCTAGGTTTCCAAGAGGCCTGGAATTTCCTCTGTAATCATCGAGGATCAAGAAATAAAAAAAGCTTAGTGGAAGTTACTATAAGATGAGAGACAGAGTAGAGATAGACCCCCCTAGGCTCCAGTCATACCAGTCACCTTTGCTGAAGAAAGGGCCAAATCTGGCTCCTAGCTTGCTATAGTCATATGTCCCCAGAGGACACCATGAGAAACAGAACAGTAAAAAAATCCTTTGGATCTTGAGAACGAGTAAATTCTTTCAGATCACTTGGTATTCTCTTTCATTGCCATAGATTTGGAACCAATTCACAGCTCAACAGGTTTTTTGAGGTTGTAAGTCACATGGATGGAGCTTGCCCATGTGTTTTTTTACTTACTCAGTATTAATGTAGTTTATTAAAAAGCAATAGAAGATACAATTTAAAGGGAGAATAAAGGGACAACTGCTAGCTTCAATCATGAAATTTCATGAACTCTTGTATTTAACAACTACTTGGAGAAGTTACTGCAGGTTTTCTTGTTTTAAGAGGTTGTTGCTATTGTTAGGTGATGTCAAGTATAATTCATGATGATCTTATAAAGACCAGATCTGAGCCCTATCTTGTGTCAAGATCCTATCTTGTGCCAACCTCACCATATCTGACACTCTGAAGCTTACTGCTTTGTCAATCTACCTGCTGTAGACACCGTGTTACTCCACTCTCTTTCACCATCCTCCCAGCCTTGCAAGCATAATGCTTTTATCCACAGAATAGCCTTTCCTAGCAGCATGCCCAAAGTATGCAAGATAAAGCTTTGCCATCCCTGCCTCCCAACAGTACTCTCGTTGGACCTTCTCCAAGACATATTTATTTGTTCTTTCGTCAGTCCATTGGGTATTCAGTACTCTTTTCCAACATCACATTTCAAAGGCATCAATTTTTCTTCTGTCATCCTTATTCACTGTCCAGCTCTCAGTAGCATAGCAAGTGAAAAGACCTGGTCTGAATCAAGCACACCTTAGTTCTCAAACTAAGATCATATTCCTCAGTAATTTGGAGAGCTCCCTAACTGCGGATTTACCCAGTGCAATACGTCTTCTGATTTCCTGACTGATAATTTTAAGAGTATTGATTGTAGATCCAAGTAAGATGAATTTGTTGACAGTTTCAATCTTTTCTCCTTCTATTATAATGCCATCTATTGGTCCAGTGATAAGAATTTTATTTTCTTGAGCTTAAGATACAACCCACATTGACGGCTGTTTGATCAACAGTAAATGTTTCAAGTTTTCCTCACTTTGAGGAACCAAGGTTGTAATCATCTGCCTACTGAAGGATATTGTTGAGTCTTTCTCTAAGCCTGATGCCCCATTCTTCTTCATAGAGTCCAGCTGCTTGAATAATTTACTCAGCATACAGATTGACAAGGTATGGAGAAAGGATACAACCCTGACACATGCTGAGTTAGGTGAAGGCATGAAGTTATCACCTTCAGTATACACTGAAGATCTCAACCAAGAACTAGTTTTAGATTAAGACTAAAGACTAGTCCTTGAGTATCTGGCTCAAAATATCTAGTGGGAAGATTTTGACATTACCTCTCCCAGTGTGCTACAAATATAATTATCAACAGAGAGCAAGAGACATGAAGGGAACTTACTAACTTCCCATTGGGAGCCCAGACTGAGAGGTAGCCTGTTCCTAAAAATTAGAAGAAACCTCCAGTGCTACTAAACTACGGTGGGAAGTGAAAGAGTATATTATGAAAGAAATATTTTTATGCTACTTCGGAATTCTAGGAACATGATGGGAATATTTTTTTAAAATCCTAGTCAAAACCACTCTATGAACTTTGATAAATGTCGATAGTTGTAAAGGGGTTTCAAGCCTTTTGTTCATAGGGTCACTATGAGTTGTGCTAGACTCGAAGGCAATCAACAACAACAACAGAATTATAATGCAAGACATGGGAAATTAAAGGAAACAAAACTGGCAAATATGAAAGAAAAGTCTCTCTTTTGAAGATGGTATGATCCAGGCATTAAGAAAAAAAAAATCCCAGAGACTCAACAAAAATCCTAGAGACTCAACAAGAAAATGAAGAAAACTAAAAGAAGAATTCAGCAAAGCAGCAGGGTACGAGAACAAAATTTAAAAAATTGATTTCTCTACACTTTTAATAAAGAGAACTCTGAAAAGAAAATCAGGAAAATAATGCCTTTTATAATAATGGTAAAATGTTTAATGTTTAAAATGAAATCTAGTCATAAGCTTAAAAAACTTTTTCCAATAGGGTGAAAAGAAAATCTTCTGACTGGGGAAAAAGCATTTGTCAATACCATCTCAGACAAGGGTTCTCATAACAAAAGTTTGCAGAATGCTACTGGGCTTCCAGAAGAAAAAGATTGATGATCCAGTTACAAAATAGGCAAAAGACATGGAAAAACCTCACAGAGGAAAACACTCAGATGGCCAACAGACACATGAAGAAAAGCTCAAAATTGTTGGCAATAAGAAAGATGCAAATCAAAACCACAATGAGATACTATCTCACCCCAGTAACAGTGGCAATGTTTAGCAGGACAGCAAGCAATGAATGCTGGAGAGGATGTGGAGAGATTAAAACTCTCATACACTGTTGGTGGGATTGTAAAATGGTACAGCCACACTAGTAGGCAGTTTGGTGTTTCCTCACAAAGTTAAACATAAAAACTCTGTATAACCCAGCTATTCGACTCCTAGGAATACACCCCAAGGAAATGAGAACTGAGACACAAGCAGAGATTTGGACACTAATGTTTATAGCAGTGTTATTCACCATCTCAAGAAAGTGGAAACAGCCCAAATGTCCAACCACAACCAAATGCATTGAGAAATTATTGTACATTCACACAATGGAGTACTATCCAGCACTCAGGAGCAATGAAAAATACTGCGTAACTTAGGAGAGACTGGAGAGCAGTATGCTGAGTGAACTAACTTAGTCTCATAAAGACAAATAGAGCATTATGCTGAGTAAACTCAATTTCATAAAGACAAATACTGTATAAGACAAATATTGTAAAAATAGAAGGATAACTAGTAAAACAAGTATGGGAATCCAAGAGGGGAGAGGGTGGGAGTTGAGGAGTGCAGATGGATAGAGGTGAAATCACAGGGTTGCACAATTTGGTGGGTAGAGGAAAGGGGTAAAGGAAATGAGAAAGATCTAGCAGGGATCTAAAAAGATGTGATAATGGTGGGCATAGTCTAATGGTGATTAATTTTATAAAATATAATAAATGGGAATGATTGTATGAAACACAATGTATACAAACTGTAAGCAAACCAATATAAAATAGAAATTTAAACAATAGAAATCTAACCAGAGGCCATAAAAGTCCTCTACAGAGAAAGCTATATAAACTACTACTACAAGAAACTTCTAAGTGCTAAAGAGCAATGACCAATTTAAAGACTCAGGTGTGCCTGATCCTCGCCACAGTATCTTCAATTGCTTCCAGTATATCTGAGAATTATACAATCGATAACGATGACAGAAGACCAATACATGCCTTTGAATAGCAGTTCTGGCAATATGGATCATCCCACGGATTGCCAGAAGTACAAACGAGTCTATTGTGGAGGAAGTGTGACCAGTGGTGCTCTTAGAGGAAAGGAGAGGGAAACTTTGTCTCATATCCTTTGGGCATATTGTCAGGAGGGACCAATCCTTGGAAAAAGACCCTTTCCTTTCCCAGAATGATGTCTTTTGTTGTAAATGTTCTTAAAATGGGATCACTTGTTTTTTAAATTTTTTTCTTTTGTGCACGCTGGAATAACAGATGTTTGTTTGCTTTCTTGATGAATATATTCCACCCAACAGATAATTTGAAAATTTAATAAAATTTATAATAAAGTTCTTGTGGCTACTATTTTTGTTCCTTTATCTGCCATCATTAATTCATATTTTAAATAAAACAAACTCAAGTTCAAGGATTGGAGAAGGGGGTATAATTTATATATGTGAAGGTATGCATATTACTTTATATCTCTTGTAACTTCAGATCACCTATGATATCAATCTGGAGAATAAAGTGCGCCTAATCCAGGCCCTAGTCTTTGCAATTACTTGCTATGTGTCAGAAATCCCTGGACAATGATCAGGGATGATAGAAGGAAAATTGATGCTTTTGAGCTTTGATGCTGGAGAAGAGCAGTGACTACACAACAGACTGCTAGGAAAACAAACAAGTTCATCCTAGAGAGGGTGAAAACCAGCTACTCATTGGAGGCAAGGATTCTGAGCTTCATCTGACATACTTGTGGACATGTTGCAAGGAGGGACCAGTTCTTGGAGAGGGACGTCATGCTTGGGAGGTGGAGGGACAGCGCAGGAGAGGAAGACCCTAGATGAGATAGATTGATTCAGTGACTGGGATTATGCGAGTAAGTGTGTCAGAGAAAATAAGATTGGCACAGGGTTTAGAGCAGGGTTTAGGGCTGTTGCACACAGAGTCACTATGAGTCGTAGGCAACTCGACAGCACACAACAACAACAACAACACTGATTGGGTGCCCAAAGGTAAAATGACAGGACGTGGTGAGTTAGTAGACTCATGGTGACTGAATGCCAAGGAAGAATGTAGGTTTTAGGTAATGTGACATATTGACTATGAGATCAGAGAAGCTGGAGGAAGTGGAAGTGTAAAAGACAATTTTGAATTTAAGTTTAGACATGTTCAGCTTGAGGCATCACATCTCTAAGAAGAGATGTCACATTGTTGTTGTTGATTGATGTCAAGTGGAACACAACTCATAGTGACTCCATGAACAAAAGACCTAATGCCTTTCTGTAAGTTTCTCCAAGTTCATAGACTTTTCATAGGCATGTGGTTCAGGAAGTGGATGCCACTCCTGCTTCCAAACCTATCCTACCACTGGGAGCTCGACCAAACACTGTCCACATTGGTAAAATCATTATGGTATTTGATGCCCTGATGGCACAGGTTCAGCATCACAGCAAACCCAGATTACCTCAGTACAGCAAATTGACAAGGAGTGACATACAAAGTGGAAGAATGTGCCTCCCAAATAAAGCAACACTAGCCTCACTTAGCAGTGGTTAAGTGTTGTCAAGTTGAATACATAGCGACCCTATGAACAAAAGACATGAACTCTGTTCTATAATTAACATCATTTCTTTATGTTTATGGAGTTTATGGAGTTTACAGAGCATCTGGTGTAGGAAATAGATGCCACTCCTTCTTTCAAACCGGAATCAATCTGGAGGTCCTCCAAACAGTGTGCATGATGGGTAACCCTCATGGCATTTGATACAGCTATAGCACAGTGCTGAAACTGAGGAGGACCTGAAGCACTTGCTGCAGAGGGTCAAGGACTGCAGCTTCCGATATGGATTGAGGCTCAATGTCAAGAAGACAAAGATTCTCACCACTGGACCAATTGGCAGCATCAGGATGGATGGTGAAGAGATTGAGATTGTTCTCAGCTTCAGTTTGCTTGTCTCCACAGTCAACACTCTTGGCACCAGTAGCCAGGAAATTAAAAGATGTATTGCCATGGGAAAGTCTGCTGTTGGGGACCCTTCCAAAGTTCTGAAGAGCAACAGTGTCTCTCTGGAGACTAAGGTGTGTCTGATACAGGCCATGGTCTTTGCAATCACTTGTTATGTATCAGAGAATTGGACAATGACTAGGGAGGATAGAAGGAGGGTTGATGCCTCTGAGCTGTGGTGCTGGAGAAGAGTGTTGAGGGTACAGTGGACTGCTAGGAAAACAAACAGATTCATCCTGGAAAGGGTTAAACCGGGTGGCTCCTTGGAGGCAAGGATTCTGAGGCTTCATCTTACATGCTTTGGACATGTTGTAAGGATGACCGGTCCTTGGAGAGGGACATCGCAGGATAGGAATGCCCTCTATGAGGTGGATTGATTCAGTGACTGGGATAATCAGGGTGGGTGTGTTGGAGAGAGTGCAATTGGCACAGGACAGAGCAGAGTTTAGGGCCATTGTACATAGGGTTGCTATGAGTTGTGACTTGACAGCTCATAACAACAACAACAACAACAACAACAACAACAACAACATGGCACAGTGATTGGCAACTCCAAATTATTCAGTACAGCAAAAAGACAAACTTGCTGTACCACTTAAAGAATGTTCACACACTCAGCAAATGCTGTTGACTATGCTTCACCCTTGGGTCATTGTAAACTAGAGCAAAAGCTGCTTGTGGAGGGAAAAACTATTGACACAAACCAAACATCATCAAAGAATGTAGCTTTCAATATTGATTGCATTACCAATAATCTAAACCATACACAGACCAAACACAAACTAAGACTTTCCTTATGTGATCCCCATCAAGATGGGAGAAACTGGTGGTTATATAATAAGTTAAAAAATTAGGAGAGGGGACATTTGGAGACTATTGGTACACAGTGATACATTTGAAGGTGAGAATGGTGGACAATGTTTAGAGAGAGACAGTGGATAAGACAAGATAAAGGACAAGTGCCAGAAGATTTTCAGACTTCAATAGCAATCATTAATAGCAGACATCAAAAACTCCTGTAAAGGAGTTTACAGAGAGAGTGTGTGGAAAACAAGGAAGATGAGAAGTCAAGAAGCCAAGCATAGAGAAAGTTTCAAGGAAAGGTTAAGAATGGTGAAGTTTGAAAATGATACACCTACTAACATAGGTGAATTATTTCAGTGGAGTTGGATGCCATCAAGTTGATTTGGATTTACAGCAGGACTACAAGATAGAGTATAACCACCTCATAGAGTTCCCTAGACTGTAATCTTCAAGGAAATACATTTCCAGGTCTTTTCTCCTGTGGAGCTGCTGGATGAACTCAAATTCCTCTCCGGTAAGTTAGCAACTGTGTGCTTAACTGTTTTACCACTAGAGCTACTTTTAAGAGGAGTGATGGTAGTAAAAAACATAAGCAGAGTCTGGTCCTCCACTTAATTAATTTATCTATGGAATCACCATGAGAAGAAATTGACTCAATAGTAACTCGTTTGGTTTTATTATTTGTTTACTAGCTGGACTCCATAAAAAGGAATGGGGCATCAGGATCAGAGGAAGATTCATCAATAACCTGCATTATGCAGAGCACACAAGTTTGTTAGTTGAAAGTAAGGAGGATTTAAAGTCCTTGCTGCAGAAAACAAGCATGGATTACATCTTAGCATCAAGAAAACAAAGGCCCTCATCTCTGGACCAATAGACAACATGATACACAGAGGATTGAAGCTGTCAAGGATTTAATATTGTTTGCCTCAACAATCCCTTGGAATGAGCAATCAGGAGAAGTCAGCTGTCAAGGATCTCTCTAAAATACATAAGAACAATGATGTCAGCTTGAAGACTAAGGTATGTCTGAGTTAAGCCATGGTCTTTTCAATCACCTGCTACACATCTGAGAGCTGGACAATGAATAAGGTTGTCAGAGAGAGAGAAAAAGAAAGAATGTCTTTGAGTTGTGGTGCTGGAGAAGAGTATTTAGTATCCCATGAACTACCAAAAGATGAAATAGATATCTCTTGGAAAAAGTACAGCTAGAGCACCCCATGGAGGCAAAAGTAACAAAGCTATATGTCTTCTACTTTTGACATGTTGGTAGGATAGGCCATTCCTTGGAAAGTGCTATCATGCTTGGAAATATGGAGGATCAGTAAAGGAGAAGACGACCCCCAGTGAGGGATTCATGTAGAGAATGCAGCAATGGGCTCAAGTGTGTCAGAGATGGTTAGTGGGGCACACCACAGGACAGTGCTTAGGGATATTGTTAATAGAGTTGCTATGAGTCATACTTGAATTGATGGCACCTAACAACAACAAAAACAACAACAGTTCACTTTACTTATGACATCCTCTCTTCGACTCCTCCTCTGTTCTTTTCATTTTTTCTTCTTAAGTTTATTAGCAACTAATCATAAAATTCCAGTCAAATCTACCTCCATTTTACTTCAATAAAAAGATAGTCATATAATGCAAGTAATGGAAGTCCTTGGATGGTACAAATGATTAAACTAAAAGGTTGGAGGTTTGAATCATTCACAAGCACCTTGGGAGGCAGGACTGGTAATCTTGGGAAAGGTTACAGCCTTGAAAACCCAGTAGAGCAGTTCTACTCTGCATACCTGGGGTTGTCCTGAGTCAGAATTTACTTGATGGCAACTAACAACATCACAGTAACCACAGATACTAATCTTCACAAGGACACAAATGGCCCTAAATCACACAGCTCATTTCTGAGAATGCCAGGATAATGATTGCTTTAAAACATGTTGTTGTTGTTGTTATGTGCCGTCGAGTCGCCTGCGACTCATAGCGACCCTATGTACAACAGCCCTAAACTCCGCTCTGTCCTGTGCCAATCACA
>NW_006399816.1:69189-72175 GCF_000299155.1 Elephantulus edwardii | reverse complement strand
TGCGCTCCAGTGCAATTTTCAGAGTCTCTTCTGACATCCATTTTGGTCTTTTCTTTCTCTTCTGTCTTTGCAATGGCCGTTTGCCCTCTTCCTGGATGATACTCTTCAGATTTAAAACATGACTACAAGAAAATGTCTTTTCAGTTGATGACATGTGAAGAAAATACAGAGACAAGAGCTACAGTGTTTTTCATTCCAACATAAGTGCTCATTTCCTGGATGAATTAGTAGCTTACAGGTAAAAAAGAAGGTGTCCTTTCCAAAATGGTTGTTTATTTTTATCCAAGAGACCAATTTCCTCTACCTTCATATTCTTAGAATAGATTAGAAATCTTCACAAATCTTCCTCTTCAAAGGGTCATCTCTATCCTTCAGGTAGAGATGCAATTGTGATCAATGCTCTATTTATTTTCAATCACATATGAACACGGCCAAACATCTGAGTTGTAAGATCTAATTTTCCCCCCAAGAATCTAATTTTTCTTTTTGCCATTATGTGGATTTTGTCATTTCCTATCCCACTCATGAAGATAAACAGATAAAACACAGTTAGCCCCAGGCAGCTAGAATAGTTGAAGGTCAACAATGAGAAATCCTTCTGTACAATGCAATGAATTAACAGTAATTTAACTTTTGTCTGTAAAGAACACCAATTGTATTGTACCATGAAGAATGCCTTCTGTTGTCAAATAAAGTGGAGAATGAATGTGGGTTTCCATGAACTTTTTCTCCCGTGTACTTTCAATGTTCACTAGTACTTAGCTGATCATAACTGATTTATGAGAATCATTGGAGAAATTTCCAAGTTTATGAAAGGAAGGTTAAATTAATTTTTCAGGAAGTAAAATGGAATGAGTTCTTAATTAAAAAGAAAAACTCCACAGATAAAAATGCATAGCAACTATTTATCCACACTATAAAGTCAGTATGACAAAGCAATTCCGTGTTGAGTGCTGCTAAATTATTAACATACAGGCTGTTCCTTTCATTAGGCAGAATTTGTAATGTTTTGCAGAGAGAAGCCTGTGGTACTAGTTAAGAGACTTATGTCAAGAACTGAGAATGCTAATTCCTCGGTGGGATTTTTATATGATTATCTTACCACTAGACTGAGAGGTAATATCATGATAGATGGAGAAAATGTTAGAATTGTCAACACTTCCTCTTACTTGGATACACAGTCAACATCCTTGGTACCAGACATCATGAGACCAGGAGACATGGCATTCAGAAAGTCTGCAGTCAGGCACCTCTCAAACCTGAAACTTACAGCGTCCCTTTTCAGCAGGAAGTAGCTAAGAGAATACAGAATACTCCGTCCCCTTTTCCTTATGAATCAGGGTGAAGTCTCAGGGAGGAGTGATAGGGAATGGCAATAGGATACACTGACAAAGGAGATTAATCAGAACTGGCTTAGACAAGCACTGTGGCAATGGGACAATTAAAACAGACTTTCAAGGGGGGAAAAGAAAAAAAGAGAAACAAACTGGGGGGGGTAGAGAAAATTGTGCAACAATGAATGAATGGAAATCCAAAATCTCTGTAAATGTTCATTAAAATTAATAAAGTTTAATGAAAATGAAAAAAAGAAAATAGCAATAAAAAAAAATTTACTGTAGTAATCATGTAGCTGAAACCACCATGTCAATCTTGCTCCTTTGAAAGTCTTCCTCTCCTTTGCTGATCTCCCGCTTACTAAGCATGGTGTCTCTTTCCAAAGAATACCATTGTTTATGTACATATCCAAAGAATAAAAGATGAAGTTTCACCATCTTCGCCTCCACAGAGCACTCTAGCTACACTTTTTCAAGGACATATCAGTTTTCTTTTCTTTTTCTTTTTTTACAGCCCATGGGATATTCAGTATTCTTTTCCAATACCATAAAGGTATCAATTTTTTGGTCATCCTCATTGATTGTCCAGCTCTCTGATGCATAACAGGTGATTGAGAAGTCCATGGCATGAATCAGGCACACCTTAGTCTTCTAAGTGACAATATTACTCTTCAGTATTTTGGAGTGGTCCCTGACAGCAGACTTGCACAAAGCAATATGTTTCCTGATTTCCTGACAGCTGGAACCAAGGATATTGATTATTGATCTAAGCAAGATGAAATCATTGATGGCTTCAATCCATCTATCATAATGTTAACTATTGTATTGTTGATTATCATCATGTTGACTCATGGCACAGGATAGGGAAGGATTCAGGTTGGCTGTTCATAGGGTCACTATGAGTCATGCTTGATTCGACAGCAACTACCAACAACAACAAGGATGTCGATTTGGAGACTGAGCTTCACCTAATTCAGCCCACAGTCTTTTCAATCACTTTCTATGCATTGGAGAGCTGGACAGTGAATAAGGATGGCAGAAAAAGTGATGCCTTTGAGCTGTGGTGTTAGAGAAGAACACTGACTATCTCATGGACTTCCAAAAAAGCAAACAGGTATGTCTTGGAGAAAGTGTAGCCAAAGTGCTCCTTGGATGCAAAGTTTCATCTCACATAAGTTGAGTACGTTATTAGAAGGAGCCATTCCTTAGAGAAGGATATCATGCAGGAAAGGTGAAGGGTGAGCGAAAGAGAGGAAAACACTCAATGAGATGAACATGGTGACTGCAGCAATGGCTTCAAGTATGTCAGAAAAGATGAGGATGGCACAGGATTCAGGTCTGCTGTTCATGGGGTTTCTATGAGCTGTACTTGATTTGAGGTCACCTAACAACAATGCATGTGAAACAGGAAGCTCTGGTAACATAGTGCCTAGCAAGCTTCACTGCTAACCCACAGGCTATGCCTTTCTGGTGGTTCAAATCCACCTACAGTTACACAGGAGAAAGACAGACAAGCTCTTCCCCTGTGATTTACAGCCCCAGAAACCAGTTTGAAAGAGCTATGAGCTGGTTCTGACTCAACAGTGATTTTAAAAACAAGAACAAAAAATCATACCAACCTGTGTTTTAATTCTAGCAATAATAATTAGAAT
>NW_006399816.1:61091-69039 GCF_000299155.1 Elephantulus edwardii | reverse complement strand
TATATGAAGTGATTATTAGAAATGATCTACTCTCAGTGGCAAAATTCTTATATTCCTTTGATGATGTCACCCTATGTACACTACTGTTTTCACAACAATGTAAGAAACTCGTGGCTGTGAAGTCAGAACTGACTCATAGTTGATCCTCCAGTGGGTTTTTAGGAGGTTGTAAATCACAAGGGAAGAAATTGTCCCTTGTGATCTTCTTGGATGTGGCCTCCAGTGGATTCAGCTGCCAGAGAGATACCACCTTTGAGTTAGTAATGAAACTCCCTGTGGACTATGACAAGAGAACTTCCACAATGATGTATAAGAAAAATTCAAGCAACTTTTAAAAGGATTATGTCCTTACACTGTCCGTAAGCCTGAAAGTAGAAACAGAATCTCAGTGCTGTCTTAGTATTTTCTCTTATTGTGTAAGTGAACTCTTTCCCTCTTCCCTTTAAGAGGTCTTTACCTTTCTTATTGTTTTCTAAGCTTAACATTTTATCACTTCAGCTCTTTATGTGGTTCCCACACTGTTTTCTTCTGGGAAAGTTTTATCTGGTTTGGGTTTGTTTTTGTTTTTTACTGTAATTTGAGTATAAGTTTGAAAAGCCTATTGATTTTTTTATTCAATTGTTCATATACATTTTATAACATTAATTACAATACCTATCATGTTTGATGATCCTCTTATTATATTCCCTTACCCTTTACTGATCTTAGTAAATGTCGATTGTCTATTAATTTTTACTGCTTTCTAATCCATTTTCCATTCTTGGTAACCATCTAAGAATGATTTTTTTTCCTGTGTGTAAATATATCCTTAGTTTGTTATAATAGTGGTTTATACAATATTTGCATTTTCGTGACTAATTCCACTCAGCACACAATGTCCTTAGGTTCATATAGTGTTTGGAAAATTCTTTATCATTCTTTAGAGTTGCCTAGTACTCTGTTGTGTGAATGTACCATAGTTTGTTTCTTTTCATCCACCAATGGACATTTGAGTTGTTTCTACCTCTTTGCTTTTGTAAACAGTGCTGTAATAAATATGGCATGTATATACATTTGTTTCAAAGCTCTTGGTTCTTTAGGATATAAATATGTATATATGTGTATATAAATTTATCCTATAGTATATATGATATTATATAGTCACATCCTGTCCCTGACAGAGGAGCCAGGTGCCATCCATGCCATGATATCTGTACACTTGTTTTTTTATGGGTTGCTCTTAGGAACACAACCACTTGCTAGTTTGTTGTACTGGGAGAGTGATTTGCATGTTGCTACTTATTTTATAGCTTAGGCATAGATGTGTATGCTTCTTTATTATTTTCTCTTATGAATACAGCACTTGTCTTTCAGTTTTCTGTATTTGAGTAACTTGCAATTTGCTGTGATGTTCATTATGCCACCTGTTCTTAAAATAACAGTGGAATTACCCACAGTGGATATATTTCAGTGGAGCTTCCAGACTAAGACAGAGTATAAAGTAGAAATGAGCATTTACTTCTGAAATAACAGGCCTTCATAATCCCTAGAAACAATAGAGAAATACTGTTAGATATAGGTCCTCAGATTGGAAGACACTAAAGAATGAAGAGAATCAGTTTTAAACATCTCTTAATAAGTAGGGAATAGAATGCAAAAAGTATGAATCTAGAAATACTTAAAAGTCATCAAAAAGGATATGGAATGTATATAGATCAACATTCTAGGCAATCGCAGGCTGAGATGGACTAGTATTAGCCACTTTGAATCAGGCTCTAGGACCTATTATGATGGGAAAGAATATTTGAGAAAGAATGATATTGTGTTTATAGTAAAAAGGATCCATTCTGAAGTACAATGCCGTAAGT
Organism: Elephantulus edwardii; assembly: GCF_000299155.1. NCBI lineage: Eukaryota > Metazoa > Chordata > Mammalia > Macroscelidea > Macroscelididae > Elephantulus > Elephantulus edwardii. Next base: position 67,192 of record NW_006399816.1, on the reverse strand, counting down.
GATAGGATACTTATCCATGTACACACAAGGAAAACTTGTGAACACAACTATTATTCAAATAAAGACCCTCTATGAGGTGGATTGATTCAATGACTGGGGTAATTGGGATGGGTGTGTCAGAGGCAATGCGATTGGCACAGGATAGATCAGGGTTTAGGGCTGTTGTACATAGGGTCGCTATGAGTCGCAAACGACTTGATGGCACGTAACAACAACAACAACAACTACAGCCAAAGATGAGGAAACTCAGGATTGCTATGAACTTTTGCAGTCTTAAATTCATCAAACAGTCAAAATTCATTAATAATAATTGGTTACTGGATTGCAAAAGTTGGACAAGAAGAAGCACCTGGTAATCAGAGATTATGGACATAGTGACAGAAATGAGACTGGAGAAATGACTGAATTGTATATATTCAATGACTTATTACAAATATTTTTTAAAACACAAATGATGACTATGCACATGGACTGCACCTGATGGATCCACGCAGGAATAAGATTGACTAAATCTGTGCAAAGAACAATTGGAAAAGCTCAATATCAACAGTTAACCAGCCCAGGTGCTGACTATGACCATCAATTACACATGTGCAATTTCAAATTGAAGCTAAAGAAAATGAAAACAGGTCCATAAGAACCAAAATATGACCTGAAGTCTGTCCCACCTGAATTTAAGAACCATTTCAAGACTAGGTTTGAATCATTGAATATCAGTAATCGAAGACCAAAGCATGAAATGTCATCAAGGACGCCATCTATGAAGAAAGCAAAAGGGCCCTACAAAGATAGGGTAGAATAAAAAGACCAAAATGTAAGTCTGAAAAGACTCTGAAGCTTGCATTGGAATGAAAAGAAGCCAAAACAAAAGATAGCAGTGCTGATGTCAGATGGATCTTGGCTGAAAGCAGAGAATGCCAGAAGGATTTGTGCTTTCTTGACTATGCAAAGGCATCTGACTGTGAATAACAACAATTGTAGGAGAACGGGAACTCCAAAACACATAACTGTACAAATGTGAAACCTGTACCTGGTCCAAGAAGCTGTTTTATGAACAGAGCAAGGGAAGATTGCTTTGTTTAAAATTTAAAATTCAATCTGTATGCTGAGCAAATTATTCAAGAAGCTGGATTTTATGAAGAAGAACGGGTTTTGAAGCTGGATTGTATGAAGAAGAATGTGTCATCAGGATTTGAGGAAGCCTCATAAACAACCTAAGTTTTGCAGGTGACACAAACTTGCTTGCAGAAAGTATGAAGATGACTTGAACAACTTAACTGAAGAAGATCAGAGACTACAACTTCTGGACTGATTGATGGATAGAATCTCCACATCTCAATATCAAGAAAACAAAAATCCTCTCCACTAAATCAATAAACAGCATCATGACAGATGGGGAAAATATTGAAGTAACCAATGAATTATTTCATTTTACTTGGATCAACAATCAACACCTGTGGTAGCAGCAGCCAAGAAATCAAAAGATTCTCAAGGAGAGTGTGCTGTCAAGGACTTTTCAAAAATTTTAAAGAGCAAGGATGTCAGTTCAAAGACTAAGGTGCACCTGATCAAATTCATAGTATTTAAAATTGCTCCATATGCATCTGAAAGTTGGAGAAAGAATAAGCATGACTGAAGAATTTATGCCTTTGAATTGTGTTATACCTCTATGTCATACATAAAAATTAGCTCATGTTGGATCAAAGACATACACTTATACCTAAAATTCTAAAGATAAAAAAAAATTAGGGACAATTTAAGAGCCTACCTACATTTATGGTCTAAATAGACTATCAAATATAACTGAAAATCACATTATGCAGAGGATTTAACTACACAACTGTGGCTTTCTAAAAAGTAACTCCTATGTGCATCAAAAGACTTCTTCAAAAGAGTGAAAAGAAACATTATTTGGCAATGACCCAAGACTCATTTCTAAAATGTATAGAAAATTCCAATATGACACAACAAAAAAGATGAAAAGTCCAATTACAAAGTAAGCAGAGGACATGAAAAGACACTTTATAGAAGAAGACATTCAAGTGATAAACAAACACACTTAACTGATTTTGTTGTTAGATGCCATTGAGTTGATGCCAACTCACAACAACCCTGAGTAAAACAGAAGAAAACACTGCCTGGTCCAGCCCTGTCCTCATAACTGTTGCCATGTTTGATCTCATTATTGTAGCCACTATGCCAATCTATCTCATGGAAAAATCTTCCTCTTTTCACTGACCATCAACTTTACCAAGGACAATGCCTTTTCTTCAAGGATTGGTCCCTTCTAATAAGATGTTCAAAGTCTCACTGTGTTGTTTTCTAGGGAGCACTCTACCTACATTTTTCTTCTAAGACTGAACTACTTATTCATCAAAAGCATCACGCCCAGAAGTGACTATAATAACCTAACTGATTGTCTAATAAGTGAAGACCATCTGAATTCTTGTTTTAGATACCTAACATTTCTAGCAATATTGTGATAGATGGAGAAAAAAAATTGAAATTGTCAATGATTTAATCTTATTGTGGTCAACATTTAATAACCTTGGTACTTGTTTTTGTTATGTGCTGTTAAGTTGTCTGCAACTCATAGAGACCCTCTGTACATTAGCTCTGAAGCCTGCCCTGTCCAGTCTCACTGACTCCGACATGCCTACCCCCATTGCCCCCGATACTGTATTGATCCACCTCATCTGCTCTCTTGCACTCTATCTCCACCATTCTGAGCATGATGTCCTTCTCCAAGGAGCGGTCCCTCCTGGTCATATACCCAAAGTATGTGAGACAGAGATTCAAAATTCTAGCCTCCAAGGAGAAACTTGGTTTCATCCTCTCCAAAGCAGACCTATTTATTTTCTTGGCAGTGCATGGTATGTTCAAGACTCTTCTCCATCATCAAATCTCAAGGGCATCAATTATTCTTCTGTCATCCTTAGTCATTATTTAGTTCTCTAATGCATGGTTCAAAATTGGGAAGGGCATATGCCAGGGATGTGTCCTGTCTCCATACCTTTTCAACCTGTATGTAGAACAGATTATACAGGAGGCTGTGCTCTATGAGGAGAAATGTGGGGTCAGGATTGGTGGAAGATCTATCAACAATCTGCGTTATGCAGATGACACAACCCTGCTTGCTGAAACCGAGGAGGACCTGAAGTGCTTGCTGCAGAAGGTCAAGGACTGCAGCCTACAATATGGATTGGAGCTCAATGTCAAGAAGACAAAGATTCTCACTACTGGACCAATTGGCAGCATCAGGATTGATGGTGAAGAGATTGAAATTGTTCACAGCTTTAGTCTGCTTGGCTCCACAGTCAACACTCTCGGCACCAGTAGCCAGAAAATTAAAAGATGTATTGTGATGGGAAAGTCTGCTGTTAGGGACCTCTCCAAAGTACTGAAGAGCAATGGTGTCCTTTGGAGACTAAGGTGTATCTGATACAGGCCATGGTCTTTGCAATCACTTGTTATGCATCAGAGAGTTGGGCAGTGACTAGGGAGGATAGAAGGAGAATTGATGCCTTTGAGCTGTGGTGCTGGAGAGGAGTATTGAGGGTACCATGGTCTGCTAGGAAAACAAGCAGATTCATCCTAGAGAGGGTTAAACTAGGCAGCTCCTTGGAGGCAAGGATTCTGAGGCTTCGTCTAACATATTTTGGACATGTTGTAATCAGGTATCGGTCCTTGGAGAGGGACACCATGCTTGGTAGGGTGGAGGGACAGTGCAGGAGAAGAAGGCCCTCTATGAGGTGGATTGATTCAGTGACTAGGGTAATCCTGATGTGTATATTGGAGACAGTGTAATTGGCACAGGACAGAGCAGAGTTTAGGGTTGCTGTACATAGGGCCGCTATGAGTCTCAAGCGACTCAACAGCACATCAACAATAACAATAACAATAACAATAACAATAACAATAACAATAACAATAACGCATAGGAAGTAATTGTGAAGACTTCACTAGCAGTCGAAAAATCAAAAGACATGTTGCAGTGGGAAAGTTTGCTGTCAGGGATCTCGCTAAAGTACTGGAGAACAATGATGTCAGTTTAAAGACTAAGGTGCACCTGATTCAGGCCATAGCCTTTTCAGTCACTTCCTAGGCTTTCTGAGAGCTAGACAATGAATAAGAATGACAAGAAGAATTGTTACCTTTGAGCTGTGGTTTTGAAGAAGAGTCTGAATATCCTATAGACTTCCAAAAGAATAAATAAAATAGGTATGTCTTGGAGAAAGTGCAGTCAGAGTGTTCCTTGGAGGTAAAGATGGTGAAGCTTCATTTTACAAATACTTTGAGCAAGTTGTTAGAAGGGACTACTCCTTGGAAAGGGACATCATACTTGGAAAGGTGGGGGGTCAGCAAAAGAGAGAAAGATCCTTAAAGAGATGGTTTACTATAGTCATGGTAGAAATGGTCTCAAGTATATAAAAGACGATGAGGATGGCCCAAGGTAGGGCAGAGTTCAGATCTGTTGTTCATAGGGTCACTACGAATAGAACTTAACTCAATGGCACATGACAATAACAACAACACAACAACACATTTCTTAATAGCATCCTATTACTCACTTTTGGCAGCTTTCTTATTGATTGATAGACTCAACCCAAGCCATTAATTTCCTGCAATCCAAAAGGCATGTGGTTTGTATCTACCAGCTGCTCCACAGGAGAAAGCAGAACAGATCATTTGAGAGGCTGGACTTTATAGGAGGAATGTGTCATCAGGAGTGGCGGAAGACACATTAACAACCTGCATTATGCACATGGTACAATCTCACTGGCTGAAACTGAGAAAGGCCTGAAGCATTTGCTGTAGAGGATCAAGAACTATTATTTGCAATATGGATTGAACCTCAACACCAAGGAAACGAAGATCCCCACCACTAGGTCAACTGGCAGAATCATGAAAGATGAAGAAGAGATTGAGTTTGTTAACAATTACAGCTTGCTTTATTTCACAATCAACACTCTTGCACCAGCAGGAAATCAAAAGAACTGCACTAGGAAAATCTGTAGCAACAGACCTCTCCAGAGGGCTGAAGAGCAAGGATGTCAGTCTAGAGACTAATGTGCATGTAATCCAGGCCACAGACTTTGCAATTACTTGTTATGCATCAGAAAGCTGGACAATGACCATGGATGACAGAAGAAGAATTGATGCCTTTGAGTTGTGGTGTTAAAGATGAGTATTGAAAATACTATGGACTACTACTAAGAGAACTAACAAGCCTGTCCTAGAAAGGGTGAAACAAAGCTATTCCTTGGAGGCAAGAATTTTGAAACTCTGTCCGACACATTTTGGACATGTAGACAGGAAGGACTAGTCTTTGACGAAGGATATCATACTTGAAAGAGTGGAGGAACAGCACAGGAGAGGAAGACTCTGGATTAGGTGAGTTGACACAATAATTGGGGTAATAAGGGTAGGTGTTTCAGAGATGATGAGAACGGCTCAGAATAGATCAGAGTTTAGGCTATTGTTGGTCACAATCATAGTTGATTCAATAGAACAGAACAACAACAAAAACAACAGACTTTTCTATTCCTTTTTTAAGCTCTTTTAGTGATTTCAAATTCTAGAATAATACTTGAAAAAGAATCTAGGTACAAAATGGAAAATGCAAAAGAAATGATTTATGCCTGGATAAGAGCAATGTTTTGTGCCTAGCTACTGTTTAATGCTTAATATCCAACAATTTCCCCAGATCTTTGCTAATGTGCCATCAACTGAAATAGTAACTGTGATTTTATTACATTTATATCTACTGATGAGAAATAAAATGGTAAGCTCAGCAGTACAATATAATGCACTTAGAGTGTGGTATGAAGTTTAATAAGCCTAATTTAAAAGAACCCAGGTCATGGTATTTATCTTTTAATTATACAAATAAAGGGCTGGGATACATTCTCTTGAGCAAATAGCAAATAATCCCTTCTTTAAATAATCTTCCATGGTTTGCTCCAGTTGCATGATTTTAAAGCGTCTATCATTTCTACCAACTTTTACAGTTGGAGATAGATCGAACATGCAATCAAGATGCATTGATAATAATGGGTGACTGGAATGCAAAAGTTGGGAATAGTGAAGAAGAATCAGTG
>NW_006399816.1:57354-58701 GCF_000299155.1 Elephantulus edwardii | reverse complement strand
CCTCAGTTCTCATTTTCCTTAATAGACCTACCGCCACTCCTCAACACCATCTCTGAACATGGTTTTGACCATCGTTTTTTCTTTTGGCTTTTCCAGGTGCTCAATTCTTAGTATTTATTAATATTTCTTGGCTCTGGGCAAGTTTCTCTGTTAAATTGTGCTCTTACCACTTCATCTGACAGTCATTTCATTTTTCTATTAAAAAAAATCCTACCATGCTAGGCCAAAAGAATTTGTCTGAAGTACTCTGTGAGTACCCCAAATGAGAATGTCTGTCCCTCCAAGTTAGACCTCACATCCACCTCTGTTCTCAAATGGTAGGATCCAGACATACATAGGCCACCACAGTAAATTCACGTTTTCCTTTTTTCTACAGTACAGCCATTAACAAACCACCACCCAGGAGGTTACTTCCTAATTGCCTTAGAATAATTCACAGAGATCATTCAAAGCTCTGAAAATGTAACAAGAATCCTTCAATTCAACAATTCCAGGACTTTTTTTTTAGGGAGAAATGAGAACTAACTGGAGAAGAAAGGGTGTCTAAGTAATTGCATTGATTCTTTTAGGAAGAATTTATCCCAGATATTCCACTTTTCCTTCCTTAAATCGGCTGGGAGAAACTGCATCTCTACAGTAGTAAACTGAGCAGCACGATGTAAATTAGAAACAAGAGAATTCCTGAGTGAACTAAGTCAAGAAATGCTAAGAACAAGAGAAATTCAGGTGCTGGACTGCACAGGCAAGGCAATTTTTTTTTTGTTTTCCAGCAGGACTATTTTTCTAATAAAACCTTCTGCAGAACGCCAGTATACCAAGCTGGTAAAAGTGATTAATGGGCTGTTTTACTCCCAATGTGAAAACAGCTTTACCGTTTGCTTTTTATTTCCCTCTCACTTGATAAATAATACATGTTTATTGGTGGTGAAATAATAAAAAAAAACTACAGAATTGTATGAGAACCAGCACCCTCCCATGGTAAAAATACAAAACAAGATAGAAATAGCAGAGCAAAATATCCTTTTTAAATTAGAATGCTCAACAATATAGGAAACGAGGGGGATGTCCCCAACATAATTGAGAGTATATACTCTAAATTGATTGCCACCATTATTATCAGTGGAGAGACATTAAAGGCATCCCCTTTGTGACCAGGAACCAGGCAAGGATGCTCATTATCACCACTCCAAAGACCCCGGATGAGGATCCAAGATTACTTATTAACTGGAGAAGTGGGATTGAGTCTGTTGGAGATGATGAGATATGCTCAGAATAGGGCAGGGTTCACAGATGTTGTACATAGAGCGACTTGACAGCACACAACAACAACAACATATTCAGTATTGT
>NW_006399816.1:22259-55859 GCF_000299155.1 Elephantulus edwardii | reverse complement strand
TCCAGTCATTTTTTAATAATCTTCAGTAGAATCTTGCTTGCATGTGAAATCAATGATATTGTTCTGTAGTTTCCACACTCAGTTGGGTCTCCCTTCTTTGGGATGGGAACAAATATAGACCTCTTCCAGTCAGTAAACAATATAGAAAAGGAAATAAGAAAATATTATCCATTACAATATCCTACTGAAAGAAGAAACACTTTAAAAAAATCTAACCAGAAATAAAAGACCTATATCAAGAAAACTACAATACATTACCACAAGAAACAAAAGGAGACCTTGATGAATGGAAGAATATTACATGCTCACAGGTAGGAAGATTCAGTTTTGTGAAAATGACAATTTTACCAAAAGCAATCTACAAGTGCAATGCAATCCTAGTACAGATACTGATGCCATTCATCAAGGAAATGGAAATTTCCAATTTTATCAGGACAGCAAAGAGACTCTAAATAAGCACAGCACTACTGAAAGAGAAAAGCAAAGTAGCATGTATCACACTAACTGATCTGAAAACTGACCACAATCATGCTAATCAAAACAGTGAAATATCGGTACTGCAACAGACACATAGATCAATGGAATACAATACAGAATTCAGAAATCAATCCATCTACCTGTAGTCAACTGATCTTTGACAAGGAGATGAAATCAATGGCAGCTTTCTTAACAAAGGTTTTAGATGCCACCAGGTTGAGTGCAACTCATAGCGACCCTGTGAACAATAGATCTGAACCCTGTCCTATATTGTGCTATCCTCACTATCTCTTACACATTCAAGCCAATTGTTGCAGTCACTATGTTAATTCACCTGGCTGAAGGGTCCTCCTCTCTTTTGCCATCCCTCCAACTTCCCAAGCATGATGTTCTTCTCTAATGAACAGCTTCCCCTAGCAACAAACCCAAAGTATGTGAGATGAAATTTCTCCATCCTTGCCTCCAAGGAACACTCTGGCTGCACTTTCTCCAAGACAAATCTGTTCTTTTGGTAGTCCATGTGATGTTCAGTACTCTTCTCCAGTCACCATAGTTTAAAGGCATCATTTTTTCTTCTGTAATCGTTTTTCATTTTCCAGCTCTCAGCTGCATAGCAAGTGACTGGAACGACCATAGGCTGAATCAGGTACATCTTAGTCTTCAAAGTAATGCCATTGCTCTTCAATACTTGGGAGAGGTCCCTGACTGCAGACTTCCCCAGAGTAATACATTTCCTATCTCCTGACTACTGCTACCAAGTGTATTGATTGTGGATCCATGTAAGATGAAGTCATGAACAGTTTCAATCTTTTCTATATCTATTATAATGTCTCCTATTGGTCCAGTGGTGAGAATTTTTTTCTTGACATTGAGATGAAATCCACATTGAAGGGTACAGGGTTTGAGCTTCTGCAGCAAGCATTTCAAGTCCTCACTTTGCACAAGCAAAACCTTCATATGCATAATAAAGGTTACTAATGAGTCTTTTTTCCCATCCTGATATGACATTCTTCTTCACAGAGTCCAGCTTCTTGAATAATTTTCTCAGCATACAGATTGAATAGGCATGGAGAAAGGATACATGACACATGTCCTTTTTAATTTTACAAAGGGTGCTGGCAAAATCAGACATCCATCCACAGAAAATGGAAATAAAATCCATACCTCACACCATACACAAAAACAATTCAAGGTGGATCAGGAACCTAGAGGAAAAAGAAAAACCTATAAAGGTCATCAGAGGAGAAACAGGAACAAATCTAGAAGACTTAATCTATGGCATGAATAGATTTGCAAGCATAACCAAAAATCCACAACCAGCAGAGGATAAAACAGATGAATGAGACCTTCTAAAAAGCAAATTCTTATTGGAATCCAAAAACTTCTCCAACAGGATAAAAAGATAACCCACAAATTTGGAGAAATATTCAGAAATTACTTACCTGAAAAAAAGGACTCACATCTAAAATTTATAGACTACTTAAGCACCTCAACAAGAAAAAGACAAACAATCCAATTACAAAATGGGCAGAAGATACAAAAAGTCTTTTCACCAAAGAAGATATTCAGATATTCAAATGTTAGTACATGAAGAAAATTTTATAATTGTAGGTATTGTTGTTATGTGCCATTGAGTCGCCTGCAACTCATAGTGATCCTATGTACAATAGCTCTGAAGCTTGCTCTATCTTGAGTCAGTCTCACTGATTCTGACATATCTACCCCCCATTGCCTCAGTTACTGTCTCAATCCATCTCATTCTGCATCTGCTTTTCTTGTGCTGTCCCTCCACCTATCCAAGCATGATGTCCTTCTCTAAGGACCGGTCCTTCCTAGCCACTGTCACAAGTATGTAAGAAGGAGCTTCAAATTCCTAGCCTCCAAGGAGAAACTTAGCTTTACCCTCTCCATGACAGACCTATTTGTTTCATCTTGCTTTGATTCGCAATCAATACCTTTGACACCAGCAGTCAGGAAATAAAAAGATGTGTCACACTGGGAAAATCTACTTTCAAGGGCCTATCTAGAGTGCGAAAGAGTAATGATGTCAGTCTAAAGACTAAGGTGCACCTGATACAGGATATGGTCTTCCCAATCACTTCCTATGCAACTGAGAGCTGGACAGTGACTAAGAATGACAGAAGAAGCAGCTTTGGTGCTAGAGAAGAGTATTGGATATATCATGGACTGCCAAGAGAAAAAACAGATTTACACTTCACCAAAGAAGACATTCAGATGGTGAACAAACACATGAAGAAATGTTCAAAACCCTAGCTCTAAAAGAGATGCAAATCAAAACAACTATGAGATAATATCTCATTTCAGTAAAAATAGCAAAATTCAACACAGCAGCAAACAACAAATGCTGGTGAGGTAGTGGAGAAACGGGAACCCTGACTGTTGGTGGGAGTGTAAAATGGTGCAACCACTATAGAAAGAAGTATGGAGCTTTCTCAAAAAGTTGGGGATAGAAATACTATTTGACCCAGCAATTCTACTACTGGGAATATACCCTAAAGAAACAGAACTGTCACCCAAGCAGATATAAGCACATCTATGTTTACTGCTGCTTTGTTCACAATAGCAAAGAGTTGGAAACAACCCAAGTGCCTATCAACAAATGGGTAGAAAAGCTGTGGTATATTCACACAATGGAATATTATGCAGCACCAAAAAACAAAGAACTCATGAACTATTATACAAAATGAGTGACTATGGAGGACATTATGCTGAGTGAAATAGCTCAGTCACAAAAAAGACAAATACTGCATAATGCCACTGTTATAAAACAGGACTGACATGGGAGTTGGGGAGAAACTAAGAAAAGGGGATAAATAATCTACATGACATTGAAACACATGAGGGAGATAACTGTATAAAAGGGATATATAATTAGATATTATTGGCATGACAAGAATCCAGAATAAGAGTTGCATAGTAAAGTGGTCTGGGGAGAAGGCTGTATAACAATGAAAGAACTTTTTTCCAAAGAAAAAAAGTGAACTGAGGGGGAGCAGAAACAGGGAGGAAAATGTGCAAGAATGAATGAATGGAAATCCAAGTTCTTTATAAACTTTCATTAAAATCTAAAAAAACCAAAACCACCCCAAAACCAAAAACAACACCCTCCCCGAATCTTGTCCTATCCTCACCATCTCCAACATAGTTGAGCCCATTGTTACAGTCATTATGCTGTTGAAAGTCTTCCCCTCTTTCTCTGACCCTCCAAATCTCCCAGCATGATGTCTTTTTCTAAGGACTGGCCCCTTCACAATTAGAAAAAGTTAAATGTGATCACCACTTGAAGCAGATATCCTCCTTCCTATGATTACAGTGGATATTTGGCTTTTGAAGACCTATAATTTCAAATTTTGGTTGTGAGAAAACTGAAGGCTTGTGATTTGGGGGTGGGGAGGAGGGAAAAAAACAGATTTGTCCTGGAGAAAGTAGAACCAGGTATTTGGAAACAAGTATTTTGAAGCTCCCTCCATAGCATGTATTTCTGGTACGTTGCCAGAAGTGACCAATCTTTGGAGAAGAACATCATGGTTGGAAGGGTGAAGGGTCAATACAAGAGAGGAAGACCTTGGATGAGACGGATTCACACAGTGACTGTGCCAATGGGGTCAGAGGTGTCAGAGATGATGAGGTTAGATCAGGATAGGGCTAGGTTCAGATCCATTGTTCATAGGATTGCTATGAGTTGTAGAACAGTGGTTTATATATATATATGTATATACACACACACATACACACACACATATATATGTATATGTGTGTATCTATATATCTATATATAACACATATATAATTGTTACGCTGTCTTTGTGTATGCCATCAAGTTGCAACCAATTCATTGCAGACCCTACAGCAGGTTTTCAGAGGTAGATATTCTCACAGGAGGAGATTGCCCATCCAGAGAAGGAAGAGGTGGATTTGAACTGTGTGCTTTTGGGTTTGCAGTGCTGTTCCTTACCCTTAGGCTACTAGAACTACATATACACACACACACACACACACACACACACACACACACATACACACACACACATATATAGTATATATGGCATTTACTTCCTAAACAACATGCCTCTGGAAACTCTATGAACTTTGATAAATGTCAATAGTTGTCAAGGGGCTTCAGGCCTCTTGTTCATAGGGTCGCTATGAGTCGTGCTCTACTTGAAGGCAGTCAACAACAACACATATATACACAGATATATGTATATGTATACACACACAGACATAATATAAAGTGGTCATGTATACATACACAAACACATAAGCCTTTATAGCCATGAGTCATAATGTATTTATTGGCTTATGTAGGTACTGTATTATATTTTCTACCTACAGTGTTCATTGTATAACTCATAGGTAGCAAAATCTATTCTGAAGTAACTCATATCTTGAGTTGTTACAGTGTTATTTCTGTTTTATTTTGTTTGGAAAATATTACTGTGAAGTGCATCATGGCTCTCAAATGCAACGAAATCAGTGCTAGTGAAGCAAATGCAAAAAGCAAAGGTACTTACTTGGAGATGAAACAAAAAGTAAAAAAATAATAGCAAAGTGGAAAATCATTGAATGCCTTTCTTTGTGGTTAAAGTATTTGGCAATCATAATGATTCCTAAAAGAAAAAATAATTTCCAAATTGTTAAAGGATTGACTCCACTGAAAGCCGCAATGGTAAGGAAAATTTGAAGGAGACCTCTATCAGATATGGAGAAATTGCTAATGATCTAGATTGAGGACCAAACAGGAAGTGAATTCATCTCAGTGCTCTGAGGATTGCTGCTAAGGCATGAAGTTTGGTTCAGATGCTTAAAGAAAAAGCAGGGCCAGGGGATGATTTGAGAGCACTGATGGTCTAGTGCATAAGGAGCTGTGCTGCCAACTCAAAGGTTCAAATCCACCAGCTGCTCTGAGGGAGAAAGATGGACACTCTATTCCTATGACATTTACAGCCTCTGAAAACCCACTGGGAGGGCTAACTATGATTCTGTTCTGACTCTAATGATGATAGGTTTGTTTGGGTTTTTTTAAACTATGATTTGAACACACAATATCCAAATCACATAATATCCTTTTCACTTAAGTGATGCATAACTGTATTCAAACAAACATGTACCTTTTAAACTTGATTTCTTGTCTTGCTTAAATAAGTGTCTCTGTGACTATACGTTTGGAAGTGTTAGGTCTACACTAGGAGAAATAGTACCTGTATTTGTTGCTGTGCAACAAGTAATTCTAAAATTTTGTGGCCTAAAACAATAAGATTTATTATCTCATAGCTCCTATGGGTTAGAACTGTGGGTCCAGCTTAGTTCTCTCAAGGCTGCAACTAAGGTATTGACTGGTGTTAAGGTCCTCTTCTGGCTCTGTTGGGAAAGGACCTTCTTCCAAGCTCACAAGGTTGCTGGCAGGATTCAATTCCTCATGAAATGTTGAACTAAAGGCCTTTGTTCCTTGTTAGCTGTTGGGCACAGACAACTTTCAGGTCCTGGCTATGCTGGGCATCCCCATAGGGCAGCTCACAACATAGGAGCTGGATTCATCAGCCAAGCAAGACTAGCCAGGGAGAGTGCTGGCAGGATAAAAATGATAGCCTTTTGGAATGAAACCTAGGATGTGACACCAATCGCCTTTGCTGTATTCTATTCATTCAAAGCACATCACTAGGCTTATGCCATAATTTAAAATATGTGGGTTGGAGGTTGAGGCAGGGCATAAATATAAGTAGGTAGATATCATTGGTAGCCATCTTAGCAGCCTTTCTACCACAGTGAAGGAGAAATACAATATGCATAAGTTTGAGTTAATCAAGAAAAAATAGTAGCTTTATCCTAAAGTAGCAGTTTTAGTTTTATTTCCAGACTTGAAATCAAGTGAACCTACTCTCCCTTTTATTCTCCTGTATTTTTAATACATATCTTTTCAAAACCAGCAGTAATCCAAAGACTGACTTTGGGAACCACTGGCCTAGAAGTTTCTTTCTGGTTTTCAAACTCTTGTCACTCTTTTAGCCAGACAATGACTTTAACTTCCAGGTGCAGCCGTGCTCAACAATGTGCATTCCTCCATTACAAATATGTCTTTTATAAGAAGCTTCTTAGGATTCAGTGAGCAGAGAGCCCTTAGCTGGCTTGATCTTACACTCATTATGCAGATCCTGCTTTCTGTGCCTTTTGAAGCTTCTAACTGACTTTTTGTGTTTTCATTCCCCAAAAGCCTTTAATTGCTCAAATCACAACCACATAAAAACTCAGCTTTGCAATAGTCACAAAGAATAGAGACTTAAAGTTCTAATGGAATAAAAGAATATACTTACACAGATAAGTTCTTGGGGAGTAAATGTTTATTTCAAACACAAAACCATAAATGAAGGGCATATTATTTATTCATGATTTTATTTAGCTGTGCATATTTGTTTTCCTGCTGAGTTTATAATAACCAGGTTAGAAAGTTACTTAGAATCTGCCCTGAGAACAAAGCATAGAAAACAGAGGATTTATTTTTATGTGAGGAAAATACTACTTTTCTAGGTGGCTCATGGTATATTTAGGAGCCCTGGTGGTGCAATGGTTAAGTTCTCAATTGCTAACCAAAAGGTTATAAAAGATCTTGCAGTTTACCTCTGTGACTATCATAGCCTGGGAAACCTAAGTGGAAGTTTGATTCTCTCCTGTAGGGTCACGAGAGAGTCACCCTCAACTCAATACAACAATGCTATGTTTGATACACAAACAAAAGTGTCATGAGAGACAGTGATCTTCAAAAGTAGACTTTGTTCATTGAAATAAATCATATTTTTGGTTTCAATCATTCTAGTGGACATGGAGTTGTGCAGCCAAGCCAAAGGCAGAAAGGCAGGTGGTTTGGATCCACCAGCCGCTCTGAGGGAGAAAGATAGGCAGTCTCCTACTTGTGATTTACTGCCTCTGAAAACCCGCTGGAGAGTCAGTCAAGAGTCATATCCAACTCCAAGACAATTCGTCCAAGTTTATCTTTAAATCGTTCTAAGCATATACCAGCCTGCATAATTAAGCTAGAGACATTGACATCAAATAAACACATGGAGTGGAGATTAAGAATGAAAGTAATCAGAAGCTAAAAAAGCACATTAGAGATTTCAATACATGTATTTTAGACTACTTGATCATTTAATGCTTCTAAATATACACACTTTCACTTTTTTACTCAACATATTTACATATTGTTGATTTGTTGTTGTTAGTGCAGTCAAGTCTAGTACAGCTCATAGTGACCCTATTAACAAAAGATCTGAACCCTGTCCTATCCTGTGCCTCACATTTCCTTATAGACAAGAGCCCACTGTGGCAGTCACCGCGTCAATCCACCTGGTTGAAGGTCTTCCTCTCCTTTGCCAACTCTCCATTTTTCCTACCATCATATCCCTTTCCAAGGAATAGCCCCTCCAGGAAACATGCCCAAAGTACGTGGGGTGAAGCCTCATCAATCTTGCCTCCAAAGAACACTCCAGCTGCGCACTCTCCAAGATATACCTGTTTGTTCTTTTGGCTGTCCATAGATGTTCAGTGCTCTTCTCCAACACCACAGCTCAAAGGCATCAATTCTTCTGTCATCCTTATTTGTTTTCTGACTCTCAGATGCATAGCAAGTGATCAGAAAGACTATGACCTGAATCAGATGCACCTTAGTCCTCAAACTGATATTAATTACTTTTCAATAATTTGGAGAAATCCCTAGCTGCAGATTTTCCCAGTGCAATGAGTGTCTTTATTTCCTGACTGTTGGTACCAACGGTGTTAACTGTGGATCCAAGCAAGACAGAGCCAATGGTAATGAAGAAGGAAGTGAAAGGTGCATTGAAGGTATTGCATGGAAAAACAAAAAATAAGGCCCCAGGAATTGATGGAATACAAGTTGACTTGTTGCCATTAACAGTTGCATTCTTGGATGTGCTCACCAATCTATGCCAGGAAATTTGGAGGACAGCTATTTGGCCAATGGATTGGAAAAGTTCCGTATTTGTTCCCATTCACAAGAAAGGTGATCCAACTGAATGTGGAAATTATCAAGCAATATCATTAATATCACATACAGGCAAAGTACTGCTGGAGATTATTTAAAAACGGCTAGAACAGTATATAGACAGGGAACTGCTAGAAGGGCAAATGGGATTTAGAAGAGAACATGGCACTAGATATATCATTGTTGATGTCAGATGAATCCTAATTGAAAGTAAATAATTCTACTAGAACATCTATTTGTGTTTTATTGACTATGCAAATGTATTTGACAGTGTGGATCATAATAAGTAGCGGCTGGCATTGAGAAAAATGGGAATCCCAGAGCAATGAATTGTGTTCATGTGAAACCAATACCTGGACCAGGAAGCTGTTGTGCAGAGCAGGGGAACACTGCATGGTTTAAAATTGAGAAGGCAGCGCATCAGGGTTGTATTCTTTCTCCATACCTATTTGAACTATATGCTGAGCAAATTATTCAAGAGTCTGGACTCTATGAAGAGGACTGTATCATCAGGATTGGAGGGAGACTCATCAGTAACTTGTATTATGCAGATGACACAACCTTGCTTGCAGGAAGTGAGAAGGACTTGAAGTACTTGTTGCAGAAGATAAAGGGATGCAGTCTTTGGTATGAATTACATCTTAATGCCAGGATGACAAAGATTCTTACCAGTGGATCAATAGGCAACATCATGATGGATGGAGAGGAGATTGAACTTATGTTTTAGAGCTATTAAAATAAATATACATACATAGGACTATTACAAAACAAACCATGTATGGATAATTAATTTTAAAACCAATTTTCTTTGTAAAATTTTACTCAGATCATAACTAAAAATTTAAAGTGATTAATAAACTCTACAAAAAAGAAAAATAATTGATACATAATACATAATGCATTTTAATGTCAGGTAAATTTGACTTGTTTACATACATGAGCTATCATCATAATCAAGATAACAAACTTACACATTAAGTAAGTGTTATGTGTGAGTTTATACTCATCCTTTCTCATCTTGCAATATGGCTGCACCATTTTATACTCCCACCAGTAATGTGTGAGAACGTCTGTTACTCCCCATCCTTGCAAATATCTGTAGAGTGATTTTCATAAATGGGGTTTTCTTTGGTATATGCAGGATAATTTTCTAAATAATCCATGAACTATCAGTAAAAGAAACAAAGCTATTATAGAAGAAGTGCAGTCAGAATGTTCCTTTGAAGGAAGGATGGTGAGACTTCCTATCACACAGTTTATCCATTTTATAAGCATGGGTCAATTTCTGGAGAAAGACATTATCCTTGGTAAGGGAGAGGGTGAGCAAAAATGAGGAAGCCCTTCAACATGGCGAAACGAGACAGTGGCTATAAGAGCGGGCTCAAGAACAGCGGACACCGATGCGATGGCACAGGACTGGGCAGGGTTTGTTCTGCTGTGCGTTCTGTCACTCTGAGCTCAAGGTGACTTGACAGCATCTAATGACAACAAAATACTGTTTAATTTACATAATCTCTGTTTTTAGAAGTAATTTATTTTATTGAAAATATGTACAGCAAAACCACACCAATTTCTACATATACAATTCAATATCCTATGTCTTTTAATATAGTGGAGTTCAAATTGATGTTATTTATAATTTTAAGGTTTTTTAAAACCACCATCACACGTGAGCATTGTGGGTGTGTGTTTGTATGTGTGGTTAACAGAGAATAGACTTTAATATCAGATTGCCTAGTTTGAACTCCAGGGGTTTTTTTTTTGTGGGTTTTTTGGTGGTGGTGGTGAGTTAGAAAGTTATAAATCAGATTAGTAACAAAATACAGTGAAGACAGCTCCCAAAATGTGCATGCAGGCAGTTGAGCCTCGAGCCTTGTGGCTCTAATTGTCCAAGAAAGTGCTCAGTCCTGCCAACATTCTCACATTCAATTCTTAAGTACAGCTGTCACTGCTACTGTCATCCTGAATGGGTTGGGGGATGTCTCTCTTATCTGCCTAGGCAAAGAATCTCTTCTAACACTGGAAGAATTCCTCTAAACCTCAGCTTTGGCACTAGTGACTGTAACCTTGTATTCTCAGCCACAAAATGTGCATGAATAAGTGAAGGGAAAACCAATTTCTTTGTAAACTTTCATTTAAATAACAATTTTAAAATACTGGGGGATGAACCCCAATAATGTAAGAAAAACTCAAAGTCAGCAGGTTGGACAATGTTCTTTTGTGATCCACAAGTTTTCACTGACTGACTTTCAGGAGTAGATAGCCCCATCTTTTCTTTTCCATGCTTTGTGTTAATCTGGAAGCTCTGCTGAAAACTGTCCGTGATCGATGACCTTGATGTTATTTTAAATTCTGTGACATAGCATCAAAACAATATGAAAGCTATCATAGACAATAGACAGACAGGTGGTGGAGTTGGAGAAAAGGATTAAGAGAAGACACAGCAGCAACAATGGACAATGGAAACAGACTCATAAAAGTGAAGGTATTGGTATTATCTGACACTGGCTTTCAAATAAATTTGTTATGTCCAAGGAGTTAAATAGACTGGGAAATTTTTTTTAGAGAACTTGGAACTCTATGGTATGGTATGGTAGACATGTCTCCCTAAAAAACAAACAAACAAACCCCAAGTCAAGATAAAAATCTCAGTGGATGACATTAACAGTAGAATGGACACAAGTGAAGAGAGATTTAATGATGTTGAGGAGGTTAAAATAAACCAACACTCCAACTTAAAGGAAGTATACAGGGGAGAAAAGTATAGTAAACACAAAAGGACACGTAAATACATAAAGAATCAAGTAAGAAGTGCTGACATATGTTATTTCAGCCCCAGCAGAAAAAGACAGATAATTGAGTAAAGGAGGCATACTTAAAGAGAAAATAACTGAAAATTTTCCAAAAATTATGAAAGACATTAAGACATAGATTCAAATCTATTTTCACATCAAGCAGAAGTTTAAAAAAAGCAAAGCCAAAAACCATAGAACATAAATTTCAAACCAAAACAACAATAACAAAATAAAAACTCAACATCATAGAAAATTTTAGATATCAACACTAACAATTTATTTCTTTATTCTGTCTAAATTAACAGCTGAATTTATTGCATGTAAAAAAGTCAGCTGCATCTTAGGAGTTCTCTGGCCTCAGTTCAATGGTTGGAATCCTTCTAGCTATTACTCATCAGTCTGCTGGTCAGTTCCTTTTTCAGAGACACAGATTCCATTCAAATATCCTTGCTTTTAATTGTTGTAGCTGACTGAATTAAAGCAGTTGAATTTGATAACAAGTTCAATTAACTCCTCCTTCTGGGCTTGTGATACCGAACAAGCAATATGCGGCCTCATCTGAGCCCTCTGAATATATTTTTCACTTAAGTGAATTCAGATTTCAACTTGACAGCCAGACTCTCTCCTCATCATGATGTTGATGGGGAAAGGAGCATATACAGACCTCATCTTCCACTGAAGCTCAGTGTATCACCCTTGATCATGTTCTGTACCTGACTGCAGATGGTGTGAACCATCGCGAGTTCCATTCTATTCCTCATCATTTGTCAATGCGAAGCCTCTTCGTTCTTTCTAAAGAGACTGAGTTCTACACTGATGTGATTAAAGTCCCTCCATAAAGTTCCCCGTGGGCCTTTCATGATAGCTGTGTAGCCCTTCAGAGTGATGTCAACCTTTTCTGGAATGTCAACAGTCTGGTTGCTAGGAATGGTCCTCATGTTTTCAGTAAATGTGGCAGAAAGGGCAACACTAACTTGTTAATAATCAACCAGATGAAAAAGGAAAGTGTAACTGAATGATTTCCCTCCAATCTTGATGTCACATTCTTCTTCGTAGAGTCCAGCTTCTCAAACAATTTGCTCAGCATATAGACAGAATAAGTACGGAGTGAGAACACAACCCTGACACACACTCTTCTTAATTTTAAACCATTGTATTAGCTTTGGTCAGACAACAGCCAAGATTTTGGTTCAGGTTTTGTGTGAACACAATTAAGTGCTCTGGCACTCCCACTCTTCTCAAAGTTAGTCATGAATTGTTGTGATCCACACAGTTAAATGCCTTTGCATAGTCAATAAAGCACAAATAGACATTCCTCTGGTATTCTTCACTTTCAGCCAGGATCCATCTGACACCAGCAGTGATGTTTTTGGTTCCATGGTCTCTTCTAAACCCTACTCGAACTTCCGGCAGTTCCCTATCTATGTACTCTTCTAGCTGTTTTTGGAATGATCTCCATTTTGCTTGTATGTGGTATTAATGATATTATTCGAGAGTTTCCACATTCAGTTGGAAAACCTTTCTTGGGAATAGGAACAAATAAAGACTTTTCCCAATCCATCGGCCAGACAACTGTCCTCCAGATTTCCTGGCATAAACTGGTGAGTGGATCCAGGGCTGCATCTGTTAATTGAAACAAGTCAATTGGTATCCCATCGATTCCTGTGGCCTGATTTTATTTTCAATGCCTTCAATACAACTTCCACTTCCTCTTTTATTACCATCAGTTCCTGCTCATCTGGTACTTTCTCAATTTTTTAAGTGTCAGTCAGATTTTTCTGTTATAGTTACTTGGTTTATTCCCTCCATCCTCTTTTGATGCTTCCTGGGTCATTCCATATGTCGCCCTCCCATAGCCTCTTTCAATATTGTGACTTGAGACTTAAATTAGTTTTTTAGTTCTCAGCTTGATAAAATGCAGAGCAAGTTCTTCCTTTTTTATTCCCAGTTCCAGCTCTTTGCACATTCCATTATAATACTTTTCTTTGTCTTCCCAAGCTGCCATTCAAAATCTTCTGTTCAGCTTTTTAACTTTTGCATGTTTTCCCTTTATTTTGGCTTCTCGGTGCTCTACTGCAATTTTCAGAGTCTTTTCTAATATTCATTTTGGTTTTTTTCTTTCTCCTCTGTCTTTATAAAGACATGTTGCTCTCATCATGGATGATATCCTTGATATTACCCACAACTCATTTGGTCCTGGTGTTCAATGCTTCAAACCTATTCTGAAGATTATTTTGAAATTCAGATGAAATAGATTCAAGATAATATTTGCTTTATCTTATACTACCTTGCTTGCTTAAACTGAGGAGGATTTGAAGCATTTGTTGCTGAAGATCAAAGAATACTGCCTTCAATATGGATTGCATCTCAATATAAAGATAACAAAAATTCTTACCACTGGATGGATAGGCAACATCATAGTAGATAAAGTTTGAAACTGTTAAAAACTTTTTCTTGCTTGGATTCACAATCAACACCTTTGGTACCAGCAGTTGGAAAACCAGGAGACATATTACACTGGGAAATTCTGCAGTTAGGGACCTCTCCAAATCATTGAGAAGGAATGATGTCAGGACTAAAGTGCTTCTGATTCAGAACATGGTCTTCTTGATTACTTGCTATACATCTGAAAGCTGGACAATAAATTAGGATGACAGAAGAATTGATGTCTTTGAGCTGTGGTGTTGGAGAAAAGTACCAAACATCCTATGGACTGCCAAAAGAACAGACAAATGTGCCTTGAAGAAAGTGCAACCAGAGTGCTCTTTGAAGGCAAAAATGATAAAGCTTCACCTCACATGCTTTGAGCATGTTGCTTTTGGTGTTGTTATGTGCCATCAAGTTAGTCACAACTTATTGCAATCTTATGTACAATAACTAATCCCTGTCCTGAGCCAATCTCACTCACTGACACACGTATCCCCATTACCTGAGTTATTGTGTCAATCCAACTCATCTGTGGTCTTCCTTCCCTGCACTGTCCCAAGCATGATGTCCTTCAAAGACTGGTCCCTCCTGGCCATATGTCCAAAGTATGTGAGACAGAGTTTGAAAAATCCTTGCTTCCAAGGAGCACCCTGGTTTTACCCTCTCAAGGACAGATCTATTTGTTCTCTTGACAGTCCATGGTATGTTCAATACTCTTCTTCAGCACCACAACTCAAAAGCATGTTGATGAAGGGGGGGTATTCCTTGGAGAGGGACATAATGCTTAGTAAAGCAGAAGGTTGGCAAAGGAGAGGTGAACTGGTACAATGATTGCCACAGTGGGGTCTAGAATGTGAAGAAGTGTGAGGATAGCATAGTAGAAGGCAGGATTCATATCTGTTTTTCATAGGGTTGCTATGGGTCATACTCAATTCAATGGTATCTTACAACAACAACAACTGAATGACAGAATTAATAAGGTTCAAAATTTAATTAATTTCACATAATATAGGAAATGGTTGAATTAAATTGAAGCTTTTCACTCTGATTAAACTCTTGATCTCCTGTGTTTGTAAATTATCTAAACTAGTGGCAAGAAGCTTAGTTGCAATCTCAAAGACACATGGTTTGAATCTATGAGAAAGGTGGGCAGTTTCCTCCCGTGTGAAAATCCACTGGAGAGTCAGCTATGGATCAGTTCTGACTTGAAGGAAATCAACAACAGAGTTATAAATAGTTCTATGCAGAGCTATTAAAATCTGCACTATGATTTCACACCTTAAGCAGATGCTACTCTAACCATTTGTCTCGAGGACAAGAGATAGCCAGCCGTATAGCCCTAAAAACTAATAATGTAGCAAATATGTTGGAACGTGAAAAACATAAGCCCTGCCTGTCTAAAGAAGATATAGATTGTCTTTCCTGGTAGGAAAAGCCTTATAACTCTGGACCAAAATAATGAAACTTCAAATAAATAGTAGCTGAGTAAGATATAAAGTCCCTGACAGGCTGGCAAGAAGCAAGGCAGTCTTGGAGAATTAGCTGGCTGCCTTCTAGATCTGTTAATCAAGTGTATGTTGCTATGTGCCGTGGAGTTGGAACCAACCCATAGCTGACTCACTAGTTGGTTTTCAATGGGAGTAAATCACACAGGAGAAGATTGCCCATCCTTCTCCCTTGGAGCAGCTGGTGGATTTGAACCTTGTGCCTTTGGAATTGCAGCACAGCTTTTTATCACTAGGCCACCAGAACGCCCTGATAAAGTGTACAGGAAAGAGAAATTACATCTAAGTCTTATATCTGGCTCATGGTTTTGGAAAAAGACCCCTTGTCCAGTAACATAATTAATACAGAACAACCAGATTTGAAGCAGAGTTTTTGAAAGAAACAATGGAATACAGGTAAACTGTATTTCAGTTGATGTTTTTCTTTACTGTCAAAGTTGGAACCAATTTATAGCTGATCCCCTAGTGGGCTTTCCAAGGCAGTAAATTGCACAGAAGGGAGGTAGCCCACTCTTCTCTCTCATGGAGCAGCTAATTGCTTCAAACTACATGCCTTTGGGTTGGCAGTATAACTCCTTACCACTAAGCCAACAAAGCACCATTCTGGTTGTAGACCAAAAATAAAGATATTTTCAGGGGGAAAAAATAGGGTAATTATTGGTAAATAATAATTACTTAAAGAATTACTGACGGGACATGTTCCAGTAATAGGAAAACTGAATTCAAGGCAAATGTAGATACAAGAAGCAATGCCGTTACTGCCATGTGCTGTCAACTCAGAACTGCTACACAGCCGACCCTTTGGCAGGTTTTCAGAGACTGTAAACTGTAAATAAAATGACTGTCCATCTGTGTCCCTAAGAGCAGCTGGTGGATTGTAATTACCTGCCTTTGGGTTGGCTGTGCAACTCCTTACCCACTAAGCAACCAGAATACAAATAGCAATATTATTGTTGTTATATTCCATTGAGTCAAGTATAACTCACAGCGACCCTATGAACAACAGAACTGAACCCTGTCCTATCCTGTGCCAACCTCACTGTCTCCAATACACCCGAGCCCGTTGCTGCAGTTATTGTGTCAATCCGTCTTGGTGAGCATCTCTTTTTTGCTGACCCTCCACCTTTCCAAATACTATGTTCCCCTCTAAGTTTTAACAACATCCTCAAACTATGCGAGACAAAACCTCAACATCCTTGCTTCCAAGGGGCACTGTGGTTACACTTTCTCCAAGACTTAACTGTTTTTTTTTGCAGTCTACAGTATATTCAGTACTGTTTTCTCATACCACAACCCAAAGGCATCAATTATTATTTCATCTTTATTCATTGTCCAGCTCTCAGATGCATAGCAGGAGACTGGAAAGACTATGGCTTGAATCAGGTGCACCTTTGTCTTTAAACTGACATAATTGCTCTTCAGGACTTTGGAGAGGTTTCTGCGGCAGACTTTCCTGACTCTACACATCTCCTAATCTCCTGTGTTCTGGTACCAATGGTATTAACTGTCTATCCAAGTGAGAGAAAACCAATGACAATTCCATTAATTCCTCCATCTATCATGAGGTTGGCTACTGGCCTAGTGGTGAGGTTTATGGTTCCTTGATGTTGAGATGCAATCCATATTGAAGGCTGTAGTCCTTGATCTTCTACAGCAAGTGCCTCATATCGTCCTCATGTTCAGCCAGCAAGACCTGCATAACACAGGTTGTTGATGAGTCTTCCTCAAATCCTGATGTACATTCTTCACACAGTCCAGATTCTTGAATCATATGTTCAGCATACAAAGTAAATAGATAAGGAGAAGGACAGAGCCCTGACACACACCTTACTTGATTTTAAACCAGTTTCTTGTGGAACAACCCAAATCCTTTTGAGAAGTCTCTTGAAGGAATTTGAATCTAGGCCTGTGTTTCTGAGTGTGAATTTATGCTCTAATTCGAATTGAGTCTTCCCCAGTGTTTACACAGACAAGATATAATAACAACCTCTGGATTATGTAATACTGTGACCTATGTCATTGACATTTAATCAATCACAGTAGAAAAATCATTGAAATCTTTCCACATAACAACATAGCTGTTGTTTGTTGTTATGGGCTGTCAAGTTGCCTGTGTCCCAGAGTGACCCTGTACAGCAGCTCTGAAGCCTGCCTTGTCCTGAGCCAGTCTCACTAATTCCAACACACCTACCTCCCCATTACCCCAGTTACTGTATCAGTCCATCTCATCCAGGTCTTCCTCTCTTGCATTGTCCCTCCCTCCTTCCAAGCATGATGTCACACGCCTGGGAGATGGAGCTTCAAAATCCTATCCTCCAAAAGGAAACTTGGTTTCACCCTAAGACAAACTTGTTTTCTTTGTGGTCCATGGTATATTCAAGACTCTTCTCTAGCACAACTCAAAGACATTGATTTTTCTGCTTTCATCCTTAGTCATTGTCCAGCTCTCTGATGCATAGCAAGTAATTGCAAAGACCATGGCCTGGATCAGGTGTACCTTAGTCTCTAGACTGACATCATTGCTTCTCAGTACTCTAGAAAGGTCCCTGACAGATTTTCCCAGTGCTATCCATCTTTTGATTTCCTGACTGCTGGTGCCAAGAGTGTTGAATGTGGAACCAAGCAAGCTGAAATTGTTAACAACCTCAATCTTTTCTCCATCTATCATGGTTCTGCCAACTGGCTAAGTGGTGAGAATCTTTGTCTTCTTGAGCTTCAATCCATATTGAAGACTACTGTCCTTGACTTTCTGCATCAAGCACTTTAGGTCCTCTTCAGTTTCAGCAAGCAAGGTTGTGTCATCTGCATAACAAAGGTTGATGATGAGTCTTCCTCCAATTTGATGCCATATTCCTCCTCATAAAGCCAACCTCTTGAATTATCTGTTCTGCGTATAGACTGAAAAGGTATGTAGACAGGATGCATCTTTGATGTACTCCTTTTCTGATTTTGAACCATGCAGTGTTTCCTTGCTCTGTTCTGAGGACTGCCTCCTGGTTCAAGAATAGTTTTTGCATAAGCACAATCAAGTGTTCTGGGATTTCCATTCTTCTCAAGGTTAGCCAAACTTTGTTTTAATCCACATCCAAATACCTTTGCATAGACAATGAAACACAGATAGTCATTCTTCTGGTAGTTTGCTTTCTGCCAAGATCCATCTGACATTGGTGATATATCTAGTACCAAAAACCTCTTCTAAACCCAGCTTGTATTTCTGGTAGTTTTCTGTTAATGTACTGTTCCATTAGTATCTGGATAATCTTCAGCAGGGTTTTGCTAGTGTGTGATATTAGTGATGTTGTTTGATAATTTCCACACTCTGTCAGGTCACTTTTTTTTCTGAAATAGGAATAAATATGGATCTCTTCCAGTCAGATGGCCAGGTAATTGTTCTCTATATTTTTCCTGGCACAACCTGGTGAGCAATTCCAGGGCAGCATCTGTTTGTTGAAATATGTCAGTTGGTATTCCATTAATTCCTGGTGCTTTATTTTTTTGCCAAGTCCTTCAGAGCAGCCTGAACTTCTTTCCTCATCACCATTGCCTTTTGACTATACATTGTTTCATGAAATTCTTCTGTGTTAGCCAATTGTTCTGGTACAGTGACTCTGTATACCCCTTCCATCTTCTTTTAATGCTTCCTGAATCATTCACTCTTCTGACCATAGCAACCTTAAGTATTGTAACCCATAGCTTGAATTTGTTCTTTAATTTCTTTAACTTAAGAAACGCTTGATCAGGTAACACCCATTCTCCCAGAATTCCACTGGCTTCATTGACAACATAGAGATCTGCTCTTTTTTTACTGCATAAAATTACTATCCTGGCATTTACTTTATCCAAAATTATAACTGAGAAAATGTATACATTTTGTTATGTTTTGTTAGTGTACATTTACTCGCTTTCAACATTTTAGTAGTGTAAGTCTTAGAGGATTTTTCTTTTATTCTTTTAGTGAGTGCACACTTAAACTGATACAGAGTCAGCCCAAAGAGGTTCAGTGTCTGCTTATACTTAAGGCACATTGTGAGAAATCTTGGTAGTCCAATGACTATAAACACTTGGCTGCTACTCAAAATACTGGCAGTTGAAAGCCACTCAGTGGCTCCATAGAACAAAGATCTGGTGATCTACTTTCTTAAAGATTCCAAATTCAAACACATTGAGTAGGAGTCGACTGATGGCTGACCCTCCAGAATGTTTTCAAGACTGTAAATCACACATTAGAGGAGATAGTCCATCTTTTTCCCAAGGGGCCACTGGTGGATTAAAACCACTTGTGAGCAGTGGCCTTTGGTTAATGTAACTCCCTACTGACCACGAAAACCCTGGGGCAGTTCTGCTCTGTAACACATTGGGTCACTTTGCTTCACAAATTGAATCAATGGCATCTAAGAACAACATCAAATTCAAACTACAATTGAGTTGATTCTCAACACGTGGTGATCCTCCATTGAGCTTCCAAGGCTGTAAATCTTTACAGGAAGAGAGAATCCACTTTCCTCCCAGGAAGCAGCTGTTGGATTCAAAATGAGGGAGGCCCAGGCCCAAGAAGACACTGTTATTGTTGTTGATTGCCATCTATGACGAAAAGGCCTGAAGCCTTTCTCTATTGTAGTTTCTCCAGGTGTATGAGGTTTAGGAAGTGGATGCCACTCCTGATTCCAAAACTGTCTTAAGCTGGGAGCTCCACCAAACACTGTCCGCTAAGGGCAGCTGTTATGGCATTTGACCCCAATGGCGCAAGGTTCAGCTTCACAGCAAACCCAGATTACAAATTGACAGAAGTGTGTTGTACAACTTAGAAGAATAAGCAACAACAGGAAACATGTTCCGCAGATTTGACCCCAGAATCTGCAGCAGTGACCAGTGAACAGCTCTTACCATATAAGGGAGATAGAAGTTCAGCAATAAGTAACAGAAAAACTGGTCCAGCAGCTTGACCAGTAACCAAATAAGGGAATTTTAACTAACTTATGGCCTTTTCCCCTCTGTACCTAACTGGCTTAAAGCACCTTTGCCCAAAAGGTTTAACTAACCAATCATAATGTCTGTAAAAACTAGTCAATAAAAAAAGAGACCCCAACCATGATCTTGTAAGCCTATACAAAGAGGGAATATTTTGCGTTTGGGTACCCTGACCCTTGAGAGGCTGTGGTCTCTGTCAGCACTCCCCACAGATAATAAAGTCTTCTGTACTTCACCTAAAGGGCTTGTATCACTGTTCTTTGCTTGGAGTCGCTGGATAAGAGATTGAATACCTGCAACAAAACTGCTCACCTTTTGCGCTTAACTGTGCAGCATTTAACACACTACACTACCAGAGCTCCTTTAACAACCATGTGTACCATCGAGGCGGAACTGACCCAAAGCTGACCCTCTGGCAGGTTTTAGAAGGCAGTTACTGCACTCACATGGGAGGAGACTGCCCGTCTTTCTCTTGCAGAACAGCTGGTAGCCTTGAACTGCGTGCCTTCAGGATTGCAAAGCAGCTTCTTGCCACTAGGCCACTAGAGCTCAAACAAGGCATATTGTGAATAAAATTTTCCATTGCTTTATTGCTATTCTTACTGATGTAAATAAATTTAAAAAGCAACCTATCAATATTCATTCATTCATTCAACATTTTTGAGTACTTTCTAGCCACTGTGCCAGGCACCAGAAATACACAAACAGAATGGACAAGTTCTTGTCCTCAGGAGCCTTCTGTTCATGGAAGAGGCAGATTATAGACAAGAAAACCTGATGTAGATAATTTATCATCAGGGAGTGATTCACGTTTCCCTACTGGCATCCCAAGCTTCCAGCCTTCAATGTTCTCTTCCTTGTGAGCCAGGTGAAAAGTAAATATTTCCAAATGGACTCTCTGAGCTCAATGAATATGCAAAAGAGGTTTCATTTCAGTGTTATTGTGTTGGTTTTCCTGCTGCCTTGTCAGCTTTTTTCTTTAAGCACAATCATGCTGTTAACAGTGAAATGCACAGCAATTAGTGTTTGTGGCAATCAGAAAGATGCCCTTTGTGGAGATGTGAGACACTAAGCTGTCCTTCTTGGACTTTTAAAGATGGCTGTGAGGATGAAGACACCAATGGGGAGTGAGGGGAGGGCAGGGATAGGAGTTATTGCAGGAGCTTTGTAAAATGCTGCCTCTGCTCCTTGCCTCCTTCTCTGTCGATTACAACACATTTTAAAATTCTATTTCATCCACTTGCAAATTGTAAGAGGCCTGCAGGGATTTTATCATAAGGTTCCTTGAACATGTGTGGCAAGATAATTTATTGAAACATTAGATTGCATAAAAAATCTTTCTATATTTTTCTTCCTTCTCTAACTCATTTCAAGGAGATAGCTGGGTTCTGCAAGGCAGAAGGTGATGGAAGTACAAGACTCCTAGAATCTGTTGGGGAAAAGCTTTGATTCACTTAATTGATCACACAGAGTGGATGGGAGCCTGGGGATGGGGAAGATGAGGGGAGTGAGAGAGCAGGAGAGGAGAATTTGAGACATTGAGATGGAGTACACTCAGCCTTTTGATAGCACCTCAAAGGTCAGCATGGGCACAAGCACAGTGAAATCCAGTCACAGTGTTCTTGGTCCTGCCGAGATTCTCATGCTCCAGGTGAGAAAGGAAACAGGAGAGCCAAACCTGCTAGAGCGAGCGACCTCTCACAGAAGCTGGGGCACTGGGCATGTTGAAGTTATTCTCTAAAGGCTTAGTCCTTCATACACTCTGTGACTATTGCATGAATCTCTATGAGGGTTACCTTAACAAGAAATAGGCTAATTTTTGCACCAATTTTGGAAGCACAGAGCCCTGAGGTAGAATTTGTTGTTGTTAAGTGCCGTCGAGTTGTAGGCGATTCATAGCGACCCTATGAATGAAAGTTCTCGACACTTACGTGACTTCATCCTTGTTCCAGGTTCACAGGGTTTCCAGAGGCAAGCTGTTTATGGAAGTGGATGTCCCTCCTGCTTCCAAGAGGTAAAATTTAATCTATTTGAAAGAATACATAATAAATATAATATAATATAATATAATATAATATAATATAATATAATATAATATATAACCTCATAATATAACACAACAACATAATATAATTTCATACATAGACTTACACAGATATGTATCATGAATTCTTTCATCCAGGGCACTCTGGTGGGCACTCTCACAGTGAGTTATGCTGCTAACCCAAACACCATTTGACTGTTGAGTTTCCCAGTGGGAGGAGGGAGACTGATAGTCTCTTCCCAAGTGATTTATAGGCTCTGACTCAAAGGAAGTGAGTTTGAGTTTTTAGTTATTATATAGTCTCCCATAGCCTTCAACGAGATGGATTCAAACAGTGATTACAATAATAGGTTTGAGTATAACTGAGAAAATGGGGATGGCACACGATAGGGCAGGGCTCAGATTTGTTGTTCACAAGGTCCTTATGAGCCCTAGTCAATTTGACAGAATCTAACAACTCTCACATTTTCTCTCAATAGTTGCTACATTTATCTTGTCTTGTTTAGGCCTAAACTGGGCCTTTAGAACTGAGTGATGTCAGCGATGATGTCACAAAGGGTTATGGAAGCCTTGTGCTCAAAGAGATCCTAACTGCTGTTTGGCATCTGAGTTCTCTTTGGGGAGAATGTATTTAGTTAGCCAGTTGGTTAAATTCAGAAATACAACTAAGTCCTGAATTTCTGAGAACTTGGGGCACTTTCTATAACTGGACTGTGAGGAAAATACCTTTTGTTAGAACCTTTTGTTTTTTGAGAACATTTTTGGGTTTGTTTGTTTGTTTGTTTGTTTTGTTTGTTTGCATACAGCCAGCAAGAAACTGAAGAGGCTTTTCTCTAAGTCTCCAAGCAAGGATGAGAGATAAATTCTCCCTGATCATCAGGAGGCTGGAAGCAAAGCATCTGATTTCAACTCAAAAGGTCAAGATGTGGAGTCAAGGCACGGAATCTGAATGAGAAAATGCAGCAGCTTCCCCAGAAGTAAACAATTAGCAAAAATATGTATTCTGAATAAAGAAAATGAGTGAACGACCAAAGAATTCTCCTGTAAATCTAAAGGCCTTTCTGGAATAGGCAGGCATATTGCTCCATTGTTCACGTTTGGGATCTTTCTGATTTCTCCTGAAATAAAAGGAAGAAAGTGGTGAGCAAATGGGGCAGGGGGCAGGGGTGTTTAGGGAAAGCATTCTTCCATGTTTATTTTAAAAGAGGTTGAACTAACATATCAGAGATTAGGAAAGAAGCAAAATTTCTCAGGAGCTTATGAGAGTGGGTGGCATGAGGAAGCAACGATTGTGAACTATGCTGCCCTCATCTGTGTGGAGGCTGAAGGACAGGCTGGCCCTACCTTCCTAGATGCAGAGAATTCTCCTAAGTCTCTTCTCCCCCTTTTCAATGCTGAATAAGTAGTTATAGTAAAACCTCATTTTTGTATCTTGTTATTTGCCATCGAGTTACAACTAACCCATAGTTGACCCTCCAGTGAGTTTTCGGAGGCAGTTAATCACATGGGAGGAGATTGCCTATCTTTCTTCCATGGAGCAGCATGCCTTCAGGATTGCAGTGCAGCTCCTTGAAACTAGACCACCAGAGATCATTTCTTGTTGTTGTCGTTATTGATTGACTTTGAGTCAAGCACAACTCATAGCAACACTATGAACAAAAGGCCTGAAGTCCTTATAAAACTATCAATATTTATCAAAGTTCATATAGTTTCTGGAGGCATGTTGTTTAGGAAGTGGATGCCACTCCTGCTTATAGCATTTTAAAGTCCTACTCTTTTTAACCTGAAGAATAGGTTAAGCATTCAACCTAAACCATGGTATTTGTGAGGTTTCAATGCCTAAAATGATTGGAGAATTAATGCCTTTGAATGGTAGTGTTGGTAAAGAAAAGAAATAAATAATTCTGTATCAGAGGAACTGCAACTAGAGTGCTCCTTAGATGCTTGGATGCTGGGATGGTGAGCCTTCATCTCACGTCTTTGGCATGTTATCAGAGGTCAGTCCCTGGAGAAGGACATCAGACTCTGAAAAGTTGAAGGTCATTCAAAAAACGGAAGCCCTTCAACAAGATGGATTGACACAATGACTGCAATAATGGGGAACTGAAACACAACAGAGATTTTGAGCATGGCACAAGATTGGACAGAGTTTTTTCCTATTGTACACACAGTTGCTATGAATTTGAGTAGACTCCACAGCACTTAAAAACAGTAATAATGTAGGTTAAGTATATGGAGACCATTATTATTGTTGTTGTTAAGTGCCGTCGAGTTGCAGGCGACTCATAGCGACCCTATGAATGAGAATCCTCTATGCTTGGGTGCCTTTCATTCTCTCTCCAGGTTCATAGGGTTTCCGGAGGCCAGCTATTACGGAAGTGGATGCCACTCCTCCTTCCAAGCTTGTTTTCATCGGGGAGCTCCACCCCACTCTCTGTCCGCATTGGGTAACCAGCCATTAATGATTTGACACATCAGTGTCCCAGTGTTCTGCTGTACAGCAACTCGTACACCAGGGTTATATGACCTAGAGGAATGTCTGAATAAAAACAATGAAAGACTGGCCCGAGGACCCTACAGTGTTTTAACTGCCGGGCATGCCCAATTGCTAGGAAACTCCCTGTCCCAGATCCCCCATTCATCTGGCTAATCCACTCTGCCAACCCCCTGGTGGACCCCAAAGAACCACCACACGTACTCGGAGTCCTTAAACCTACCACACCTCTAGAAGCCAGAGACTGGATCCAGCTGGCATTAAATATCCCAAGCCCCTAAGCGGGCTTGACCTTTCAGTGTTTTAGCAGCCCAGTATGCCCAATTGCTGGGAAACTTCTTGCCCCAGACCCCCATTCACCTGGCTAGTCCACTCTGCCAACCCCCAGGTGAGCCCCAAAGAACCACCACACATACTCGGAGTCTTCAAACCTACCACACTATGGAGACCATTACGTGTTGAAAATGATTTGTGCTTGACTGCTAACTTAAAACTGAGTCCTAGTGGTGAAGTGCACTATGAGTTTGGCTACTAACTGAAGGTCAGTGTTCAAAAGTACCAGTCATGCTGCAGGAGAATGATGAGGCTTTTCTTACCTGAAAGATTTACAGCATTGGAAGCCTGATGGAGGGTCACTATGAGTTGGTTTTGAAGTGAGGTCTTACTTTGGCTAACCTAAAAGTGAGTGGCTGAACTCACCTATTGTAGATAAAAGATATATAGCCTCATAAACTCTAGCATTCTATTATGTAGTACCTCAGGTTAGAATCAGCTTGATGGCAACTAAAACATAGTTAACCTGAGTTTCTGCTATAATTTCTAGTTCTGCCTCCTTTTACCAGTCAATTTCTGTACTCTAGCTTCTTCTGCCATTTTCTGCTATTTATTTTAGTTGCTCAATACTGTCCCAGCCCCATTTCCTGTATTCTCCTCAGTAATCTGCCTTGCCTTGAACTTACTCCTGAGACCTTTAATTCCCTTCCCACACACCGTCAACTGTATCACTCCACCAGCTGCTATATTTTGTTTTCTTTTTCCTGAACTTTCCAATATTTCAATCAAGAAGTGGAACTTATGGAGATAGACTTATACCATCCACTCTGACACACACAGGTGAGATGGTTGTGTTTTGATCACCGAGATTTGTGGTATCAAGGCTCCTATATGAATGTGTTTTATGTCTGAACCCTGAAAGAGTTCTTCTAACAAAGACATAGTAAGAAGTGGCATCCACTTCCTAAACAACATGCCTCAGGAAACTCTATGAACTTAGAGAAATGAAGATAGTTACAGAACAGGATTCAAGTATTTTGTTCATAGAGTCACTATAAGTTGTGTTCAACTTGATGGCAATCAACAACAACAACAAGAAGGAGCTTCTGTTCTCAAGAAACAATATTAAGCTATTATTAAGAGCTTTCAAGTGAGGTGAATTCTGCATTTTTCTGATCATGAAAACAAAATTTTTTAAGCTAAAAGGTACTAGAGTGAGAGGAGGCTGGTGGGGAAATCCTATTTGCTTTGCATGAAAATATTTTTCCTTAAAAAAACCAAAGCAAGATGTAACACCAAAAAAGTGATCAAAACACAGAATCAAAGGATTTCCTAAAGCTAGAAAGTCTGATGGAACTTTCTGACACAGAATTCAAAAGAACAATGATTGAATATTTTCAGTGGGTGAAAGATAAACTTGAAGAATTATAGGATTGTACAAGTAAGCAAAAGGCAAGTGGAACTTATAAAAACAAAGGCAACACAGATAAAACAAACATGGCATTAGTAACTCTTGAAAACAAGGAAATGCAATCCAGACTATGAGAACCAGTGTCTCAGATATTATCAGCATGTTAGAGGGACGTATGAGCAGAGTTGAAGAGAGGTAGCACAGAACCAGTGAAATAGAAGTTAGAGTTCTCAGCACTGATCTGCTAGAACAAAAAAGCAGAATCAGGAAGAGAGAAAAAGAAAATCTAATAATAATATGGATCACTATCAAGAGGAACAACAGCAGCATAACTGGAAACCCAGAACAGGAAGAAGCAAAAAAAGGCACCAAGAGAGTTGTGGAAGAGTTATTAGAAGAAAACTTTTCAGGTATAATGAAAAAATGAGAGAATATATGTATACATGAAGCAGAGGAAATCCTATATAGAATAGATCCCAAAAGAAAACTCCCAAGGCGCATCATAGTCAAATTTGCCAGAAGCAAGGATAAGAAGAGAATTTCTGAAAGCAACTAGAGAAAAAAAATAAAGATAACCTGTAAGGGAAAGCAAATAAGATTAAATGTTGATTTCTCAGCAGAAACCATGTGAGCAAGAAAACAATGGGATAACATATATCAATCAAAGAATACAACCGCCAACCAGAACTACTGAACCCAGTAAAACTGTCCATCAAATATGATGGAAAGATCAAGATATTCTCAGAAAAGCAGAAACTGAGGTATTTTGTGAAAATAAGACCACTGTTGCAGGAAATGTTGAGGGAAGTCCTTCTTACAGAGATAGCACAGAAAGGAGGATGAACAAAAGTAACCACCATCACCACCACCAAAAAGAGCTCAACAAAATGATAGCAACAAACTTTGCCTCTAAATAATCACATTGAGTGTGAATGGTTTTAATGCACCACTGAAGAGCAAGAGTAGCAGATTGGATAAAATAGCAAAACCTGTCAATGTTCCATCTAGAAAAGTGACAATAAAGAAAGACTAAAAGGGAAAGGATGGGGGGGAAATATACCAAGCAGATGGCTATCAGAAAAAAGCAAGAGTAGTGATATTAATCTCTGATAAAATAGATTTCAGTGTAAAAACCATCACAAAGGACAAGGAAGGTCACTAAATAATAATAAAATGGTCAACAGAATAAGAGAACATAACCATAATAAATATCTATATACCAAATGGTAGAGCTGCAAAATTAAAAAAGCAAATGTTAATAGAACTGAAAGTAGAAATAGACAACACCACAATAGTAGTAGGAAACTTCAATACACTATTCTCAAGAAAAGATAGACCTACCAGAAATTTTTAGGTCACAAAGTGAGCATCAATAAATTAAAAAAACATAGAATTAATACCAAGCATTTTCTCTGACCACAAAGCTATAATATTAGAAATCAATAACAAGAGGATAAAGGAGGAAAAAAACATATATCTGGAAGATGAACAAGAGTGGGTACTAGAAGGAATAAAAAATGAAATAGTTTCTTGAAACAAATGTCGATAAAAATATAACTTACCAAAACCTCTGAGAAACAGAGGTCAATTTATAGCAATAAGTAATCCCATCAAAAGGAAAGGAAAAAATTGATAATTGACTCTCCAACTCAACATCTCCAGAAAGTTGAAAAGGAACAAGAAAACCTGTCAACCTCTTAAAGAAATGAAATTATAAAAATTAGGGCAGAAATAAATAGAAACCAGAAAAACAACTGAAACTATCAATAACATCAGAAGTTGGTTCTTTGAAAAGGTCAGTAGAATTGACAAACCACTAACAACACTAACAAAGGGAAAAAAGAAAAGGCACAAATAATTTGAGTAAATTATGAAAGGGGCAATGTCACAACATAATCAATGGAAATAAAAAGGTTAACAATGGAATATGAAAAACTATACTCACACAAATATGAAAACCTAGAGGAAATTGACCATGTTAGAAACTCACAAACTACCCAAACTGACACAGACTGAAATAGACAGCCCGAGCAGACCCATCATGAAAGAAGATATTAAACTGGTCATAAAATAACTTACAACAACAACAAAAGGCCTGGACCAGATGCTTTTACATTCAGAGAAGAACTGTCACCAGTTTTACATAGAAAAGAACTGTCACAAATTTTACATAAAGTATTTCAGAAAATTGAAAAAGATGGTATTATCTCAGAGTCATTCTATGAGGAAAACATATTCTTGATACCAAAGTCAGGTAAAGACACCATCAATATAGAACTATAGACCAACCATCATGAACATAGATACAAAAATCCTCAATAAAATCCTGGCTAATAGAATTCAATGATACATCAAAGAAATAATTCACCATGACCAAGTGGGATCCATAAAAGGTATGCAAAGACGGTTCAACATACGAAAAACAATCAGTGTAATTCATCACATTAACAAAGCAAAGAACAAGAACCACATGATCCTATCAATTGATGCAGAAAACGCCTTTGACATAATCCAACACCTTTCCTGATTAAAGCACTCAGCAAAATAGTAATAGAGGGTTACTTCCTCAACATAGTGAAACATATATATGTAAAACCAAGAACCAACATCATTCTCAAAGGAGAGAGATTAAAGGCATTCCCTTTGAGAACAGGAACTAGACAAGGAAGCCTTAACAAGGACAGTAAGACAAGAGAAGGAAATAAGAGGTTTCCAATTTGGCAAAGACGAGGGAAAGCTAGCTCTCTATGCAGATGATACAATAGGATACTTAGAAAACCTTAAAGACTCAGTGAGAAAAGTACCGGGCGTAGTCAACCAATTCAGCCAAGTGGCAGGATATAAGCTCAACATACAAAAATCAGTTGCATTTCTCTATAATGACAAAGAGAATACAGAACTAGAGCTAAGAAAATCAATACCCATCACAATAGATAATCGCAAGATTAAATACTTGAGAGCAAATCTAATTAGAGACACAAAAGACTTATGAAAGAACATTATGAAGCATTACTACAAGAAACAAAAAAGAGACCTGGAGAAATGAAAGAATATACCATGCTCATGGATAGAAAGACTCAATATTGTGAAAATGACCAAATGCAATATACAAGTTCAATGCAATCCCAATACAGGTACAAATACTATTCTTTGACAATATGGAAAAAGCAATTTCCAATTTTATTTGGAATGGAAAGAGACCTCCAGATAAGCAAAGCACTCCTGAAAAAGAGACACAAGGTAGGAGGCATCACACTCCCTGATTCAAATCATACTACACAGCTTTGGTGGTCAAGACAGTGTGGTACTGGTACAATGGTAGACACATAGATCAATGGGATACAATTGAGAATCCAGAAATCAGCTCATCTTCCTATGCTCAACTAATTTTTGACAAGGAGATTAAATTGATTAAATGGAGAGACAACAGCCTTTTAACAAATGGTGTTGACGAAATAGGAAAATCATCTATAGAAAACTCAAGCAAGACCCTCACCTGATACTATATACAAAAATCAGCTCCAGGTGGATCAAGTACCTAGGAGTAAAACTAAAGACTATAAATTTCGTTAGAGAAAAGCTTGGAAGAGCTCTAGAAGTCCTAATCCAAAATATGAACAGTCTTCCAAACATAATGAAAAACCTACGACCAGGAAACAACAAAATAGATGAATGGGACCTTCTAAGAAGAAAATCCTACATAAAAAACCTTCTCCTACAGAGTAAAAAGGAAAAACACAGACTTGGAAAAAATATTTGGTCATGATCTATCTGAGAAGAGACCCATATCTAAAATTTATAGAATACTCCTCAACAAGAAAAAGGTAAACAACCCAATAGTAAAATGGGCACAGGATATGAATAGATACTTCACCAAAGAAGACATTCAGATGGCAAACTAACACATGAAGAAATGTTCAAAATTCCTAACTATTGGAATGATGCAAATAAAACCAACTATGAGATACCATCTTACCCCACTAACAATAGCAAAGTTCAACAGAGCAGCAAACGATAAATGCTAGCGAGGTTGTGGAGAGATTAGAACCCTTATTCACTGCTAGTGGGAGTGTAAAATGGTGCAACCACTATGGAAGGTGGTTTGGCGCTTTCTCAAAAAGTTGGAAACAGAAATACCATTTGACCCAGCAATTTCACTACTGGGAATATACCCTAAAGAAACCATAACCACCATCCAAACAGATACATACACACCCACTTTACTGCTGTGTCAACAGCAAACAAATGGAAAAGGAATAAAAAAAGAGATGGAAGCAACCCAAGTATTCATTAACAAACAAATGGATAGAAAAACTATGGTATATTCATACAATTGGATGCTACACAGCTGAAAAGCAATAAACTTGTAAAACATTACACAACATGGGGGACCCTGGAGGACATCATGCTAAGTGAAATATTTCAGTCACAAAAGCATAAATATTGCATAGTACCACTGCTATAAAGCAGGTCTGATAAGAAGGGTTGAGAGGAGAATAAGATTAGATGGATAATAACCATTGCATAGTCATGAAATAAACAACAACATCTCAGAATGTTGTTGTTGTTGTTGTTGTTGTTGTTATGTGCCATTGAGTTGCTTGCCAAGAGCTCCAAATGCTGTTCTATCCTGTGCCAACCCAGCCATCCCAAATGCACTTATTCCCACCACTCCAGTCACAGAATTGATCCATCTCATCGAAGGTCTAGAAGTCACATTATTACGAAGAACACCGCGTGGGGTGGGGGGTGGGAATAGGGGGTGGGGGATGGAGAGTGGAGGGTAGGTAATTGTGCAACAGTGAATGAATATTAAAAAAAAGTTAACTGGGGGATAGATAGGGAAGGGAGGGAGAGGGGTTAAAATATGCAATAATCAATCTAACTTCTCTGTAAACATTCATTAAAATCACAATCACAATAAAGTTTTATTTTGAAAATATGGTAGTGGGAAATTTAGAATGGTTCAGGGTGAGGATATAGATCACATTCAATGGCACTGCTTATAAAATGGTCTATCCATACAAATTTATTCAGTATTTTAGTCGTTGGCATGTGCCATCAAATAGCCTGTGACTCATAGTGACTCTAGTTACATTAGCTCTCAATCCTGCCCTATCCTGATCCAATCTTACCATCTTCAACAGACCTAATCTCATTTCCTTAGTCACTAAGTCAATTTATCTCATCCTGAGGTTTCCTTTTCCTCACTGTCCCTCCATCCTTCAAAACATGATGTCTTTCTCCAAGGGCTGGTCCCTCCTGGCCACTTGCCCAAAGTATGTGAGATGGAGCTTAACAATCCTTGCCTCCAGGGAGTAACTTGGTCTCATTCTCTCCAGGACAGACCTATTTGTTCTTCTGGAAGCTCACAGTATATTCAACAGACTTCTCCAGCACCACAACTCAAAGTTATTGATCCTTCTATCATCCTTAGTTACTGTCCAGCTCTCTGACAGTAATTGTGAAGACCATGGCCTGGATCAGGCATACCTTAGTCTCCAGACTGACATAGTTTCTCTTCAGTATTCTAGAGAGACAGACTTTCCCAGTGCAATTCATCTTCTGATATTCTGACTGTTGGTGCCAAGATTGTTGAGTGTGGAACGAAGCAAGCTGAAGTTATTAACAATCTCAATCTCTTTTCAATAGAAATGTCTTTAATTATCAGAAGAATAATTCTGAAGTTAGTCACAGAAAACCCCCATTTAAAAAAAAATCCAGTTTACATGTATCAACATATTTCAGCTCTCACCATTGCTGTCCTGTCAGAACCACTCACAGCTGAAAAGGAGGAGATTCCTACCTTTCTCTCAGGGAGCTGATGGTGAATTCGAATTCCCAGAAAGATGTGTCTTTGTAGCACTTCTCTAAGGATGACATTACCAAAACTACATTGTTGTTGTTAAGTGCCTTTGACTCTTTGAGGCTGTAATTTGGTTGGGAGGAGATTGCTTCTCTTTCTCCATTGGAACAGCTGGTGGATTCAATCTACCTGTCTTTTTTTTTTTTTTTTTGGCTTGGCAGTTCAACTACTTATCCACTAGACCACTAGAAATCCCTCTCAGACTATCTACAAGTGCTCACTTCGGCAGCACATTTACTAAAATTGGAATGATAAAGAGAAGATTAGCATAGCCCCTGTGCAAGGATAACATGAATTGTGAAGCATTCCATATTTTTGATGGATTGATACAGTGACTGGGGCAATGGGATTTGATGTGTTGGAATTAGTGAGACTAGTTCAGGACAGGGCAGGGATTTGCTTATTCCTTCTATGAAGTTTTCTCAGGACAAAAGCTGAGATCTAGAGCAAGCACAAAACATCAATTTATCTAGTTATCTATCTATCTATCTAAATATATCTATAAATATATATCTAAATAATATATATATTTATATAAATATCTCTTACAGAACAATAATAAAAGGCAAACAAATAAAAAAAGAGACAAAAGGCTTGGTTAGATAATTCACAAAAGAAGAAAAAAAGGTCAACCTCCTTAATCATTAAGCCAAACTCAGTGTCATCAATTTGAGTCTGAACCCTAAAGACTCAATAGGGGCAGAATAGAACTGACCTAAGAAATGTCCAAAGCTGTAAACTTTTATGAACACATATAGCCTTCCTCCAGAGT
The DNA here is from genome assembly GCF_000299155.1 of Elephantulus edwardii. NCBI lineage: Eukaryota > Metazoa > Chordata > Mammalia > Macroscelidea > Macroscelididae > Elephantulus > Elephantulus edwardii. The sequence goes on along the minus strand of NW_006399816.1, from coordinate 22,810 downwards.
GAAGTGGCTAGTTTATTTGGATGGCTGACTTTTCCATTAGAAATCAATAGATTTGACCAATGAACCACCAGGTATCCAGGTAATACAAATACAAACCGCAATGAAACAACACTTCACATTCACTAAGAAGATGACAATTTTTTTTAAAAAAGTAAATAACAGATATTGGTGAAAATGGAGGAATATTGGAAAACTTGTACAGTGCTAATAGCAATACAAAATAGTAAAGCCATTGTCAAAAACAGTTTGCTTGTTCTAAAAAAAATTAAACATAATTACAAAACGATCTAACAACTCATATTTTTCTCAATGTTTCCATAATTTGTTGTTATCCAAATAGTTAAACACTTTTAAATAGTCAATATAACACAAACAGACATCCTTCTAGTATTCTCTGCTTTCAGCCAAGAGCTGACATTTGCAATGAAATCCCGAATGTCATGACATCTCCTAAATCCAGCCTGCTTTTCTGAAAGTAACTTTATAACAGTCATCAGCAGGATTTTGCTTGCATGTGATATTGTTGTTGTTATGTGCTGTCAAGTCACCTG
>NW_006399816.1:18040-22159 GCF_000299155.1 Elephantulus edwardii | reverse complement strand
TTATATAAATATATATTTACTGAGGACTTGGTTCAACAATACATAATGAACTATGGAAAATTAATACAAAAATATTCAGTCCAAAAGAGAAATAAGAAATTTTGCAAACAGTCTTGTGCTGCAATCCCGAAGGCATGTGAATATATCAGCTGCTCCATTGGATGAATATAAGAAGTCCCTTTTTGTAAAGATTTACAGCTTCAGAAACCTGATGGTCGTGATGTATTTGAATTGACTCAATAGCATTGGTATGATCTTTTGTTATATGGCTTGACTGCTAAAAAAATGAACAGGTTCACCCTGGAGAGGGTTAAACCAGGCTGCTCCTTGGAGGCAAGGATTCTGAAGCTTTGTCTGACATACTTTGGACATGTTGCAAGGAGGGACTGACTAGTCCTTGGAGAGAGACATCATGCTTAGGACGGTGGAGGGACAGCGCAGGAGAGGAAGACCCTCAATGAGATGTATTGATTCAGTGACTGGGGTAATTGGGAGTGGGTGTGTCAGAGACAGTGAGACTGGCACAGGACAGAGCAGGGTTTAGGGCTGTTGTACATAGGGTCACTATGAGTCGCAGGCAACAACAATTCAAGCTGCTAATAAACTATGAAGGTGTTCTGAATTTTGATAGCCATAATGGTTGTGCAATTCTGTATATATACAAAACCCCACTGAATTGCACATAATTTAAAAGTAAGAATTTTGTTAGGTGAATTCTCTTTCAATAACAATATAATTCACAATGTATTTATATTTACAACTCATAAAATGTCTAGCTTTTCAAGTGGTCAAACTATTTTCTATCTACATATCACCAATGTTTTAAACTCTTCTGAATTTGTTTCAACAATTTGTCATTTCCTTTTACAAAAGCTTTCCAGACCAAGCAGAAAACTCTGCTTTGAGGGCTTTTCCCTAAGGCCTCTCCTAAACCTATGAGGCTGGTTGACCATGGAGGTCATGAGTTTCAGGATGTTTCTATGATGCCTTAATTGTTCCTTTTTAAAAAAAAATTTAAAAAAATTTATTATTTTGTGTGTGTGTACAGTCAAATTAGATCTGACTGGCACAGGAAGAGATTACCCGTCCTTCTCCAGCAGAGCATCGGGTTGGTTTGAACTGGGATTACAGTGCAGCTTCTTGCCAGTAGGCCACCAGAGCTCCCTAATTGTTCATTTTTTAATGACCCCAAAGGAAAACGTTTAGAGGGGAAAATACATTTTATGGTGACTTTTCTGGGGCTTAGATTAAGGAATTTAAGGGACAGTAACCCAGACACTCCACTATTAAGTATAGTACCTCCAGGATAGGGAAGGGTTCAGAATTGATGTACATAGGGTCACTATATATCGCAGGCAACTCAATGGCATATAACAACAATAAGATACTATGACAGGTTTGGAAGCAGGAGCAGCATCCACTTCCTAAACAATGTGCCTTCGGAAATGCTATAAACTTTGATAAATGTCAATAGTTGTAGAGGCATTTTAGGCCTTTTGTTCATAGGGTCACTATGAGTCGTGCTCGACTTAAAGACAATCAATAACAACACCTCCAGACAAGATTGTGTCATCTGCATAATGCAGGTTATTGATGAGCCTCCCTTCAATCCTGCTGCCATACTCCTCTTCACAGAGTCCAGCTTCTCAAATAATTTGCTCAGCATACAGATTAAATAGGTATGGAAATATAATACAACCCTGATGCACTCCCTTCTTAATTTAAAACTATGGAATGTTCCCCTGCTCTGTTCATACAACAGCCTGGCCTAGATACAGTTCCTGCATGAGCACAATTAAGTGCTCTGTGATTCCCGTTCTTGTCAATATCAGTCACAACTTTTTATGATTCACACAGTCAAATGCTTTTGCATACAGAAAGCACAAATTAGTCAAGAAAGCACAAATTCTTCTAGCATTCCTTACTTTCAGCCAGGATCCATCTGGCATCAGCAATGATATCCCCGGTGCCAGGACATTTCTAAATCTTGCTTGAACTTATGGAATTTCCCTACCTATGTATTGGTCTAGCCATCTCTGAATGTTCTTCAGTAGTATTTTGCTTGCATGTGATGTTAATATTATTCAATAATTTCCACACTCTGTTGGATCACCTTTCTTGGAAATTGGAACAAATAAGGACCAATTCCAATCCATTGGCCAGATAGCTGTTCTCCAAGTTTCCTGGCATAGACTGGAGCAAGTAAATTTGTGTCCCATTGACTTCTGGGGCCTTTTGTTTTGCCAATTCGTTCAATGCAACTTCCACTTCCTCCTTCAATACTATTGGCTCCTGTTCATATGGTACTTCCTGAAATTTTTCAGTGTTAATCAATTCTTTCTGTGTATTCCTTCCATCTTCTTTTGATGTTTTCTGGGTCATTCAATATATTGCTGTAGCATCTTTCAATATTGTGACTCGAGGCTTAAATTTGTTTTTTGGTTTTCTCAGCTTGCAAGTGGTTCCCTTTTTATTCTCCAATTCCAGCTCTCTGTACACTCTATCATAATACTTTGCTTTGTCCTCCCTAACAGTTCAGCTTTTTTTACTTCAGCATGCTTTTCTTCTTTTGTTTTGGCTTGTCAATGCTCCAGTGCAATTTTCAGTGTCTTTTCTGACATCCATTTCATTTTTTTTCCTTCTCTGTTTTTGTAATAACCTTTTTGTTTTCTTCAAGGGTGATATCCTTGATATAATCCTGCAACTCATTCAGTCTTCAATTGTTGGTGTTCAATGCCTCAAATCTCTTCCTAAAATGATCTTGAAATTCAGATTGAATTGATTCAAGATTATATCAAGGAATGCAGTCTTCTATATGGATTTCATCTCAATGTCAAGAAAAAAAAGATTCTTACCACGGGATAGATAGGCAACATTATGATGGATAGAGAAGAGAATGAAATTGTCAACAACTTCATCTTACTAGTATCCACAATTAACACCCTTAGCACCAGCAGTCAGAACATAAGGAAACACATTGCATTGGGAAAATCTGCAACTAGGGACCTCTCCAAATTATTGAAGGATAATGATGTCAGTTTTAGGATTAAGGTGTGACTGATTCAGGCAATAATCTTTCTGATCACTTGTTATGCATCGGAGAGCCGGAGAATGAATAAGAAGGACAGAAGAACAGATACCTTTGAGCTGTGATGGTGGAGTAGAGAACTGAACGTCCCAAAAAACCAAACAAATATGTCTTGGAGGAGGTGTAGCTGGAGTGCTCTTTGGAGGCAAGAATCATGAGACTTCACCTCACATACTTTGGGCATGTTGTTAGGAGGGGCTATTCCTTGGGGAAGAACATCATGCTAGGAAGGTTGGAGGGTTAGCAAAGGAGAGGAAGACTGTTAACAAGGTGGATTGATGTGGTGACTGCCATAGTGGGCAAGGAAGTGTGAGGATGAAACAGGATAGAACTGGGTTCAGATCTTTTGTTCACAAGGTCTCTATGAGTCATACTGGATTCGACAGCACCTAACAACAACAACAACAACAATATCTCAGACAACAAACAAATTAAAAAACCTAACCCTTCCATTTAGCTTCACATATCTACATTAAATGGGCCTTTGGGAGGAGTCATCATTCCATTATTAGCACATGTATACTGAGTATACATGAATGAGCATAAGTATGAGTACTCTTCCTGTAAAATGAATGAGCGCCATGTGGGGACAGCCATATCGGGACTTTACCAACTCTACAAAGGTGAACTTTCTCCATCAACAACACAAAATCAATTCCCATGAGGTCAGACATGTCTCTCATGCTCCCACACTTCTTTCTACTCATCCCAACACCAAACTTAATGATTTACTGGGTCCAAAATCCATTGCAATAGCTCACAGACCACATAGAACCATATTGTTGTTGTTAAGTGCCGGCGAGTCGCAGGCGACTCAGAGCGACTCTATGAAGGAGAGTCCTCTATGCTTGGGTGCCTTTCATCCTCTCTCCAGGTTCATAGGGTTTCTGGAGGCAAGCTATTACGGAAGTGGATGCCACTCCTCCTTCCATGCTTGTTTTCATTGGGGAGCTCCACCCCACTCTCTGTCCGCATTGGGTAACCACCCCTTAATGCATTTAACACATTAGTGTCACAGTGTTCAGCCTCAC
>NW_006399816.1:0-17940 GCF_000299155.1 Elephantulus edwardii | reverse complement strand
CAACTTGTACACCAGGGCTATATGACCTAGAGGAATGTCTGAACAAAAACAATGAAAGACAGGCCTGAAGGCCATGGATTAAAAGTCACCCATCTTTGGCTTGGTAGCATCGCCTTCTGTCCACGGGGCCTGCTGATCTCTCTATGTTGATGTTATTGTTGTTAAGTGGCAGCAAGTTGCAGGCGACTCGTAGTGATCCAATGAAGGAGCATCCTCGACGCTTGGGTGCCTTTCATCCTCTCTCCAGAGAACCACATTAGGGGAGTCAAATCACTATAATTCAGGTTAGTAACAGAATAAAATCATTCAATTAGGACAGCATTTGAAATGTGCTCACAGGCACCTCAGCCTTGATCCTCATGGCTTTAAGCTAGTGTTACAAAGCTTTCAATTCCTCTGCTCCCACCATATCTTCCAAGAAATTTAGGCAAAGGGTCTTAGCTCTGGTTCTGTGGGGAGAAGAGGTTTCAAGATCAGCTCTGCCTCATGTTAGGTCTCTCTTCCTCTGCTTTGGCCACTGCTGTTGCTGTTGTAAGTCTAGCTGACATTAAGACCCTCTGGCCCTGAAGGGTGTGCACTGCATGCCTGCTTCATCTTTGTTGGTCATGAGACTCTTGAATCTGCCAACGAGTCTGGTCAATTTAGACAATCCCCTTGTAGATAGTCTAATACACCCTAGTCATATATTCCTGCCCATCCACATGACAAAGTCAAATTCAATGGTTAGGAAAGCTATTTTGAACAATAAGCCTTTAATACCACAGTTCCCCTTTTGGAGACTACCAAATATGAGGGAGTTAACATCTTTGTCCCCAGCTACTTAAAGTCCATTTGGAAAAAACAAATTTGAAAATGAGCATCTCCTATGAATAAGGATAAGTACTGTGATGGAGGGTTATTCCTACTACAGTTGAATCACTTTAGACTCATGGAGATACCTACACTATGTTTCTAAGGCTATAAATCTTCCCTGGAACAAACTGCCTCATTTTTCTCCTATGAAATTTCTAATGGGTTTGAGTTGCTGACCTTTGAAGTTGTGTTATTAAATGTCTTTGAGTCAACTATGATCATAACAACTCCACGAATAACAAATTGGAACCTTGCCTTGTTCTGCAAATTCTTCATGATCTCTGTCATACCCAAACCCACTGTAGTAGAGACTGGGTCAATTTATCTTGTTGAAGGTCTTCCTCACTTTCTTTACCTTTGCTAAATAATGTCTTTCTTCAAGGATTAAGTCCTCTTGAGAATACGTCCAAAGTAAACAAGATGAAGTTTTACCATCCTTGCCATTATGGAGTACTCTGTCTGCATTTCTTTCAAGACAGATTTTTTTTTTTACATTCCAGGCAATATTTAATACTCTTCACCAACAACAGAGTTTAAAAGAATTGATTCTTATCCAGGCTACTTTATTCAGTATATAAGTTTTAGGTGCATTGGAAGTAATTTGAAAACACCATGGCTTGGATCAGGTGTCCCATAGTCTTTACACCGACATATATAATTGGTAGTACTCAACACTTAACCTACATAGACAGGACACCATAGAGAACAGTGAAAACGAAACAAAAAGTATGTCTTTTTGTTGGAAAGAATAGCCTATGTGACACTTTGGAGATAAAAGAGACCTGAAAGTGGATGTTGTTTCCAGGGATAAAGCAATGTGACTTTGTGTCATAAGAGAGATTTGGAATAAACAATAGCCCATCACACTCTGTTATTCCTTGCACCCACAGTTCTCTTCCCCATGGAGGATAATCTCTATGAGTGAGAAGTTGCAAATAATTATTTATATATACTTACCACTTTTCAACTTAGCCAGGCCTCAACAGTTGCCACATTTATCTTGTTGCCATGTTTGCCTCAGAATTGAGTGATGTCAATAAAGATGTCATAAAAGGATTATTTGAAGACTGTGCTCACTCAGATCCCAATTGCTCTTTGGAAAGGTTCTTATTTTGGCATTCTCCTGTGGGAGAGTGACGTTAGTCAACAAATTACGGACCATTTGTACTAGTCAAAGTCCTCAGCTTATGAGAGTTTGGAACACCTCTAACTGGGAAGAGGAATACACATCTAGTCAGTGACCTTCCATTTTAGTTCTTCATAAACCAGCCAGGAAGGAATGGTAAATTGGGAGGAAGAAATTTCTTTAAATCTCAAGGTAAGGATGAGTTGAAAATTCAGCATGAGTGATGGGTACTGGGCAGAAAGGGGCTTGATAATCTTTGACTACATGAAGTCAGTGGGTCTTATACTTGAAAGTTAAATAAATTCTTAATCATAAAAGCAAACACCCTGAAATAGGTAACTTATCCTGAGGCCTTGGAAACATGGGCACAGGGAACAGCAAAGACAATTGGAATAGCATAGGCCACAAAGACAGTGTTCTATATTTTACACTAGTGAGTTGATTAATAGAAAACAGGTGTTTGTCATGTGAATACATAAATAAAAGGATACACGGCTAAGTTAACTACAGAGCTCTCCTAGATCTGAGGAGCTGTCTAGAGCTGAGAAGGACAAGTCACTCAGTTGTTGAGATCTGTGGACTGTTTTTTGTTTTATGTGGACTGTTTTATGTTTTATTAAGTAAGTAGACAAATGGGTAAGTATACATAGTATAAAGGTTGTCCTTTGTAGGTACTTATGGAGACTTGATCTTAATTTTGTGTGTGTGTATGTGTAATTTGAACTTAAATTTTTATGACAATAGCTGTTGTACTCACATGTAATGGGATTCTTCACTCTGCCTCCCTGGAATACTTATATCCATTAATCCTTTTATCTTATTCATTTCCTTCCTTCTTGTTAGTGAACACAAGGGGTTCTTTTCATAGTCACTTGCCAATAAGACAGATGGATTGCAATGTCGAAAGCACTTTATTGCAGATCTAGGAGAGCAGAGAGAGGATTATCTAAAACCAGCATCTCAGCCTGAAGATGGTTATTGCCTTTTATACTTGGGTTAAGTATTATTCCACTTAACATATTACGATCTCTGATTCAAAGTTAGGTCTGTTCTTAGATTCAAAAGAATAATTTACTTACAGTTTTTAGAAAACAGACAGCTTAAGGTATAGTTTACATATGGCTAAGAAGTTTCAAAAGACAAATGCTAGTTCAGGAAAGATGAATTTCCCTTCTTTGTAAACAGTGAACAGTTTAAGGTAATCTGCATGACTATAGAGAAGTTAAAATGAGGTCTCAGGACAAATTAAATGTTAATTAGATGGCCCAGCCAGCTTTACAGGCTGGAAACCCAAAATGTCAATGTTTAGAATGATAATATGTGTTTGAATAATCCTGAACTTATTAACACTACTTTATCATTCTGAACTTTATCCATGGGATATGTTAGCCTTTTGGTTATAAGTGGTTGATAAGAATTGAATGCCTCCCTGGTATCACTGTTCACACTACAGGCATGTCTAGTGTTTTAATGAAAGCTGAAATACATCAAAGAGTTTTGTTACAGGATCAAGGGTAACTAAAAAGTTCTACCAGTAAGTCTTCTTCTTTTTTTTATGATTTTAAGGTTTCTTCTATATTTTTTTGCCCACCTTATCCAGGACCTTCTCCTGTAATTCCTTTTAGAATATCCAGTAATTGGACATAGAAGCCATGTAACATCTCAGTTTTCTAGTTTCTAGGTTGTGGAGATTGACTTTCATATATGTGCAGGACAAAGCAAGGTTTAGATCTGTTCACAGGGTTGCTATGAGTTGTAGGTGACTCGATAGCACCTAACAACAACAACAACATTAACTCTTTGGACCATTATTTTTATTCATCTTTGTTTTGCTTCTCTTCCCTCTTCTTTGTTTTGGACCCAGAGACACTAATAATTACACCCTAGATGGCTACTTGCTAACTTTTAAAATCCTGGTTGCTACTCACCAATGTAGAATGTAGAACACTAGCTTTGTGGACTATCCTATTTAAACTGATCTTGATTATGTTTAAGAGTTTACATATCTTTTCCCTGTTGGCACTGCTAGATGCATGGATATATTTACAGCACATACCAATGCAGTAATCAGCCAGACACATTCAAGTGAGGCAATATGTTTGCCCACCTTATGTTTGTGGCATCAAGGTTCTCAGGTATAGAGATCTGATTCTGTTACCCTGAAGGAGTTTATATAGAAAATATTTCTAGATTGAATTCTGCAAATCATAAACTGTGTAAAATGTTTTGAGAGTTACTTGAATGGATTATATGAAGAACAGAATCCTACCCTGACTCCCAGTTCCCCTTAACTGAGATCTGACATCCCCCAGCCTGGATTCAGGCAGACGAAGGTCTAGGATGACACATCTCTTCCAGTAGCAGGAATGTCCCTTCTCCTCTAAGGTCTCAAGTGCATCTCTTCACAAGGATACACAAACACTACAAAGCAAAGACGGCTTCAGGATACATTTAATTTTTTAATGTCAAACTTTCCCTTCCTCTCCTAAATTGTAATAAGGATACCACATAATAAGACATACACCAACTAGAAAATTTCTATATGCATAATTCAATGATATTATATGCTTCAAAGTTATATAACCATACTTATTACTTTTTCTAAATCGTTCTAAGATCATTAGCACAATCATAGTGTCCCTAAGAAAAGCTTTCCAATTTCCTGTTCTATTCCAGTCCTGATAATAACTACTAATAATCTTTGGTTTCTATAGTTCTGATTATTTAATGTAAGAAAGATCACACAATTTTTGTCCTTTTGTAATCAGCTTATTTTATTCAGCATGCTGTCTTCAAAGTTATAAAAAAACTTCACTGTCCTCTGGACTAAATTTCTGGTTTTGTCCAGAAAGACAGCAGGTTTTCAGAGACTGTAAATTCCAAGGGAAGAGACTGGCCATCTTTGTACCACAGAGTGGCTGGTGGATTTGAACCAGCAGAGAGGCACCATCTTTGATCTGACAATACAACTCCTTTAAACACTAGTCTACCAGAGTGCCATATTTTCAAATTTCATGTGGAACTTTGAAATATCTGTTACAGTTAATCTTAGCTTTCTCAATCATTCCTAGTTTGCTACATCCCCCACCCCCGCCCCCGCAGTTTGTGACTCCACCTTTGTCCTCTCTGTTGCTGTCTCGTGCTGCCCTTTAATGTCTAAGTGTTACTCTCTGCTTCCTCTTGGTCTCTGTAATTCTTCTGAGCACATTCTTAGAAGCTTGAGATTTTCTGTATTTTCTTTGTCTCTGGAGCTTGTAGGTCTTCCAACACCCTTCTTTCTTCTTGCTCTCTCAAGTCTTTCACTCATATTCAGAAACATACACATACCCTTAGGCTGACGTACACAACTTACATAAAATCAGGTGAGGAGATTGTGTTTGCTGACGTATACAACTTACATAAAATCAGGTGAGGAGATTGTGTTTGCCCATTAAGACTCTCAGATATAGACATCTATTGTTGCTTTACCTGAAGGAGTTTATCTAATAAGGTCTTGGCCTTCTATTTAAAGAAAAGAAATTTTAAGCTACTGATTGACATAGTGACAGTGGCAATGGGGTCAGGTGTGTCAGAGATGGAGGCTATGTCTGAATAAGGCAAAGTTCAGAGTCATTGTTCACAGTATTACTATGAGTCATAACTGAGTAGATGGCACATAGAAACAACAAGGTGAAACTTAGGGAGCTCTGGTCACCTAGTAGTAAAGAATTGTGCCATCAACCCTAAGGCACACAGTTCAAATTCACCGGCTATTCCATGGAAAAAAGATAGGCAAACTTCTCTCATGTGATTTACTGCCTCTGGAAATCAGCTGGAGGATCAGCTTTGGGTTAGTTCTAACTCCATGGTACACGACAACAATGATAGGCGTCCTCTCATATACTTTGGGCATGTTGTCAGGAGGGAACAGTCCTTGGGAAAGGACATCATGTTGGGAAAGGTGGAAGGTCAGGAAAAGAGAGGAAGACCTCCAAAAGGGTAGGTTGACACAGTGATTGTAACAATGGGTTTGAGCATATCAGAGATCAAGAAGATGGACCATGATAGGACAATGTTCATATCTGTTGTTTATAGGTTGAGTTGTAGTCAACTCAGTGACACCTAACAACATGAACACAAGGGACCCTCTTGAGTTGAAATTGACTTGACAATAACTTATCAGAGTAAAAAGAAACCAAATGCATTGCCACTAAGTCAATACCAACTCATCATAAATTTTTATAACACAGTAGAACCACCCCATAAATTTTCAAGTCTATAAATCTTTATGGAAGAGATATCACAACTTTCTCCCATGAAATGGCTGGTGGATTCAAACCATCAACCTTATGAGACCTTTTGGTCAGTAGCCTAAAGCCTAACTACTGCACCACTACAAATTCCCACTGGTTAGATTTGTTGTGTACCATCAAGTCAGAACCAACCCCTAGCTGACCTGCCAGTGGGTTTTCAGATGCAGTTAATCACACAGTAAAAGACTGCCTATCCTTCTCCCACACTGGTTAAAGTAGGAGACATTATTTATAATACATCTATCTTAGTATTTATGTCATTACAAAGAGAGAGGAGGAAGAAAAGCCTGAGATGGATGTCAGAAGAGACTCGGAATATTGCTCTACAGTGTCAAGAAGCCAAAGCAAAGGGAAGAAATCAAGAAGTTAAGAATCTGAACAGAAAATTTCAAAGGGCGATGTGCAAAGTGAGAAGACAAAGTATTATAATGAAATGTGCAAAGAGCTGGAGTCAGAATATCAAAAGGACTGAACTCACTCAACATTTCTTAAGCTGAAGGAACTGAAGAACGAATTCAAGCCTCAGGTTGCAGTACTCAAGGATGCTATGGGCAGAGTATTAAATGATCTAGGAAGCATTAAAAGATGATGGAAGGAGTATATGGAGTCACTATACCAAAAAGAGTTGGCTGACATGGAAGAATTTCAATAAACAACATATGATCAAGAGACAATGGCGATGAAGAGGGAAGTTCATGCTGCTCTGAAGGAATTGGCAAAAAACAAAGCCTTGGGAATTGACAGCATACCAGCTGACATATTTCAACAAACAGATGGTGCCCTATATGTGCTCACCAGATTGTGCCAAGAAATCTGGAGGACAGCTACCGGGCCAACTGACTGGAAGAGATCCATATTTATTCTTACCCTCTCTCCTCCAAAAGAGTGATCTGACATTATCAAATAATATTACTTACATCACACAAAAGCAAAATCCTGCTGACGATTATCTAAAAACTACTGGAACACTAATATTAACAGAGAACTACCAGAAATACAAGCCAAATTTAGAAGTGGCACTGGAGACATTCTCAATAATGCCAGAGGGATACCGGCTTAAAGCAAAGAGTACCAGAGGAATGTCTATCTGTGTTTATCTGTTTTACTGACTATGCAAAAGCATTTGACTGTGTAGATCACAAAAAATTGTGGTTAACCTTGAGAAGAATGGGAATCCCAGAACACTTGATTGTGTTCATTTGAAACCTATACTTGGACCAGAAGGCAGTAAGAACAAGAGCAAGGAAACATTGCATGGTTCAAAATTAGGAAGAGAATGTGTCAGGGATGTGTCCTGTCTCCATACCTTTTCAATCTATATGTGGAAAAGATCATTCGAGAGGCTAGGGTTTATGAGGAAGAGTGTGGCATGAGGTTTGGAGGAAGCCTTGTCAATAACCTGCATTATACAAATAATACACTTTGCTTGCTGAAACTGAAGAGGACTTGAAGTGCTTGCTGTACAAGTCAAGAATTGTGTTCTTCAATATGGAGCTTAAATTGAAGAAGAGAAAGATTGTTACCACTGAGCCAATTGGCAGCACCATGACAGATGGAGAAGAGATTGAGGTTGTTGACAATTTCAGCTTGCTCAGCTCCACAATCGACACTCTTGATACTAGCAGTGAGGAAAATGAAGGACAGATTGCATTGGGGAAGTGTTCTGTCAGGGACCTCTCCAGAGTGCTGGAGAGTGATGATATCAGTGTAGAGATTAAAGTGTATCTGATCCAGGCCATGGTCTTCACCATTACATGCTCTGCATCAGAGAGCTGGACAGTGACTAAAGACGAAAGAAGAAGAATTGATGCCTTCAGGTTGTGGTGCTGGAGAAGAGTCTTTAACATATGGACTGCTAAGAGAACAAACAGGTCTATATTAGAGAGGGTGAAACCAAGTTTCTCTTTAGAGGCAAGTATTTTGAAGCTCTGTCTCACATACTTTGGGCATATGGCCAGGAGGGACCAGTTTTTTGAGAAGGAAATCATGCTTGGAAAGGTGGATGGACAGCACAAGAAAGGAAGATCTTGGATGAGATGAACTTATACAATAACTGGGTTCATGGGGTTAGGTGTGTTGGAGTCAGCGAGACTGGCCAGGACAAGGTAGGGCTTAGAGCTCTTGTATGTAGGGTCACTATGAGCTGCAGGTGACTTGATGACACATAACAACAACAACAACAACAACTACTACTACTACTTAATAAATAATACTTTTTCTGTAAGATAGTTGTTGTTGTTGTTGTTGTTGCTATGTGCCCTTGCATCAGAACTATCAGTTGAATCTTTAGTGAGTTTTCAGAGGCTACAGATTGTAGAGGGTGAGACTGTCCATCTTTCTCCAGTGGAGCAGCTGGTGGATTTGAACCTGTGTGCTTTTGAGTTGGCAGCACAATTCCTTACCACTAGGCCACTGGCCCAGAATAGAGCAGGCTTCAGAGCTATTGTACATAGGGTCACTATGAGTCGTGGCTGGCTTAACAGCCCATAATAACGACAACAAACTTTAAGAGTTATCATATAGTAGCACAGTGCCACTCCCAGGTATATATCAGAGAGAACTGAAAGGATATATTACATAAAGTATATACAGACATGCTCAGATCAGCTTTATTTTTAACAGCTAAAATGTGAATACATCTCAAATGCCATAAATAAACAAAATGTCATATATCCACAGAATGGCATAGCATTCGGCCATGAGAACACAAAGTACGCGATACAATATAGATGAACTCTGGAAGCATTGTGCTAAGTGACAGAATATAAACACATACGGCCACATATTATATCATTCTATTTATATGAAATACTAGGAATAGATAAACTAATACACACGGAAAGTAAATTAATGGTAGCTATGGCTTGGAGGAAAGGTAATTAGGGGGAATGCCAAGGAGTATAGTATTTCTTTATGGGGTAGTGAAGATGTAGTGAAGACATTTTTAAATTACTTGTGATGGCATACATTGTCATAAATATAATAAATGAAAAATTGTGCATCTTTAAAAAATCAACTTTAAAAAAAAATCAACTTTATAACTGGTGAGTTATATCTCTCCAAAATATATGTAACTCATAAAAGGCTAAATTTTCAATTAAATATATAAAACCTATAAACTAGCAGAGGTGAAAAATAAAAGCAAGTTAAAAATAGGCAAATGAAAGGGTCCTGTTTTAACATTTGCTGAGTACACACATAAACCTCCTCTGGGAGCTCTGGTGGCCTAGTCACAAGAAGTTGCTTGGCAATCCCAAAGGCACGCAGTTCAAGGCCACCCGTGCAATTAACTGCCTCTGAAGACCCACTGGAGGGTCAACTATGGGCCAGTTCCAACTCTATGGTATACAACAAGAAGTTTCTAAAGGCCTACTAAAAAAACAATGTTGTTGTTATCATATGCCGTTGAGTTGCCAGCAACTCATAGAGATCCTATGTACAATAGTCCTGAACCTTGCTCTATCCTGTGCCAATTTTACTGTCTCTGACATGCCTATCTCCATTATGTGAGGGAATTAATCCATTTCATCAAGGGTCTTCCTCTCCTGTGCTGTTCCTCTACCCTCCCAAACATGACATCCCTCTCCAAGGACTGGTCCCTCCTTGCACGTGTCCATAGTATGTCAAAAGAAGCTTCAGAATCCAGATTGCCTCCAAGGAACAGCCTGGTTTCACCCTCTCCAGGTTGAACCTGTTTGTTCTCCTATTGATTCATAGTATATTAAAAACTCTTCTCCAACACTACAGCTCAAAGACATAAATTCTCTGTTTATCATCCCTAGTCATTGTCCAGCTTTCTGATGCATAGCACATAATTGCAAAGATCATGGCCTGGATCAGGTGCATCTTAGTCTCCAGATTGACATCATTGCCCTTCAGTATGCTTGACAGGTCTCTGACAGCAACCTTTCTCAATGCAATCAGTCCTTTGATTTCCTGGATGCTGGTACCAAGAATGTTGATTGTGAAACCAAGCAAACTGTTAACAATCAATCTCCACCATTTATCAGGATGCTGCCATTTGACCCAGTGGTGATAATCTTTGTTTTCTTGATGTTGAGCTTCAATCCACATTTAAGGCTGCAGTACTCAAGCTTGTGCAGCAAGTGCTTCAGGTCCTTCTCAGTTTCAGCAAACAAGGTTGTATCATCTGCATAATGCAGGTTGTTGATGAGTCTTCCTCCAATCTTGATGCCACATTCCTTCTCATAGAGCCCAGCCTCTGGGATGATCTGTTCTGCATATAGATTGAAAAGGTATGGAGAGAGGACACATCCCTCGCATACACCCTTCCCAATTTTGAACCATGCAAAGTTTCCTTGCTCTGTTTTGACAACTACCTCCTGGCCCAAGTATAGCTTTTGCATAAGCAAAGTGTTCTGAATTCCCATTCTTCTCAGAGTTGGTCAGTTTGTTGTGATCCACAAAGTGAAATGCCTTTGCATAGTCAAAACACAGACATTCCTCTAGTGCTTTCTGCTTTCAGCCAAGATCCACCTAACATTGGCTATAATATCCTTTGTACCACATCTTCTAAACCCAGCCTGCACATATGGCAGTTGTTTGATGATGTTTTTAGTTAATTTCAGCAGAATCTTGCTTGCATGTGTTATTAATGATATTGTTCAATAATTTCCACACTCTGTTGGGTCACCTTTCTTTAGAATGAGAACAAATATGGATCTCTTTCAGTCAGTTGGCTAGGTGGTTGTCCTCCAGGTTTCTTGGCACAACTTGGTGAGAGCATTCAGGGAAATATTTGGTTTTTTTTAAACATGTCAATTGGTATACCGCCAATTCCTGGGGCCTTGTTTGCCAAATGTTTTTCCCCCAGTCAGTAGGTTTTCTTTTCACCTTGTTGGAAAATGTTTTTGATGCACAAAACATTAAATCTTTAGAAAGTCCCATTTATCAGTTTTGTCCTCTTCAGATTGTACATTTCTGGCCATCTCTTTATAGACTAGGCGGTCTAAGCTTGATTCCAGTCATGAGATTCTAGTCTGAGGTGGTATTACCAAATGTTTGTTCTCAGCCAGTAGGGTTTTTGATGTGCACAGGGATTTAATCTTTAGAAGGTCACATTCATCAATTTTATTCTCTTCAGATTGTGTATTTCTGGCTGTATTTGTCAGTTTCTATATTATACCATGGACTAGGACTGCTAAGCTTGATCCCGGGTTGTCTTTTATGAATTTTATGGCTTTGGGATTTACTTCCATCTTGAGTTGATTTTTTGTGTATGGTGTGAGATGTGGATCCTGTTTCATCTTTCTGCAGATAGCAGTCCAGTTTTGCCAGCACCATTTATTGAAGAGGATGTCATTTCCCCATTTGATAGGCTTTATTTCATTGTCGAGCACCAGTTGACCATAGATAGCTGGGTCAATTTCTGGGTTCTCATTTCTGTTCCATAGATCTATATGCCTGTCATTGTAACCGTACCATGCTGTTTTGGTTACTACTGCTGTGTAATAGGTCGAGGAGTGCTATGCTTCCCACTTCATTTTTATTTTCCAGATGTACTTTGCTTATTTGGTGTTTCTTACCTCTCCAAATAAACTTGACAATTTCCCTTTTGGTATCCTTAAAAAACGAATTTTGTATCAGTATTGGGATTGTGCTGAACACATAGATTGCTTTTAGTTGTTGCTGTTGTTGTTATGTGCTGTCGAGTCGTTTGCAACTCATAGTGACCCTATGTACAACAGCCCTAAACCCTGCTTTGTCCTGCGCCAACCGCACTGCCTCTGACACACCAATTTCTATTACCCCAGTCACTGAATCAATCCATCTCATAGAGGGTCTTCCCCTCTTGCGCCATCCTTCCACCCTCCCAAGCATGATGTCCCGCTCCAAGGACCTGTCCCTTCTTGCAACATGCCCAAAGTATGTCAGACGAAGCCCCAGAATCCTTGCCTCCAAGGAGTAGCTTGGTTTAACCCTCTCCAGGATAAATTTGTTTGTTTTCTTGGCAGTCCATGGTACATTCAATACTCTTCTCCAGCACCACAGCTCAAAGAAAGGCATCAATTCTCCTGTCCTCCCTAGTCATTGTCCAACTCTCTGATGCATAAAAAGTGATTGCAAACTTGCTTTTAGTAGGACTGCCATTTTCACAATTCTGAATCTTCCTATCCATGAATAGGGCACATTTCCAATTTATTTACCTCTTCTATTGTGTCTTGCAAAAACATTCTGTAGTTTTCTTTCTATGAGTCTTTTGTATCTCTAGTTAGGTTCACTCTCAAGTATCTCAATTTGTGAATGGCTATTGTAAATGGTATTGCTTTCTTGGTTTCCTTCTCTGACTTATCTTTGTTCCTGTAAACAAATCCCACTGAGTTTTGGATATTGATCTTACAGCCTGCCACTCTACTAAATTAGTCTACTATCACTAACAAGTTTTTTTTGTTGAGTCCTTGGGTTTTTAAATACGCTGTTGGATTCTACTGGCTATGATATTTGTTAAGGATTTTTGCATCTATGTTCATGAGAGATACTGGTCTCTAGTTTTCTTTTCTGGTAATATCTTTGCTTGGTTTTGATATTAGGATTATGTTTGCTTCATACAATATCTCTGGGAGTGTTCCTTCTTGTTTTATTTTTTAAAAAGAATTTAAGTAGAATTGGTGATACATCTTCTTTGAAGGTTTGGTAGAATTCATCCACAAAGCCTTTACCTCCAGGACTTTTTTTGTGGGGGACATTTTTATGACCTGCTCAATTTCTTCTTTTGTGATGAGTCTGTTCAAGTGTTCTACATATGTTTGTATCAGTCTGGGTAGGGCATGAGTTTCAAGGAATTTGTCCATTTCCTTTAGGTTTTCATATTTTTCAGAATATAGCTTTTTATTATATTCTGATATGATAGATTTAATTTCCACTGTTTCTGTTGTGATGTTACCGCTATCATTCCTTAACAAGTTACTGATATCTTATCCTTTTTTTCTTTTAAGTTTGCCAATGGCCTGTCAATTTTATTGACCCTTTTGAAAAACCAGCTCCTGGTTTTATTGATGGTTTCAATTGTTTTTCTCATTTCTATCTCATTGAGTTTAGCTCTTGTTCTTATAATTTCTCTTTTGCTAAAGGCTGTGTGGTTAGACTGCTCTTTTTCTATTTGAGGAAGGTGTCCATTTAGATAATTGATTTCCTTTCTTTCTTTCTTTCTTTCTTTCTTTCTTTCTTTCTTTCTTTCTTTCTTTCTTTTTTCTTTCTTCTTTCTTTCTTTTCCTTCCCTCCCTCCCTTCCTCCCTTCCTTCCTTCCTTCCTTCCTTCCTTCCTTCCTTCCTTCCTCTTTATCTTTTATGTATTTACTTATTGCAAATAAGAAATACGTGTACTAAAAACGGCCTTAGCTATATCCCAGAGGTTTTAATATGTTGTATTTTCATTTTCATTTGTTTTGAGGAACTTCTATATTTCTTCCATAACCCAATTGTGTTCTAACAGGATGTTATTTAGCTTCCATAAGGTTAGTTTAAAAAGTTTTATCCTCTTGTTAATTTCTAGTTTTATGGCATTGTGGTCTGGGAAGATACTTTCATTATTTCAATGTTTTTTAATATGTTGAGGCTTTCTTTGTGCTCTAATATGTGATCAGTTCTGAAGAATGTATCATGTGCACTAAAAAAGACAGGTGAGTTTTAGTTATAAAAGTAAAGTACTCAGACGTATTTGGATCACATCTACAAGGTCCACTTGGCTGACTCTGTAGCTTAGGTCTTCTGCATCTTGGCTAAATTTCTTTTGAGTTGACCTATCTTTTGCTGAGAGTGGTGTGTAAAACTCTCCTACTGATGCTGTCTATTTATTTCTTCAAGTCTGTTAAGTGTTGTTTTTTCACAGTGTTTGAAATTGCCTGCTGCTTTCTTGACATTATGTGAAATTTTTCTTGATAAGTGTTAAACTGTTGCTATTATTTCAGCCTAAGTTGTTGGTAGGATTAGTTAGTTATCAGCTTAAAATATTCAATCAATAGGGTGAGCCACTTGCTGTACTTCAAGTCCTTTTTGGAGAAATTTGCCTTCAGATAGATTCTTTCTGGTCTGTACTATAGCCCAGAAAGAATCTTGCCTTATTGTAGTCCCTTCTCCTAAACTCTACTGGTATCCTCCATATATGGAGTGAGACCAGGTATTTCACCCAAGAAGTTTTTGTCCCTGAAGGTTTCAAAAGTCAGCTCTCTTCTTGCAGCTCAATGTGCTAGCTCAGAAAGCCTTTCCCCTGCTTGTAGCTCTCTTTCCCAAACTCTCTTGTCCTTTTTAGCATGTGGGATGGTCCCACAGAAGTAGAGGCAAGGGTCCACAAATGGAGGGAAGTTTCAGTCCCTCCTCTCCTTCTACGCACACCTAAATCCTGGATCTAGGCAAGAGTGTCTCACCTGATGGCACCTTCTCCTCTTAAGCTTAATGTCTTCCTTTATCTCTGGAGTGGCATGAGATCAGGTGTGCCAATTCAAGCAGTTTGTGTGCAGAGGGTTCTGAAGTCAGCTCTTCCAAACATCTCCATTTTGACCACTGAAAATCTAGAGAATATTCAGTAATTGCTCACCTCATTCACCATAAAAATCCCAGCAAACAGCTGTAGCTGTAACACTTTCAGATGTGGCCACCACATCTTTAAAGATCATCAGCCTGATCTTTAAATGTGGTGCTCCCTCCCATCTAGAATATATGAAGGAAACTTTTGTTGCCTGATGTACAGCAAGTTATACTTTCCTTTAATTAGTGAATTTAGAGGTAAAAAGAAAATGAAAAAGTTCCATGTATTAACAAATATGGACCATTAGGAGGCAGGACAGTTAAGCCTAACTCAGGCTGTCATAATGGCTAGTGTTGCTATTGCTGCTGTTGTTAGGTGCCATCAAGTAAAATACTAATCTTAGTGACCTTATAAACAACAGATTTGTTGTGTGATACCTTTACACAATGGAGTATTAGGCAGCATTGCAAAACAATCAACTCATAAAACATTACACAACACTGGGGAGCCTGGAGGACATTAAGCTGAGTGAAATCTCTGTCACAAAAGGACAAATACTGTATAAGACCACTGCTTTAAAATAAGACAGATTGGGCCGGGGTACGGGAGAGAAGGAGAAGAATGGATAGATAATGAACACTGTCTTAGATCAGATGAAGGGAAGAACCGTCCAAAAGAAATATATTATTAGGCATTATATGTATGGCAACAATCTGGAACAAGGGGAGGGAAAGAAAATGTGTAACAATGAAAAAATTAAAATATTTTCAATTTTAAGAAAATAAAAGTGAACAGTAAAATTTTTTTAAAAATAAAATTTTAATTTATTGGGGGGAAAAAAGAAGTGAAAAGATGTATTGCATTGGGAAAGTCTGCTTCAAGGACTTTCCCAAAGCACTGAGGAGCAGTAATGTCAAAAGATAACAAATATCAACAGGTAATATAAATACTAGATACAAATGAAAGTATTGATGACATAGAACACGATTTAAAATATATCCAAAACGAAGCTTGCAAAGCAAAAGTCAATAAGTACAAGATTGTTGTTGTTATATGCCGTCGAGTCGCTTGCAACTCATAGCGACCCCATGTACAACAGCCCTAAATTCTGCTCTGTACTGTGCCAATTGCACTGTCTCTGATATACCCATCCTGATTACCCCAGTCACTGAATCAATCCACCTCATAGAGGGCCTTCCCCTCCTGCGCTGTCCCTCCACCCTACCAAGCATGATGTCCCTCTCCAAGGACCGGTCCCTCCTTACAACATGTCCAAAGTATGTTAGACAGAGCCTCAGAATCCTTGCCTCCAAGGAGCCGCCTTGTTTGACCCTTTCCAGGATGAATCTGTTTGTTTTCCTAGCAGTCCATGGTACCCTCAATACTCTTCTCCAGCACCACAGCTCAAAGGCATCAATTCTCCTTCTATCCTCCTTAGTCATTGTCCAACTCTCTGATGCATAACAAGTGATAGCAAAGACCATGGCCTGTATCAGATGCGCCTTAGTCTCCAGAGAGACACCATTGCTCTTCAGTACTTTGGAGAGGTCCCTAACAGCAGACTTTCCAATTGTAATACGTCTTTTAATTTCTTGGCTACTGGTGCCGAGAGTGTTGACTGTGGAGCCAAGCAAACAAAAGCTGTGAACAATCTCAATCTCTTCACCATCCATCCTGATGCTGCCAAATTGGCCCAGTGGTGAGAATCTTTGTCTTCTTGACATTGAGCCTCAATCCATATTGGAGGCTGCAGTCCTTGACCCTTTGCAACAAGCACTTCATGAAATAACATATGAGCAAGAGCCTATGGTGACGAAGGAAGAAGTTCAAGCTGCTTTGAAGGAAATAGCAAAAAATAAGGCCCCAGGAATAGATGGTATACCCATAGACATATTTCAGCTAACAGATGCTGCCCTGGATGTGCTCACCAAGTTGTGCCAAGAAATCTGGAGAACAACTACTTGGAAGAGATCTATATTTTTTCCTATCCCAAAGAAGGGTGACTCAACAGAGTGTGGGAACTACAGAACAATATCATTAATTTCACATGCAAGCAAGATTCTACTGAAGATTATCCAAAAAATGACTGGAACAGCACATCAGCAGAGAACTGCCAGAAGTCCAGGCTGGGTTTAGAAGTGGTCGTGGTACTAGGGATTTTGTAGCTAATGTTAGATGAATCTTGGCTGAAAGCATACCTGTGTTTCATTGACTATGCAAAGGCCTTTGACTATGTGGATCATAACAAACTGTGGCTGTCTCTGAGAAAAATGGGAATACCAGAGCTCTTGATCATGCTAATAAGAAACCTATACTTGGACCAAGAGGCAATCATCTGAACAGAGCAAAGAAATACTGCATGGTTCAAAATTGGAAAAGGCGTATGCCAGGGATGTGTCCTGTCTCCATACCTTTTCAACCTATATGCAGAACAGATCATCTGGGAGGCTGGGCTCTATGAAGAAGAATGTAGGGTCAAGATTGGTGGAAGATCTATCAACTATTTGTGATATGCAGATGACACAATAAAAACAAGATAGCACATGGTAACTTTTAGGATACAGTTGATTTGAAGAGGCATGTTTGAAAATGAGTATCTGATAAGAAGCTAGATGTGATGAAGGATTATTAGGGACTAAGAATAAATAAAGCAGGACAAAGACTGGGCACCAAAGAATAAGAGCCAGTAAAGAGGGAGAGAGAACATGCCTCCTAGTCTGCAGAAATAACCTGTAAGAGCATCCTTTTTTCTCAGAGGTAGAGGAAATCTAAGAGGAGTTTAATAACTCTTTTGAAGGATAAGTTTGATTTCATTCTTTTAAATTTTTTAAATTTTATTTTATTATTTTGTGTGTGTGTACCGTCAAATCACATCTGACTAGTACAGGAGGAGATTGCCCCTCCTTCTCCAGCAGAGCATCTGGTGGATTCAAACTGTGTACCTCTGGGATTGCAGTGCAGCTTCTTGCCACAAGGCTACCAGAGCTCCCTTGAATTGATGTTTTTTTAATCTAGTTTGTTTATTTTTCATTTCAATGAACATCGACAGAGGTTTTGGAATTCCATTCATTCATTGTTGCACCCTTCTCCCTGCACAACCCCCACTCCCCGTTTGTTCCTCTCCTTGAAAAGCAAAAGAAAAACTCCCTCATTGGTACACAATCCCCCCGCACCTCCCCAAACCCC
>NW_006399815.1:17057413-17058900 GCF_000299155.1 Elephantulus edwardii | reverse complement strand
AAGGCCTCAAATTAGTTCCTGAGATGGTTTTGAAATTCTAGTGGGATAGACTCAAGGTCAAATATTGGTTCCTGTGGACTTGATTTAAATTTCTTTAGCTTAGAAATGTTCTTTAACTTGCATATGAGTAGTTGGTGGTCTGTTCCACAATCAGTACCTGGTCTAGTTTTCAAAGCTGATATTGAGCTTCTTCAGTGATTCTTTCCACAGATGTAATCAATCTGATGCCTATGCATACCATCAGGTGAAATCTATGTGTATAGCCTATGTTTCTGTTTCTTACAAGAAGTATTTATAATGAATAAATCATTGATTTTTTCATAAGCACAATTAATTGTTCTGGAATTCTTGTTCTTCTCAATGTGAGCCATAACTTATTATGATTCATGTGATCAAATGCCTTTGCATAGTCAATAAAGCACAAATCAACATTCTTCTGGTAGCCTTTGCTTTCAGCTGGGATCTAACTGATATCAGCAATGATGCCATGGCCTCTTCTAATCTAGCTTGAACTTCTGGCAGTTCTCTTTGTACTGTGTGAGCTGTTTTTGAATGATCTTCAGAAGTATTTTGCTTGCATGTGATATTAATAATATTGTTCAATAATTTCCATATTTTATTGGATCACCTTTCTTGAGAATGGGAACAAACATGGATCTTTTCCAGTAAGTGGGTTAGAAAGCATCTTCCAAATTTTCTGACATAGACAAATGAGTACGTCCAGGGCTGCAACTGTCGTTTGAATCATGTCAATTGGTATTCCATATTACCTGGGGCCTAATTTTTGCCAATGGCTTCATTTCATCTTGGACCTCTCCCTTCCTTATCATTGGTTCTTGACTATATGGTATTTCTTGAAATTTTTCAGTGATCTCTCTCTCTCTCCATCTCCATCTCCATCATCTCCATCTCCATCTCCATCTCCATCTCCATCATCTCCATCTCTCTATAGCAAAATAATTCAACCCTGAAATATATCAATAACATAGGTATGGAGAACAATTATAATCCTGATGTACACTTTTCTTAATTTTAAACCATGTTGTAGTTCCCTTTCCTGTTTGGAAAACAGTTTCTTGATAGATATTGGTTTCACATTACACAATTAAGTGTTCTGGATTTCTACTCCTCTCAATGGTAGAAACAATTTGTTATGATTAACATAGTCAAATGCCTTCGCATAGTCAATGAATCACAAATCGACATTCTTCTTGTATTTTCTGCCTTCAGGTAGGATCTATTTGATATAAGTAATGATTTCCCTGGTGCCATAACCTCTTCTAAACACAGCCTGAACTTCTGGCATGTCTCTGTCAGTATACCATTTTATTTGTTTTTGGATGATTATCAGCAATATTCTGCATACATGTGATATTAATGATATTGTTCAATATTTTCCACATTCAGTTGGATAACCTTTCTTGGGAATAGAAATAAATATGGCTCTTTCCCAGCCATTTGACAGGCAGCCATCCTCCAAATTTCTT
>NW_006399815.1:17055156-17055768 GCF_000299155.1 Elephantulus edwardii | reverse complement strand
TAGAGGCCATCTTAAGAAAATGTGTGATGCACAAAACACTAATAACTAAAGATAACTAGACTAGTTGTAAATGACATCAAGGACAACACACATGAGGAATGTAGAAAATAATTAAAAAGACAGGACATGAAAAGAAAAAAGACTGAAATGGTTGCGAGCTAGAGGAGACTCTGAAACTTACTCCAGAACATATAGAAATAAAAATGAATGGATGTTATGACAAAGTAAGAGAGCTAAACAGAAGATTTCAAAGAACAACGAGAGGACCAAGCAACCTATTGTGGTGAAATATGCAAATACTTAAAATTAGAAAAAACACAAAGACCACATTCAGCATTTCCCCAGCTGAAAGAAACAGAATAAAAATTAGTCTTAAGTTGCAATACCGAAGGATTCTATAGGCAAATATTGAAAGATACGGGAAATATGAGAAGGAAATGTAAAGAATTCACAGTCATTGTACTAAAAAGTATTGATTGATTCTCTACCATTTTAGGAAACAGTATATGATCAAAACCTAATGGTACTAAAGCCCACGGTCCACTGAAGACATTGGCAAAAACAGAAGTACAGGCATTCACAGAATGCTAATGAAATTCTTTGAACAAAGGA
>NW_006399815.1:17050357-17051682 GCF_000299155.1 Elephantulus edwardii | reverse complement strand
ATACCATTTGACCCAGCAATTCCACTACTGGGAATATACCCCAAAGAGACCATAACTGCCACCCAAGCAGATATATGCACACCCATGTTTATTGTGGCTTCGTTCACAATAGCAAGGAGTTGAAAACAACCTAAGTGCCCATCAACAAATGAATGGATAGATTGTGGTCTATTAACACAATGGAATACTACTCTGCATTGATAAATAAGGAACTCATGCAATATTATTCAGAATGGGTGACCCTGGAGGACATTATGCTGAGTGAAGGATTTCAGTCACAAAAGGACGAATACTGCATGGTGCCACGGTTGTAAAACAGGACTGACATCGGGGTTGAGGGGAGACTGAGAAAGATGGTTTCAATAATGTATACTGCATTGAAACACATGAGGGAGAAAATTGTTTAAAAGGGATATGGAATTAGGTATTCTTGTCATGACAGGAGTCCAGAGCAAAGGCTGATAAGTGGAGTGGACCTGGGGGGAGGGATTTTAAAACAATGAAAGAATTTTTCTTTTACTTGTCCAAGATGGGGTTATATTGTGGGTGGGGAGGGTTAGGAAGGGGAAAAGTGCAACAATGAATGAATGGAAATCCAAAGTCTCTGTAAATTTTCATTGAAATTAATAATAAAAAAAATAAGTTGTCAAGGCTTTTATTTTACTTGGATTCACAATGAACACCCATAGGAACATCAAATGAGAAATCAAGAAATGTGTAGCACTAGGCAAATTTGCTGTCAAAGACCTTTCTTTGGGGGATATTATCTTTTACTTGTGTATAGTAATTAATATATATTGTGTTTCATTCATGTACTTTGTGTTATTTATGCACTCTTTTTACATTATGTTTCACACAGTCACCTCTTTAAAGCAGGAAAGGGCTAGGATATCAGTTTAGGCTAAAATGTTCCTGGCCCAAGCCATATTATTTTCAATGGCTTCATATGCATGTAAAAGTTGAACAATGACCAAGGAAAACAAAAGAATTGACACCTTTGAATGAGGTGATGCTAAAGAATATTGAAAAATCCCACCCTGCTAAAAAATAAGTAAATCTGTTACAGAAGTGAAATCAGAATGCTCCTTAGAAGCTAGAATGGAGAAACTGTTTCATATATTTAGGCCATTTTATCAAGACAGGGAAGTCTTTGAAAAGAACATCATGCTTAGAAAGGTAGCTGTTCCCACCAACAAACGAATGGCTAGAGAAGCTGTGGTATATTCACACAATGGAATACTATGCTGCATTGAAAAACAAGGAACTCATGCAATATTATTCAAAATGGTTGACTCTGGAGAACATTATGCTGAGTGAAATATCCC
>NW_006399815.1:17008694-17049755 GCF_000299155.1 Elephantulus edwardii | reverse complement strand
GAATGAAAACCCAAAATCCCTGTAAATGTTCATTAAAACTAATAAAATGTAATAAAAAAAAGAATAAAAAAAAGAAAGGTAGCTGTTAATGTTATGTACCATCAGATCAAACCAATTCATAGCTGACACTCCAGTGGGTATTTAGAGGCTGTCAATCACCAGGAAGAGATTGTCCATCCTGCACTGATAGATTTGAGTCACTTGTGTTTGGATTATCAGTGCTCAACTCCTTACCACTAGGCTAACACAGCTGTCTAGAAAAGTAGAGGATCTGCAAAACGATGAAGGCTTCAATGAGAGAGATTAATACAGTCACTACGATTAAGTACAGCAGTGTATGTGAAGATAGCATAAGATTTTGCAGGGTTTAATTCTGTGTGAATAGCATTGCTATGATTCAGTCAGCTTTCTGTGATATAACAGCAGTAATAGCCATAATTTATGGCTTTGTTTGAGTTGTGTGTCTTTGAGTCAGAACTGATTCCTGTCTGACCCTTCAATAGATTTTCAGTTGTTATATGCCTGTGACTCATAGTGACCCTATATACAACAGTTCTGAACTCTGCCCTATCCTGAGCCAGTCTCATCATCTCTGAGAGACCTAATCTCATTTCTCCAGTCACTGAGTCAATCTATCTCATCCTGGGTTTTTCTCTCCTGCACGATCCCTCCACTCTTCAAAGCATGTTTTTCCTCTCCAAGGACTGTTCCCTCTTGGCCATGTGTCCATAGTATGTGAGATGGAGCTTCAAAATCCTTGCTTCCAGAGAGCAGCTTGCTTTCATCCTCTCCACTACAGACCTGTTTGTTCACCTGGAAATTCACAGTATGTTCAACACTCTTCTCCAGCACCACAACTCAAAGGCATTGATCCTTCTATCATTCTTAGTTATTGTCTAGCTCTTGGATGCAAAGCAAGTAATTGCAAAGACCGTGACCTGGATCAGGCTCACTTTAATCTCCAGACTAACATCATTGATTTTCAGTACTCTAGAGAGTTCCCTGACAGCAGACTTTCCCAATGCAATTTGTCTTTGATTTCCTGACTGCTGGTGCCAAGAGTGTTGTTTGTGGAATGAAGCAAGCTGAAGTTAACAATCTCAATCTCTTCTCCGTCCATTATGAAGCTGTCAATTGGCTCAGCGGTGAGAATCTTTGTTTTCTTGACATTGAGTTTCAATACATATTGAAGACTACAATCCTTGACCTTCGGCATAAAACATCTCATGTCCTTTCCAGTTTCAGCAAGCAAGGTTGTGTCATCTGCATAACTCAGGTTGTTGATGAGTCTTCCTCCAATTCTGTTGCCTCATTTCTCTTTATCAAGTCTAGATGATCTGTTCCACATATAGATTGAAAAGGTATGGAAATAGGATACCACCCTCATGCACACCTTTCTTGATCCTGAACCATGTACTGTTTCCCCACTCTGTTCTGACCGTTGCTTCCCAGCTCAACGATAGGTTTCACACAAACACAATTAAGTGTTTTGCAATCCCCTTTTTTTATCAAGGTTAACCATGATTTGTTGTGATTCACACAGTCAAATGCCTTTGCATCATCAATGAAACACAGATAGACATAGATAGTTCCTCTATTACTCTCTGCTTTCAACCAAGATCCATCTAATGTTGGCTATGATGTCCCTAGTGCCACGGTCTCTTCTAAACCCAAGCTGCACATCTGGCAGTTCTCTACTGATGTACTGTCCATTCTTTTCTGGATAATCTTTAGTAGGATCTTTCTTGCATGTGATATTAATGATAATGTTTAATAATGTCCATGCTCTGTTTGGTTACCTTTTTTTTGGAATGGGAATAAATACAGATCTCTTCCAGTCATTTGGCCAGGTAGTCGTCCTCCAAATTTCTTGACATAATCTGGTGAACACACACAGTGCTGCATCTGTTTGCTGAAATATGGTCAATTGGTATTTCATCAATTTCTGGGGCCTTATTTTTTGCCAATTCATTTAGAGCAGCTTGGACTTCCTTCTTCATCACCATAGGCTCTTGATCATATATATTGTTTCATGAAATCCCTCTGTGTCAGCCAATTCTTTTTGGTATAGAGCCTCTGTGTACTCCTTCCATGTTCTTTTGATACTTCTTGAATCATCGAACACTTGCCTTCAGCATCCTTAAGTATTTCAGGTGCATATTTGAATTTGCTCTTCGGGTTCTTAAGTTTAAGATATTCTGAGTGAGGTCACCATTTTGATATTCTGACCCCAGATTCTTGTAAATTTCATTACAATACTTCACTTTGTCTTGCCAAGCTGCCTTTTGAAATTTTCTGTTCAGGTCTTTAATTTCTTCCCTTTGCTTTGGTTTCTTGGTGCTCTAGTGCAACATTCAGAGTCTCCTCTGACTCTTTGCATTCTTCCTGGATGATATTCTTGAGATCCTCCACAGCTCATCTGGACTTCACTCATTAGTGCTCAAGGCTTTATAAACCTATTCTTGAGATTGTCTTTAAATTCTGGTGGGATAGACTCTAGATCATACTTTGGTTCTTATAGATTTTATTTTATTTTCTTTAGCTTCATTTGAACTTGAATAATAATAGTTGATGGTCTGTTCTATAATCAGCACCTGGCCTATTTTTCCACAGCTAATATTGAGCTTCTCCAGTGATTTATTTTGCAGATGTAGTCAGTCTGATTCCTGTGTAGACCACCAGGTGAAGTCCATGTGTATAGTTGCCATTTGTGTTTCTTATAAAAGGTAATTACAATGAATAGGTCGTTGACTATGTAGAATTCTATCATTCTGTTTCCAGCCTCATTTTTGTCACTAGATCAATATTTCCCCCTTACTGATCTTTCTTCCCTGTTCCCAACTTTTGCATTCCAGTCATCCATTATTGTCAAAGTATCTTGGTTGAATGTTCGATCGATTTCTGACTGCAAAAATTGGTAGAAGTTATCTATTTCCTTGTCTTTGGCCATGGTTGTTGGCCATGTATCATATTTGAGTGATAGTGGTATTAACAAGTCTTCTTTGTAAGTGGATGTATACTATCCTATAACTCACAACATTTTATTTCAAGACAGATCTAGAAATGGTCTTTCTGAATCAGATTTTCAGAGGCAGTTAATTAATTACATAGGAGGAGACTGCCCATCCTTCTCCTCTGGAGTGGCTGGGTGATTCAGACTTTATGCCTTTGAAATTGCAGCACAGCTTCTCACCACTGGGTCATCGAATGATTTATTGCTTATTGTTGTTAGGTGCCTTTGAATGAGTGGCCCAGTGAACAGCAGATCTAAACCCTGTCCTATTCAGTGACATCTTCACAATCTCTGATAATCAAGCCTACTGCTGCAATCATGGTGTCAATTCACTTAGCTGAGGGTCTTCCTTTTTTTTGCCATACCTCCACATTTCCAAGCATGATTATCTCTTTCTATGAAATAGTTTCTTCTAGTAATATGCTCAAACAAATGAAAAGAAAGCTTTTTCATCTTTTCCTCTAAGAAGCACTCTGGTTGCACCTTCTCTAAGACATATCTGTTTATTCTTTTGGCAGTCCACAGGCTATTCAGCACTCTTGTCCAACACCACAGTTGAAAGGCATCAGTTCTTCTTCTGTTATCCTTATTCATTTTTAAGCTCTCAGATGCATAGCAAGTGACTAAAAAAGATCATGGTCTGAATCAGGTGCACTTTAGTCTTGAAACTGACATTTTTGCACCTCAATAGTTTGGAGAGGTCCCTGCTACAGAATTCCCTAGTCTAATATGTTTCCCCATCTCCTAACTGCTGGTACCAAGGATATTGATTGCAGATTTGTATAAGATGAAGTAATTGTCCGTTTCAACCTTTTTTCCATTTATCATGATGTTGCCTATTGACCAGCATCATGGATGTTTCTGTCTTGACCTTGAAATGCAATCCGTATTGAAACTCACAGTGCTTAACCTTCTGCCACAAATTATTTAAGTCTTTCACTCTTTAAATAAACAACTGTGTTTCATTTCCTAAACACTGTGGATCGATTCTTCCTCCTATCTTGATGTTACATTCTTTTTAATAGAGTTCAGCTTCTTGGATGGTTTTCTCAGCATATAAATTGAGTAGGTGTGGAGAGAAGATACAATCTTGATGTACAACATTTCTTATTGAAACTATGCAGTGCTCCTTTGCTCTGTTCAGACAATAGCTTCTTGGTGTAAGAATAGATTTTATGTGAGCATAATAAAGTGTTCTGTGGTTCTCATCCTCTCAATGTTAACCATAGTTTGTTATGATCCACACAGTCAAATGCTTCTGTATAGTCAGTAAAACACAGATTGGCATTTGGAATTCTTCTGGTATTCTTTGCTTTCATCCAGAAATCATCTGATATTATCAATGATATCCTTGATGCCACAACTTCTTCTTAACCTGGCTTTAACTTCTGGCAGTTATTTCTCAATGTAGCTATTTTTAAAAAATAATTTGAATCAAGTTTGTGTAAAATTATGCCATTTTTTCCAATCTTTTTTCCCCCCTCCTATTCCTGGTTATTGTTATTGCTGTTATGTGCTGATGAGTCAGTCACCTGTGACTCATAGTGACCCTATGTACAGCAGCTTTGAACCCTGCCCTGTCCTGAGCTAGTTTCACTGACTCCGACACACCTACCTCCATCGTCCTAGTTACTGTATTAATCTATCTCATCTGAGGTCTTCTGTCACTGTCAGTCACTGACAACTTAACAGTGACACCCTGATGGGAGTAAGCATGATGGAGATACACTACTTAAGGAGAGGATCAGAGAGTCAATCCAGCTCAGTTTTATTGGGATAAGCACTGCGCTTATATACACAGGAAAACAGGATAGTGTGGGTTTACAGATGTGCGACTTGTGGATTGGTCAGGAGAAACTTAGCCTTGTGCGGATCACTCCTAGCTCAACAAACACAGCAGCCATCTTTCCAGGTGATAAGCTTTCTCAAGCTGATACAGCCAAACAGCGGGGAGTTTTCTCTACCCTGCATTAAAGGCCTTTGGGAGGCTTGCACCTGTCTGGAGCTCAGGTGACCCGTCCTGGCCAGAGGCACTCCCTTCCTCCCCAACATTCCACAACAGCCTTCCTCTCCTATGCTGTCTCTACAACCTTCCGAGTATGATGTCTTTTTCCAAGGACTGGCCCTCCCTGGCCACATGCCCAAAATATGAGAGACCTTCAAAATCCTAGCATTTTAGAAGAAACTTGGTTTTACCCTCTCCAAGACAGACTTATTTGTATTCTTGAAGGTCCAAGGTATATTCAAGACTCTTCTCCAGCACCACAACTTGAAGGCATCAATTCTTCCTCTGTCATCTTTACTCCTTGTCCAGCTCTCTGATACATAGAAAATAATTACAAAGACTATGGCCTGGATTAGGTTCACCTTAGTCTCTACATTTGCATCATTGCTTCTCAGTACTCTGGAAAGATCCCTGACAATAGACTTTACCAATGCAATTTGTCTTTGGATTTCCTGACTGCTGGTGCCAAGAGTGTTTATTGTGGAGCTGAGCAAGCTATAATTATTAACAACCTCAACCTCTTTTTCATCTATCATGGTGCTGCTAATTGGCCGCGTGATGAGAATCTTTGTGTTCTGGATGTTGAGCTTCCGTCTATATTGAAGAATACATGTGCTCACCAGATTGTGCTAAGACGTCTTGAGGACAACTACTTGGCCAAGTGAAAGAGATTCATGTTTACTCTGATTCCAAAAAAAAGGTTGACCCAACATATTGTGGAAATTATAAACAGTATTTCTACTATAACACACAAGCAAAATCCTGCTGTTAATTATCCAGAAATGACTGGAACAGTATATTTGACAGAGAACTGCCCGAAATAAAAGCTGGGTTTAGAAGAGGTTGTGGTGCCAGAGACCTTATTCCCAAAGTCAGATGGGTCTTGGTAGAAGGCAAAGAGTACCAGAGGAATATTTATCTGTGTTTCATTGACTATGTACAAGCATTTGACTCTATGGATCACAACAAGTTGTGGCTAATCTTGAGAATGGGGATCACAGAACATTTGATTATGCTTATGCAGAACCTATATTTGGACCAGGAGGCAGTTCTCAGAACAGAGCAAGGAAACACTGCATGGTTGGAAATCAGGAAAGAGATACATTGGGTATGCATCCTTTCTCCATACCTTTTCCATCTATATACAGGACAAATCATTTGGGACACTGGGCTTTAAAAGAAGGAATGTAGCTTCAGGATTGGAGGAAGACTCATCAATAATCTACATTATACAGATAAGACAACATATTCCTGGAGCATGATTAAGCATGGGAGGAGGAAAGAAAGATTGGGAAAAAAATAGCAAAATTTGCTTAAGTGTGGGAGGAGAAAAAAAAGATTGAAAAAAAATAACACAATTTCCCACAAGTTAATTAAATTGTAATTTGATTGATCCAAGAAGCACAATGAACTCTGAACACAGAAATGTGAAGAAAATACCAATATATAATATGATAGACAAATTGCTTATAACAAGTAATGAAGAAATGTCTTAAAATCAGCATGATGGGTTGTTGCTTTAAAGTGCTGTTGAATTGAATATGACTCATAGCAACATTTTGAATAAGAGATCTGAACCCTTTCCTATTCTATGACAACTTTCTCTCTGATATACTTGATCTCATTGCTTCAGCCACTGTGTCAATGCATCTCATTGAGGGTCCTTCTATGTTTGGGTTTCCAAGCATGATGTCTTTTTCCAAGAAATAACTGCTCCT
This sequence comes from Elephantulus edwardii, assembly GCF_000299155.1. Taxonomy (NCBI): domain Eukaryota; kingdom Metazoa; phylum Chordata; class Mammalia; order Macroscelidea; family Macroscelididae; genus Elephantulus; species Elephantulus edwardii. Next base: position 17,043,019 of record NW_006399815.1, on the reverse strand, counting down.
AACAACATGTTCAACATGTGTGAGATAAAGTATCGCCTTTCTTGCCTCCAAGGAGAACTCTGGCTTTACTTTCTCCAAGACATAGCTGTTTGTTCTTTTGGTAGTCTGGGGTATACTCAGCACTCCTCTCCAACACCACAACTCAAAGGCATAGAGCCTTCTTCTCTCATTCTTGTTGATTGCCCACCTCTCAGATGCATAGCAAACAATTGAGAAGACAGTGACTTTGATCAGGCACACCTTAGTCTTTAAGCTGTTATCATAGCTCTTCAGTTCTTTGGTGAAGTCTCTGACAGCTGACTTTCTCAATGTAATACATCTTTTTTAGTGTCGACTATGGATCCAAGCAAGTTGATATCATTGACAAAATCTTTTCTTCATGTTTCATGATGTTACCTATTGACCCATTGGTGAGGATCTTTGTCTTCTTGATGTTGACACATAATCCATATTGAAAACTGTAGCCTTTGATCTTTCTGAAGCAAGCATTTCAAGTCCTCTTCACTTTCAGCCAATAAAGATGTGTCATTTGCATGATAGGTTGTTGATAAGTGATCTTCTGATCTTGATATCACACTCTTCTTTATGAGGATGTTGTTGTTGTTTTGTGCCATCGAGTCAGAACCAATGCATAGCTGACCCTCTGGAGGATTTTCAGAGGTAGTTAATTGCACAAGAGGAGATAGACCATCTTTCTGCCATGGAGAAGCTGGTGGCCTTGAACCCCAAGTACTTTGGGATTGGAGCACTGCTTCTTACCACTAGGACACCAGAGTTCCCTTTATGAGGGTTAGGGGAAGATGTTGTTGTTGTTATGTGCCATCTAGTCGCTTGCGACTCATAGCGACCCTATGTACAACAGCCCTAAACTCTGCTCTGTGCTGTGCCAATCTCACTGTCTCTGATACTCCCATCCCAATTATCTCAGTCACTGAATCAATCCACCTCATAGAGGGCCTTCCCCTCCTGCGATGTCCTTCCACAATCCCAAGCATCATGTCCTTCTCCAAGGACCGGTCTCTCCTCACAACATGTTCAAAGTATGTTAGACGGAGCCTTAGAATCCTTGCGTCCAAGGAGCCACCCAGTTTAACCATTTCCAGGACAAATCTGTTTGTTTTCCTAGCAGTCCATGGCACTCTCAATACTCTTCTCCAGCACCACAGCTCAAAGGCATCAAATCTCCTTCTATCCTCCTTGGTCATTGTCCAACTCTCTGATGCATAACAAGTGATTGCGAAGACTGTGACCTGTATCAGATGCACCTTAGTCTCCAGAGAGATACCATTGCTCTTCAGTACTTTGGAGAGGTCCCATGGCAATGCACCTTTTAATTTCCTGGCTACTCATGCCAAGAGTGTTGATTGTGGAGCCAAGCAAACTAAAGCTGTGTACAATCTCAATCTCTTCACCATCCATCTTGATGCTGCCAATTGGTCCAGTGGTGAGAATCTTTGTCTTCTTGACATTGAGCCTCAATCCATATTGGAGGCTGCAGTCCTTGACCCTCTGCAGCAGGTGCTTTAGGTCTTTCTCAGTTTTAGCAAGCAGGGTTGTGTCATCTGCATAACGCAGATTGTTAATAAATCATCCACCATTCTTGACCCCCCATTTCTCCTCATAGAGCCCAGCCTCCCGGATAATCTGCTCTGCATAGAGGTTGAAAAAGTATTGAGATAGGATGCATACCTGGTGTACGCCCTATTCCCTTGGGGAAGATACATACATAAAAAAGAAGTAATTATGACATCAGATTTATGTCAAAAGCAATACAAATGGGAAAACAGTAGACATTTATCAACTCATAGATGAAATCAATCCAATTAGAATTTTATGTTTTAAAAACCCCTCTTTTGCAAACAACAATGCACAGAGCATCTTTTCTGCTTTTGTCTCTGAAGTAGTAAATAATAGCAGCTATTTTGTACTGTTGTCTGTTGACATGGTAACTGATTTTCTACTTTTGTCTGTTAAAATTATATATAATAGTAATCTAAGCCATAAATCATAGCTTTTACTGTTGTTATGTGTCATCAAATTGGTTCTGTATCACAGCAATGCTGTGTACAACAGAATGAAATCTTGCAAAATTGTGTGCAATTTTCACAAGCTCTGTTCTATTTACACCCTTAAATTGCAATAACTATTAACCTATTTCATTGATGTCTTCTTCTTTTTTGCTAATCCTCTACTTTTCAGAGAGCCATATTGACCTAGTGGTTAGAAGTTGCACTGATTACCCAAAGACAAGTGGCTAAATCCATCAGGTGCAAGATGGGAAATTTCCCCTTGGTGATTTACAGCCTCTAAAACCCCCATGGAGAATCAGCTAAGAGGTGGTTCTGACTTGACTGCATGTAACAATGACAACTGCTTTCTAAACATGATGTACTTTTCCAAGGACTACTCTCTCTTGATAAACTATGTGAGACAAACTCTTTCCATCCTTGCTTCTGAGGAGTACTCTGATTGCAGTTCTAAAGCAAATTACTTTTTTAAAAACAGGATGTGGTGTGTTCAGTATTCTTTTGTATTCAATGGTTTCAATTCTTCCTTTAATCCTTAGTCTTTTACATGTTTATGAAACAATTGAAACTATTATGGCTCCAAGCAACATTGTTGCTTTTAAAAACTATTTTGGTTAGTTTCTATGATTATTTATTTGAATTAATTAATCTTTTGCAGTCTATTATTAGTCAACATTCATTATATTATCTAAGCTCATCATTTTAGACCAGATAGATTTTATATGTACAAATTATCAGTGTTTCTATCTTCTATGATTCTGTTTATAATTTTTAACATATAAAATACACTTACATTAATACCTATAATTTATTTGTTTACTAATTCTAACCTTTGTGTCAATTCTAGGTTGATTTAGACTCATTGAGTTCTACCGTTATCATTGGTTGTACTTCTTTTCTTTTTTTGTGTCTCATAATTTTTAAATCAAACATTAGACATTATGAATTTTATGTTGTGTGCTGAGTATTTTTGTAATCATAAAATTAGATTGACCTTCACTTTGGAATGTAGTTAAAGTATTTGGAAATGCTTTGATCCTTTTGTGTGTTTTTATTATTTATGTTAGGAAACATATATTACTAGAATTGTATTTTAAGCTGAAGCTAAGGAAAGTGATATCAAGTCCATGGGAACCAAAATATGACCTTGAGTCTATCCCACCTGAATTTTAGAACAATCTCAGGAACAGGTTTGAGGTCTTGAATACTAATGAGTGAAGACCAGATGAGTTATGGGAAGATACCAAGAATATCACCTAGGTAGAGTGCAAAAGGTTGTTGCAAAGACAGAGGAGGAAGAAAAGACAAAAATGGATGTCAGAAGAGACTCTGAAAATTGCACTAGAGCTCCTAAAAGCCAAAGCAGAGGAAAGAAATCTAGACATTAAGGAGCTGAAGATTTCAAGAGGCAGCGTGGCAAGACAAAGTATTATAATGAAATGTGCAAAGAGCTGGAGTTAGAAACTCAAAGGGGCTGAACTTGCTCAGCATTTCTTAAGCTCAAGGAACTGAAGAAGAAATTCAAGTCTTGAGTTGTAATACTTAAGGATGCTTTGGGCAGAATATTAAATGATCCTACAAGTATTAAAAGAAGATGGAAAGAGTATACAGAGTCATTACACCAAAAGGAATTGGCAGACACAGAAGAATTTAATGAAACAACATATAAGCAAGAGCCTGTGATGATGAAAGAAGAAGTTAAAACTGCTTTGAAAGAATTGGCTAAAAATAAGGCACTAGGAATTGATGGTATACCAATTGACATATTTCAGCTAACAGATGCTGCCCTAGATGTTCTCATCAACTTGTGCCAAGAAATCTGTGGAACAACCACTTGGCCAACTGCCTAGAAGAGATCTATATTTGTTTCCATTCCAAAGAAAGGTGATCCCACAGAGTGTGGAAATTATTGATATTATTATCCTTAATATCACATGCAAGCAAGATTCTACTGAAGATTATTCAAAAACAACTGCAACAACACATCAACAGAGAACTACCAGAAGTGCAGGCTAGGTTTAGATGGGGTAGTGGTACTAGGGATATTGTAGCTATTGTTAGATGGATCTTGGCTGAAAGCAGAAGAATGTCTATCTGTGTTTCATTGATTATGCAAAAGCATTTGACTATGTGGATCACAACAAACTCTGTCTAATTCTGAGAAGAATGGGATTCCAAGAACACTTGATTGTGTTAATGCAAAACCTATACTTGGACCAAGAGGCAGTCGTCAGAACAGAGCAAGGAAACACTGCTTGGTTCAAAATTGGGCAGGGTGTACATCAGGGATGTATCCTATCTCCATATCGTTCCAATCTTTATGCAGAACAGATTATCCAGGAGGCTGGGCTCTATGAGGAGAAATGTGGCATCAGGATTGGAGGAAGACTCATCAACAATCTGCGATACGCAGATGACACAACCCTGCTTTCTCAAACTGAGGAGGACCTGAAGCGCTTGCTGTGGAAGGCCAGGGACTGCAGTCTTCATTATGGATTGAGACTCAATATCAAGAAAACAAAGATTCTCACCACTGGGCTAATTGCAGCATCATGATGGATGTTGAAGAGATTGAGATTGTTCACAGTTTTAGTTTGCTTGTCTCCACAGTCAACACTTTTGGCACCAGCAGCCAGAAAATTAAAAGACATATTAGGATGGGAAAGTTTGCTGTTAGAGACCTCTCTAAGTGCTGAAGAGCAATGATGTCAGTCTCAAGACTAAGGTGCATCTGATACATGCTATGGTCTTTGCAATCACTTGCTGTGCATCAGAGAGCTGGACAATGATGAGAGGTCATAGAAGGAGAACTGATATCTTTGGGCTATGGTGTTTCAGAAGAGTGTTGAGTGTACCATGGACTGCTAAGAAAATGAACAGGTTCATCCTAGAGAGGGTGAAGACAGGCTGCTCCTTGGAAGCAAGGATTCTGAAACTTCGTCTGATGTACTTTGGACACATTATAAGGAGGGACTCGTCCTTGGAGAGGGACATCATGCTCAGGGGAGTGGTAGGACAGTGCAGTAGTGGAAGACCCTCAATGAGATGGATTGATTCAGTGACTAGGTTAATTGGGGTAGGTGTGTCAGAGACAGTGAGATTGGCACAGGATAGAGCAGGGTTTAGGGCTGAATATGAGTTGCAGGCGACTTTACGGCATATAAAAACAACAATTACTCCCTACAACTAAGACAAGATCCTTCTGAGAGCTTTATCTAATATATCATGAATCATGAGGTTTTCCTGTGGCTCATGTACACAGGCACGCTCCAGCTTCTAGGTGAGCAACAGGAATGCTACCTTTAGTCATTGTGGATTATTTCCCTTGCCTTGTGCATTTCCTCATCTATATAAGCTGGTTGTACTGCATACTTGGGATGAGAGTGGTGGGTAGTGATGAAGATTGTTCTCTACAATCCTTCCTTGCATCTTCTTCATCTCTGAGTCCTTTTGTGTATCTCTTTCATCTCTGATTCTTCTTTCTGAAAACAGTTGTCTTCAGCCCTTGAATTCTCAGTTCTATATACTCAACTCAGAGAGTCTACTGGGCACTGCTCTTTCCCCTCCATACACAGCATTCTTATTTGTTTCCTGTCCTTTATATGGTTGTTATGTGCTGTCAAGTCAACTACAACTCACAGTGACCCTATGAACCATGGTCCTACTTCAGCATTTCTGACACACCTAACCCCATTGCCAGTCACTATGTTAATCTATGTTCATCTAGTTTTCTCTTGTGTTGACCCTCCACCCTTCCAAAAAGGATCTCCTCCAAGGACTGGTTCCTTTTGGCAACATGTCCAAAGTATACAAGACAGAGTTTTAAAATTTTTGGGTCCAAGGAAAAATCTCGTTACACCCTCTCCAGGACAGCCTTGTTTGTTCTCTTTGAAGTCCATGGCATGATCAATACCCTTCTATTATAGCACCTTCATTCAAAGGCATTGATTCTCCTTCCGTCATCTTTACTCATTGTCCATCTTGAAGGCTGTTGTTTCATGTATTTTGTTTGGTTTCTAGTTGTTTTATGTGGGAGGAGAAGTTCTCTTAATGTAACTTGCCTGAAAACAGATCTGCCTGATATAGTATCTAAAGTCTTCCAACTCTCCAGATTTGATTGAATATAAAATCATCTTTTAGTTTGCTATAAAAATTATTTTGCAAAATACAAAAGTTGTTTTGTGTCTTTCCTTATTTGGCCAAGATGACATTTTTATTAGTGAAAATTGATATAAATGACCCTTTCAAGATTCAGGAAAAGTTTCATCTATGTCTGCAAGTTCAACTGCTGTTTATATAGAGGAGGTACTAGTATGCATGGTGTTTGAATTTAATTGTGCTATACTGAGTCCACAAGACCTCAGAGAGGGCCTTTGTATTTAAAAGTCAGTTGTTATTATATTTTGGAGGAACATTCTTCTAAGTGGTATAGCACTCTTCTGTCAATATGCTGTACTGAGGTAGCCTGGTGTTGCTGTGATGCTGAACCTTGTGTCATTGGGTCTCAAATGCTGTTAACAGTTACCCATGGTAGACAGTGTTTGGTGGAGCTCCCAGTTTAAGCCAGCAGAAGTGGAAGCAGAAGTGGCATCCACTTCCTAAACACATACCTCTGGAAACTCTGTGATCTTTGAGAAATGATGTTATAGAAAGGCTTCAAGTCTTTTTGTTCATATGCAATCAACAACAACAACAACAACTGAGTTATCTTACTAACACAGCAATTCTTCCTCCCTTATTGACACTTAAACTGAAAATACCATTTACATCAATCAACTGTATTCAATGAAAGATGTTTTATTTCTTAGTATATCCCCGTATCAGTAAGACACATTACCTTTTTTGGCATGTATTCATATTGAAGATTGCTTTCCTTGTTGCTATCAAGCTTATATTATGGATTTGACATATTATACTTTTCATAGCTTTAAATGACCAGTGGGCAAACATGTAGTTTCTTCAAAGCCTGTTATACTTATAGGCATCATTGCAGGATATATGAAGAGCATCATAATGATAGTTTCATTTACCTAGGTAGTAACTTATCAAGAGAAATTCTGGCTCTAATTATCTATCTATCTCTCTATCTCTATCTCTATCTCTATCTCTATCTCTATATCTATCTATATATCTTTGAGATAGTTTCAATAAGTATAGTTGAAAACATCAATACACATAAAAATACACATTTTAAAATCACCATTTACCATTGCCAGCAACCACATATTTTTAGCCCAGTAGTGTCTTGACCTCTTGAACTAGTGAAAAACATTTTATATTTATATTTATGTTTATGTTTTATATTTAATTTCTGGTGTCAGCTCAAGTCTTCTTGTCCTCCTAGTATCAGTGACCACATGTTTGCCTAATTTCATTTGGGTCACAAAACTCAGCTCCCTTGTTGGTTTTCCTGCAAAATCTATTCCACTAAGATATTGAAGGAGCCCTGGTGGCTTAGTGGTAGGAATTGTGCTGCAAATGCAAAGACATGTGATTTGAATTCAGCAGCTTCTCTGCGGGAAAAAGATAGCAACTCCTTCCATGCAATTAATTGCCTCTGAAAACCTGCTGGAGGGTCAGTTACAGGTCAGTTCTGACTCAATGGTACACAACAACAATAACAACAACAACAACAACAACTACAAGATATTGGAAGTTGGCTTTTTCCCTGAGACATGTTATGGGATGTTGTGTATCAAGCAACTTTTGTAACTGTCTCATTTCTTTTTACAATTCTATTTTATTATCTTCCCTATCCACTTCTGTTGAGCTGATTCCAACTCCTTAGGGTAACCAAGGGGTTTTTTCCCCAACTTTCATTCTGGACTGTAGATTTTAATAATAATCTTTAGCTAATTGAGTATGCCCTTTGAGTAGTTCAATAATTTATCATAGTATTTCTTTCCCCCAAACTAGTCTTCTTCCAAGGAATAAGGCTGGCAAGTAAAAGACTTTTTTTCTTGTTATGTATAATGTAGCTACCTTTATGTATCTTGCTTAAAGAATTTTAACAAGTACTTTTGTGTTGTGAGAGAATTCAGCAGAAATGTGAAACAAAATGCACATTTCTGATAGCAGTGACCAAAAACTTAAGGTTATATATACTATGCCAACAAATAAACACACAAATCTCAATGATCTTAAATATTACTATGCTAATGTTAAACTTCTGTGTGTAGTCTATTTTTAATATGGAATATATCTAGGTTTAGTGTATCCTAGATTTTGACAGCAAATAGATTTTGAAAGCAAATAGATTTTGAAATCAACTTTCTTGTATTTTCAAAAACCTTCCTTGAAGATGAAAATGTATTATTTGTATATAGAGTACTGCAAATAAATATTTTCAGTGCATCAAATAATTTTAGAACTGGTGCAAATGTAAGCAAAGATATGGGCATTTATTAATATTAGGACATAAATGAATACATGCAAAATATTTCTGTAAACATCAGTATTATTTTTGATCAACTCACTTTGTTGCTTAACAACCTCCAATTACCTTAGCATAGGGTGTAAACTTATTCAGCTTGCTTTAAAGTTCGTTCCTTGATGGTCTGGCCTTCACCATATTTCTGTCTTAATTTTCTCTATTTGATATTTTTTTCGTATTTCACTTCTTTCAACTCTTTGAAACCATTATGCACTTTTTCTTAAATTCCTCTGTCTAGAACATTAAGTTCCCTCATCCAAAGGAGACTACAGTTATACTCAACTACTTATCATTTCAACATCAAGAAGACAAGACTTCTCAGCACTGAGCCAACTGGCAACACCACAGTGTTGTTGTTGTTGTTGTTATGTGCCGTCGAGTCGTTTGCGACTCATAGCAACCCTATGCACAACAGCCCTAAACCCTGCTCTATCCTGCGCCAACCGCACTGCCTCTGACACACCCATCCCGATTTCCCCAGTCACCGAATCAATCCATCTCATATGGAGAAAAGATTGAGGTGGTTAACTATTTTAGCTTTCTCAGCTCCACAACCAACTTTCTTGGTACCAGCAGCCATGGTATCAAAAAATGAAGTGTGCTGTCAGAGATCTCTCCAATGTGCTAAAGAGCAATGCTATCTTTCTAGAGACTAAGGGGCACCTTCAACGCCATGGTCTTTTCAGTTACTTGCTATGCACCAGAAAGCCGGACAATGACTAAGGATGATAGAAGCTGTGTTACTGGAGAAGAGTCTTGAACATACCATGGGCTACCAAGAGAACAAACAAGTGTGACTTGTAAAGGGTGAAACCAAGTTGTCTCTTGGAGGCAAAGATTTTGGAGCTCTGTCTCACATATTTTGGGCATTTGGCCAGGAGAAGGATATCATGCTTGAAAGGTTAGAGAGACAGCACAGGAGAGGAAGACCTGGGACGAGATGGATTGACACAGTAACTGGGGTAATAGGAGTAGCCATGTCAGAGACAATGAGATTGGCCTAGGCTAGGGCAGAATTCGGATCTATTATACATAGCTTCACTCTGAGTCGCAGGTGACTTGATGGTACATACCTACAACAACTACAACATTTATCATTATTTTGTTTGCCTGTTTACTTTTCTTTATCCCCATCTAGACTGTGGCCTAGTGGTAAGAAGCTGCACTGCAATCTTGAAAGCACTCAGTTCAAATAGGCCAGCAGCTCTGAGGGAGAAGGATGGGTAATGTCCTCATGTGTGATTAAACTACCTCTGAAAATCCATTGGAGGGTCAGCTATGGATTGGTTCTGACTCAATGGCACACAACAATGACAACAACAGACTGTTTAAGCATGGTTAGGACAGGAACCATTTCTTGGTTTCCTTAGTGTACTATTTCTAAGGTCCAGCATAGGGTCTGCAATGTAGTAAACTGGACCCACTGCTTTCAAACCAATTCTAACTTATAGTGACCCTCTGTGGTTGGACCCACTGCTTTCAAACCAATTCTAACTTATAGTGACCCTCTGTGGTTTGTCACGGCTATAAGTATTTTACAGGATAAGTAAGCTTTCAACAATTATGTTTTAAATGTTGACTAGGAACCAATGGGACGATGGGAGAAGCAATTTTGAATCTTAGAGTTGTTATCTCTAAGGATCTAGCAATTCTACAAAGATGGTAAATATCCAGTAATCTATACTGCAGAGTTTTATTTAAAAAACATAATCTAACATAAAACAATACTCAGGTGCTACCGAGTTGATTCCATCTCCTAGCAGCTCTGTGACTGAGTAGAACTGTCCCCTAAGACTTCCAAGGTTGTAATTCGTTAGAGAAGCAGAATGCCTCATCTTTCTTCTATAAAGCTGCTGATGGATTTGAACTGCTAACCTTTCAGGTATTAGGTCAGTGCTTAATCTACTGTACCACCAAACTTTTACAATGTTACCTAGAGTAATAAGCTAGTTACCATAGGAAAGAAGGGGGGAAAATACTGTGAGAGCTTACAAAAAGGAGAAATGATAATCCAACTGAATGATATCACAAATACTGCATAGTGCCACTGTTGTAAAATGAAACTGACATAGAGGTTGGAGGGGGGAGGAGATTGAGAAAGAGGGGATAAATTATGTATACAGCATTGAAGCATATGAGAGAGAGAACTGTTTAAAAGGTATATATGATTAGGTATTGTTGTCATGACAGGAGTCCAGAATGAAGGCTGCATAGTGGAGTGGACTTGGGGGGAGGGATTGAATAACAATGAAATACTTTTACTTTTCAAAGGGTAGGATGAACTGGAGAGGAGGGCTGGGGAGGGAGAAAAATGCAACAGTGAATGAATGGAAATTAAAAATTTCTGTAAATTTTCATTATTATTAATAATAATAAAAAGAAAAAAAAAGAAATGCCAAGTGAATACAACCCTTTTGATTTTCAGACTAAAAAAAAAAAGAAAATAAAAAGAAAGAGACATCAAGCAGAACATGTCAACATTAAAATATGGCCTGGTTTCAACATGTAGAGTTGAGAATGGGAGGCCTGAAACACGTCAGGAAATGTTAAATTTGAAGTTTTTCATCATTGTTAAAGAAAATGAGTGGGAAAGTGGTAGGGAAGGAAATGGCTAGCACCAAGGTTTGTAGAACTTGTTTAAATTGATTAGCAAAGAAACTGATGATGGCTTTTGACTATATCAAGCTTTGGTTCTTTTTTTAAAAAAGAAAAAATAAAACCAGCAAAACCAGCAAAAAGCAAACAAACCCTTGTTTCCACAAATCTGTGATATATTCATGGATATATTTAAAAGACTTGTAATTTATGGTGTTTTGTTTTACTATAATCCTTCACACTTTACTTTTTCTTTCAGTTTCTTGTCTATATCATCCCACCTGCCTTCTTGCGTGCATGGTTTCTGCTGAGAAGTCAGAACTTAATCTAATTGGTTCTCCTTTGTAGGCGACTCGTTGTTTTTCTGGATCTGCTTTTAGAAGTCTATCTTTATCTTCAATTTGGAAACTTTGGCCACAATATGTATTGATGTTTTTCAATAAAGGTCTAATCTGTTTGAGGTTCACTTGGTACCATGAATGCATATTTTTTAAATTTTTTTATGATATTTGAAAAGTTTTCTTCTAGTACCACTTCTACAATTTTCTCAATGCTTTCCCCCTACCTTCTGTTCTGAAATTCACCAGCGTTGCTTCATTTGATGCCATCTTTCATGTGTTTTCTTAAATTTCTTTCTATCTTGTCTCTGCTTTTTCTTCTAGGATATCATCATTGAAGGTCTTGTCTTCTGCTTCACTAATTCTGTATTCTTTCTCTTTTTATTGTGCTCTTTTTTCCCTCCCGGATGTTGATAACTTCAGTAATGTTGGTCTTGTTATTCTGGATTTTATTTTCGTGTTTTTCTATTGTTTCTGGTATTATGTTGTTTGTTTTCCCTTTGTCTTGTAACGATTTTCTTAATTGCTTCTATCTCTTCATAATTTTAACTATTTCTTCTATCATTTGTAATTTCTTAAGCACCAAATCTTGGAATTCTAAATCCTTCCTGTCTTTGTGGTAGTCATTCGGTCTTTAATTTAGTCCGCTTTTTTTAGGTGAAGGCGTGTTTTGTTTTTCATGGAATTTAAAACTGTCTGCTGCTTCCATGACATTGTGTGTCCTTATTTTTGCTTGTGTGCAGTAGCTTTTGGTTTGTCCATGTGGCTACCTGGTTGTTATCTGTGTGATGCTGTTACTTCGGGGTTGGCAGTGGTTGTAAATTTTAAGGTGATAGTAGGTCTTTATCAAGGCCAGCAAATAAGACATTTTGGGCAGTCAGTAGGATTGGTATAGGGTGGGTTGGTGCTGCGTGTCATGAGCACAGGAGCTAGTATCTGGTAGATAGCGAGATCTGGAGTTGTTAAGCCAGCCAATCAGAATCTGTCACTGTTTCTACAGTCCATGGACATGGATTTTTTTGCCCTCCCCCCAAAGAAGTGGTGTGTGTTGTTCTTTTTTCTTTTTTTTATAGCTATGGGAATTTCTGTGCAGTTCCCTACTCTCTGCACATGTACAGGTCTTCCCAGAATCATTGGTAATTTAAGATGTTTTGCCTTGTTTAAGTATATTCTCACCCAGCACAGGATGGTGCTGGTTGGCGAGCCATGCCTCTGTGCAGACAGAACGTTTTTAATTTTCTTCCCTCTGCTTCATCTGCGAGCAAGTCTCCAAGGTGACTCTCTCCTAGACAAAGGGATGCTCAGCTGTTCATTTTTGCGTGGGTGAGAAGCAAACAGTTTCTATTTTCCAGAGTACTGATATGTTCTGGTAGGATTTTCATTTGTTGCTTGTGGGGTAGGGCTTTACTTGTTTGGTCCGTGGTACTATCATTACTTCTCCTGATCAATTTGAATTCCTTTATGTTTCCATAGGTTCCTTTAGGCTTCAGATTATCTATGGTTGGGGTTTTATTAGAATAACTCTGTGTCCTTACAGGGAAAAGTCATGTCTGTTAGTATGTCTATATTGCCATCTCCACCCAAAGTCTCTTGACTCAACTTTGAAAACACAGGGAATTTTGATGCATAGGAAATTTCCCAGTTAAATCAGGGAATTGCTAGGTTGAAGGAAATTACCTCCTTGGTGGTTGAAATATTTAAAAATTATCCCCCATTTTCCTAATTCTTACGTCGTTGTTGTAAGTAGATTTTGACTACTGGTGAGCCTGTGTATGCAGAGTTTTATAACATTAGGCTGAGAGAAATATCTCAAGTCACAAAAAGACAAATAGTGCATAATGCCACTGTTACAGAGCAGGACTGATATGGGGGTTGAGAGAAAATAAGAAAAATGTGGATAAATAATGTATACAACATTGAAACAAATGAGGGAGAGAACTGTATAAAAGGCATATGATTAAGTATTATTGGCATGGCAAGAGTCCAGAATAAGAGTTGCATAGTAAAGTGGCTGGGAGTGAGGGGGACTATATAACAATGAAAGAACATTTTTTCCAAAGAAAAAAGCAGACTGGGGTGGGGGAGGGACAGGGAGGAAAAAGTGCAACAATGAATGAATGGAAATCCAAGTTCTTTATAAAAATTCATTAAAATCTGAAAAAATAAAAATGGGATGAAAAAACCCTCCTTTAAAATTTGCTGTTAAAATTTTCTAGATTTATAAATATAATAATTAGAGTTGTCATTAAAGTTAAAAGCTCAAGAAAAATTAGGGGTTTTCCCCTACTCAATTACTTAATAACGTTATACAAAAGAATTTGATTTTATTTATTTTTTTTTAAAGAACTTTCAAGGCTCTTGCTTTTTGGAAGGAGATTGCCAGGTCTGTTTTTCAGAGAAGCCCAGCTTCTCTGGGCTTGCTGGATTTGAATAGCCAATCTGTCAGTTTGTAGTCAAGAGCTTAAACATCTGCACTACTCAGAATCTCTTTCTTACACTGAATATGTATACACATAAATACATACCTATATTTACATACATGTATATGTACATATACATACACACACTCACATAGACACATGAGATCGTGAGAATTTTCCCTTTGAACACTTTTGCTCTCTGCATTTTTCTTTTATCTATTATCTGAGCTCTCAGAAAATCTTATGAATGAAGAGAAATATGAGAAAAACAAAATTACATAAGTCATAACTATTTTCAAAGACCTTTTTGTTGGGGTTATGTTCCAAGTCTACATTTCTTATATTTTCATAAATTTATTGCTGATTATATTCTATATAATATGATTATTTAAAACTCTAAAATGTCATAGAAATGTACATCCTTTCAAGAGAATAGATAGATCAGGCTAAAGATTTTCATTACATGGGAGCCAACTCTTCAGTCTTTGAAGATTATGGCATCAATAAAAATTATATACAAAGAAAAGAAATATGAGTCTTTAGAGATATGTCCTTTGCAAGAAATCAATTGTTCCTAACAGAAAGTCTCTAACTGCCATCATAAAAGAAAAAAATCTTAAGATAGGAAGGGAATTTTAGAGGTCATCTATTTTATTAACCTTTCTCCCAATAGGACCACATCTAATGCAGTTTTGAAATACAATATTGTTTTGTTTCTTTAAGATTATCTAGGTAAATAGACACAATTTCTAAAGGTGTTCAATTAATAGTGAATTATTTCTTAGTTAAGAAATTTTCCATTCTAGCATATTCTGTCCCTCCCTTTTTAAAGCTGGGATTGAGCCTTTCTTTTCCAACTTAATTTTATCTGTTATATGCTCTTCATAACTTTGAATATTGTTAAACTAATCTCTAAGCTTCAGTTTTCATTTTAAATGAATCTAGTTTTTCCAATATTCCCTCATATATATGATTTGCCTTCTCTTTAATCATCTTCAATAAGTTACAAATAATTTGTAAATCTCACATGTTTTTCATGTCACTCATGAAGCCCAGATAAAAAGTATGTCCCCTATGTTGTTATTGTTGTTAGGCCTTTGTGTCCAGTATGACTCACAGTGACCCTCTGAACAGCAGATCTGAACCTTGTCGTAACCTGTGCTATCCTGACAGTCTCTGACCTACTTGAGCCCATTGCTGCAATACCTGTGTCAACTCATTTGGTAGAGGATATTTCTTTAAACATTGTTGTCACTCCACCTTTCCAAACATGATGTTCCTCTCTAAGGAATAGATTTTCCTAGCACTATACCCGAAGAATGTGAGACTAACTTCATCATCTTTGCCTCCAAGGAACACTCTGGGCGCATATTCTCCACAGCAGTCCATGGGATATTCTGTAATCTTCTCCAATACCATAGTTCAAAGTCATCAGTTCTCTCATCTTTTTTCATTGTCCTGCTCTCATATGTGTAGCAAGTGACTGAAAAAGACCAGTTCTTGAATCAGGCATTACTTAGTCCTCAAAATGACATCATTGCTGTTCAGAAATTTGGAGAGGCCCCTGATTATAGATATTCTCAGTGCAATACATCTCCTAATTTTCTGAAGACTGACACTAAGTGAATCTTTTATTGATCCAAGTAAGATGAAGTTGTTAGTTTTGATCTTTTCTCTAACTATCATGATGTTGTCTGTAGGTCCAGTGGTGAGAAGTTTTGTTTTTTTGGTGTGTTTTTTTTTTATATTGAGATGCAATCCATATCAAGCTGCAGTTTTTGATCTTCTACAGTGAGCACTTCAAATCATCCTCACTTTCAGAAAGCAAGGTTGTGTCACCTGAATACCAGAAGTTATCGATGAATCTTCTACCAGTCTTGATGCCATGTTCCTCCTCTCAAATAATTTTGTCAGCATACAGATTGAATTGGTATGGAGAAAGGATTCAGCCTTGATGCACACCTTCCCTAATTTTAAACCATATAGTGTTCCCTTGTTCTATTCATCAGCCCCTTTGTCTAGTATAGGTTTGACATGAACACTATTAAGTATTATGGGACTCTTATTCTTTTAAATGTTAATTGATGCCTTTGAATTGTGGTGCTGGAGAAGAGTACTGAACCTCCCATGGGCTGCCAAAAGAACACATGAATCTGTCTTGGAGAGGGTGCAGCCAGAGTGCTCTTTGGAGGCAAGGATGATTAGGCTTTGCCTCACATACTCTGGCATGTTGCCAGGAGGGTCTATTCCTTGCAGAGGGACATGATGCTTGGAAGGGTGAAGGGTTGGTGAAGGAGAGGAAGACCCTCAACCAGGATTGAAGACCCTCAGCCTGGGTTGACATGGTGACTGCTGTAATAGCCTCTAGTGTGTCAGGAAGTACGAAGATGACACAGGAAAGAACGGGGTTCAGATCCACTGTTCATAGAGTTACTATGTTCATAGGGTCATCCTCAACTTGACAGCACCTAACAACAACAACAACATTCTTCTAAAAGGTAGTCATTATTTGATATGATCCAAACAGTCAAACACCTCTGCATAGTAAATAAAGTACAAAATATATTCTTCTTGTATTCTTTGTTTTAACCAAGATCCATCTAACACCAGCAATGATCTACCTAGTGCTATGACCTTTTCTACATCCAGGCTGAAGTTCTGGCAGTTTTTTGTCCATGTACTGTTCTAGCCATTTTTTAAATGATCTTCACCAGTATTTTGCTTGAATGTTATTAATGTTATATTAATGTTATGTTTGATACTTTCCACATTCTGTTGGATCACCTTTCTTGGGAATGAGGACAAATATTGATCTATTCTAGTCAGCTGGCCAGCTAGCTCTCTTCCAAATTTAGTAGCATAGACTCCCTTAGGGGGATATGTTATATAGAAAGAGGTGGTAATTATTGGAGAAAAAGGAAAAGTTTTTATTTTATACCATTTGTTACTATTTTACACATTAAGAAAATATTATAATCCGTTTTGAAAGGCAAAAACAAGTGAAAGGTCACAAACAACACAATTGTGCATTATGTGCAGGATGCTATAGTAGCATAGCAAAAGGCAGGACTATTCCAGGGTTTTAAGGCCTTGTCTGGACATGATCGTCATGTACTGAATGCTTTTTCAAATGTTTTAAAAAATTACAAGTAATTTCACCATTAATGCTATGAAATGTATACCTACCTCTCTTGAAATTCTGATTAAAATCCAGATCATTTTGAGTGTAACAAAAACATATGTCAAGATCCTTATTTTTCACCCATTTTAAATACTATGGCACTGTATTTGTTTATGGATTATTCTATAATTTATAGCCATACTTAAAAGCTATTTCACTTTATCTATCCAATATTACTAGGCTTGGCTTCTTTCTAAGTGTTTGTACTATAATTCAAACTGGTGAGGATAATGGCAAAATTGTACACAATTTTTTCATGCTAGAAAATTCACACATATAGCATGCAATTATGGGCACACAATAAATTCTGAGTGAATTATTTAATGATAATGGGGTAATGGTCAGAAATTATAACTTCTAGAGTAAAGCTGATATCATTGATTTCACATGCAAGCAAGATTCTACTGAAGTTTATCCAAAAACGACTGGAACAACACATTAGCAGAGAACTGCCAGAAGTCCAGGCTGGGTTTAGAAGGAGTCACAGTACTAGGAATATTGTAGCTAATGGTAGATGTATCTTAGCTGACAGCAGGGAGTATAAGAGGAATGTCTGTGTTTCATTGACTATGCACAGCCATTTGACTGTGTGGATCATAACAAACTGTGGCTGACTCTGGGAAGAATGGGAATACCAGAACACTTGATTGTGCTAAAGAGAAACCTCTACTGGGACCAAGAGGCAGTCGTCAGAACAGAGCAAGGAAACACTGCATGGTTCAAAATTGGGAAGGGCATATGCCAGGATGTGTCCTGTCTCCATACCTTTTCAACATGTATGCAGAACAGATTATCCGGGAGGCTGGGCTCTATGAGGAGAAATGGGGGGTCAAGAATGGTGGATGATTTATTAACAATCTGCGTTATGCAGATGACACAACCCTGCTTGCTAAAACTGAGAAAGACCTAAAGCACCTGCTGCAGAGGGTCAAGGACTGCAGCCTCCAATATGGATTGAGGCTCAATGTCAAGAAGACAAAGATTCTCACCACTGGACCAATCGGCAGCATCAGGATGGATGGTGAAGAGATTGAGATTGTACACAGCTTTAGTTTGCTTGGCTCCATATTCAACAGTCTTGGCACCAGCAGCCAGGAAATTAAAAGGTGCATTGCCATGGGAAAGTCTGCTGTCAGGGACCTCTCCAAAGTGCTGAAGAGCAGTGGTGTCTCTCTGGAGACTAAGGTGCGTCTGATACAGGCCATAGTCTTTGCAATCACTTGTTATGCATCAGAGAGTTGGACAATGACTAAGGAGGATAGAAGGAGAATTGATGCCTTTGAGCTGTGGTGCTGGAGAAGAGTATTGGGGATACCATGGACTGCTAGGAAAACAAACATTCATCCCGGAAAGGGTCAAACCAGGCTGCTCCTTGGAGGCAAGGATTCTAAGGCTCCATCTAACATACTTTGGATATGTTGCAGGAGGGACAGGTCCTTGGAGAGGGACATAATGCTTGGGAGGGTGGAGGGACAGCACAGAGGGGAAGGCCCCCAGTGAGGTGGATTGATTCAGTGACTGGGCTAATGGGGATGGGTGTATCGGAGACGGTGCAATAGGTACAGGACAGAGCAGAGTTTAGGGCTGCTGTACATAGGGTCGCTATGAGTCGCAAGCGACTTGATGGCACATAAATGAGGAAAGAAAAAAAGAAGCAACTACATACAGACTAAAGAACTCCCAAATAATGAGTTTCTTGTTGTTATATACTTTTGAGATGGAACACTTCGGTGTGTTTTCAGAGGCAACAGATCTCAGGAGAGGACAGTGCCCCTCTCTATCCTGCAGAGCCACTGTTGGATTGAAACATGTACCTTTGGATTGACAATGGAACACTGCATGGCTTAAAATCAGGAAAGGTATGAATCTGGATTGTATCCTTTCTCCATACTTATTTAATCTGTATCAAGGATAATGCAGGATCAGGATTAGAGGATGATTTATCAGCATCCTGTTATGCAGATAATACAACCTCGCTTGAAGAAAGTGAAAAGAACTTGAACTACTTGCTGCAAAAGATCCAAGACTGTAGCCTTCAGTACAGATTACATGAACACACTCAGGTGTCCTGGGATTCCCATTTTTCTCAACATTATGCTATGAGGAAGACACTAGTCTTGCCCTTCCCATTTTCCAATGAGAAAATAGAGGCAGGAGAAATTAAATAAAGTACTGAACATCCTATAGTACAAATATGGTAGCACTGTGATTCCAGTCATGATATTTTTTACTTTTATTGTTGAAAGATGCCTTTGAGTCAACTCTATCTCACAGTGACACTATGAAGAGTGGATGGAAGCCTTGACTTATCCTGTGCTGTCCTCACAGTCTTCACCATGGCCAAGTTTATTGCTGTAGTCCGTGTGTCAATCAAAGGCCTTCCTGTCCTCCTCTGACCTTCCACGGTGGTTGCACCATTTTACACTCCCACCAACAGTGAATAAGGGTTCTAGTTTCTCCACAAACTCGCCAGCATTTGTTGCTTGCTGCTCTCTTAAATTTTATTCTACCATTTCTAATGTTACTCCTTGTCTTGGTCTGTCTGGTGTGTTCTAGAACACACATTATTCTCTATTACTTTTTTTAAGGTAGTGAGATTCTTGTTTTCTGCCTCTGTACCTGCTTAATTAGGCCTAATGGGATGGCAAGACTGACCAACGTGATCATTAGTAGCTTTCACTTTGCTTGCATGTTGCCATCAAAAAGGTGCTATTTACTTCATTCTCATTATTAGCTGAAGACCATGTAGCCCCATCGTGAGAAAGCCAGTCAATGGCTAGGAAATACATTTTGAACAATCTACAGAATTGTAATCTTAAATTTATGGACATTATATTTCTTTTCCCATGGCAAGATGTGTCTCAAAATATTAAATAAATTATTTTAAAAATTATAATATTTATACCTTATCATAAACTACAATTTATACTCCATAGCAGTGGAGTTGGTCCTAACTCATAGTGATTCTTTATTCAGTTACCAAGGCTGTAAATCATATCAGGAGGAGACTGCTCATCTTTTTCCAAAGGAGACTCAGACTTTTGGTAAGAAATGCAACACTATTTGGTCTATACCATAATTTACAATATTACTATGATTTCTCAGTTTGATTTTCTCATTGTTTCTTAAAATAAGGGAAGTAATTTTGAAGTTTCATTGTTCTTTTCAGAATCATATGTAGTCAGTTAAATATACCTGGATAAATTAATCATTCTATAAAAATGTACCACTTTTCCAGTTATGTGTTTAAATAAAAGGTCCTATAAAATGCTTATATGATATCATTCCTGCTTTATTTGCTGAACAACACGTAACTTTTAGTTGTGTTACAAATTTGCTTCCATATATGTCTTAGACAGTTGGTTTTTTTTTAGAGGTTGTTAACAATTTTAACACGGTGCTTAGCTCCACATTCAACACTCTTGGCACCAGTAGTCAGGATATCAAAAGATGAATTGCACTGGGGAAGTTGGCTGTCAGGGACCTTTCCAAAGGGCTAAAGAGAAATTATATCAAATCTAGACTTATGTGCGCTTGATCCAGACCATCATCTTTGCAATTATTTGCTATGCACCAGAGAACTGAACAGTGACTTTTTGCCTTTGAGTCATGATGATGAAGAAGAGTATTGAACATACTGTGGACTGTCAGGAAAACAAACAGATCTGTCCTAGAGAGGGTGAAACCAAGTTGTTTCTTCAAGGCAAGGTTTTTGAAGCTCCATTTCCAATACTTTGGGCACGTGGCCAGGAGGGACCAGTCATGGGAGAAGGACACCATGCTTGGAAGCGTGAGGGACAGCACAGGAGAGGAAGACCCCGAATGAGGTGAATTTTACATGGTAACTGGGACAATGGGCTTAGATGTGTTGGAATCAATAGGAGAGACTTAGGATAGGGCAGAGTTCAGAGCTATTGTACATAGGGTCGTTATCAGTAACAGGCAACTTGATGGATGGCACATAACAACAACACAACTATACACAGGGAGGTCCAGTGGCTGAGTGGTAAGAAGCTGTGCATTAATATAAAAATCATGCAGTTAAAAATCTGCCAATTACTCTGCATAAGAAAGATGGGAAATTTCCTTTTGTGTGATTTACTGCTTCTGAAAACCCATTAAAGGAGTAGCTATGAATTTGTTTCAACTCAATGGTACACAACAATATTATACACAAGTCACTTACGTAATACAGATAAAATTTAAAACTAAAACACAGTCCCTTCCTTTAAAGAACTCATAATTGAAAGGAAAAAAATTAACAGTATTTAAAATGCTTTGTAGCTAGGTTTTTGGTGTTATATATTTTTTCATTTTATAACCCATTAATAACATAGACTTTACCAGACCTTTTTATAAATGAAACAGGAAATTAATAGTAACAATATTAACAACAGCAATAGAGATTATTGATTACCTACTTGTGAAAGGTGATCCAACAGAAATTGGAAATTATGGAACAATATCATTAATATCACATGTAAGCAAAATACTGCTGAAGATCATTTAAAAATGGCTTGGTCAGTACACAGACAGAGAACTTCCAGATATTCAAGCTGGGTTTAACAGAGGCTGTGGCACCAGGGATATCATTGCTGATGTCAGATGGATCCTGGCCAAACAAAGAATACAGGAAGTGCTGCAGATGGAGAATAAAGTAATTTTATAATTATTAATAATGAGAGACAGAAATGAGATAGAACAGAGAGCATAAAACTGGGGGTCAGCAGTTCTCCACTGAAGACCTCCATTCCAGGTTCCCTGTGTCTTTATTTAAAATTATCAGGAAGTAAATCACAAAGAGAATTCAATGCAAATGAAGCCAAGCTCTTTCTATTGAAAACCTTCCTCCTGACTCAGGAGGGAGAGGTCAGCAAATGCAAGAATCTGGTAAACCCTTAAGGATTGCCTTAGAGCCTCAGGATGAACTCTATCCTAAAATAGCACTCAGTTTATTACAAATATTTAGTATTGGCTTCCCATACAGAAGAATATCTGCCTATTTGTGCTTTATTGACTATACAAAGGAATCTGACTGTTGATTAGCCATAACAAATTATAGCTAACATTAAGAAGAATGAGAATTCCAGAACACTTAATTGTACTCATGCAAAACCTATATGTAGACTAAGAGGCTATTGTGTGAACAGAGCAAAAGAACACTACATGGTTTAAAATTAGGAAAGGTCTTATGTAGTATTTGTCCTTATGAGACTGGGTTAGTTCACTCAGCATAATGCTTTCCAGCCTCTCTCAAGTCATAACGTATTTTTTCACATCATTGCTCTTGAGTGCTGCATTTGTTGCTATCATGCTATGTGTCATTGAGTTGCCTATGACTCATAGTGACCCTATGTACAACAGCCCTAAACTCTGTTCTATCCTGTGCCAATCTTATTGTCTCTGACACACCTACCCCCATTACCTGAATCAATCCATCTCATTGAGGGTCTTCCTCTTCTGTGCTATCCCTCTACCCTCTCAAGCATGATGTCCCTCTCTAAGGACTGGTTCCTCCTTGCAACATGTCCATAGTGATGTCACACGAAGCTTCAGAATCCTTGCTACCAAGGAGCAGCTGCATAGAATTGTAAAAAATAGAAGGACAACTAGTAAAAAAAAATAGGGGAACTCAAGGGGGGAGAAATGGGAGCAGAGGGGTGAGAATGGGGTAGGGGTGAAACTACAAGGTTGCAGAGTTTGATAGTGGTGGTGGGAGAAAATGATAGGATCTGGGTGAAAATAAAACATAATGCATAAGAATGATTGTATGAAATACATTGTGAACAAAGAATAATGTGAAATGTATACAATCTTTGTAAGCAAAACGATTTAAAAAAAAAGGAGAGATGTGCATAAGGTTATATCCCTTCTCTATACATATTTAATCTGCACACTGAGCAAATAATTAAAAAAGCTGGACTCAAAAGAACATGGAAAGAGCCCAAACATCCATCAGCAAACAAATGGATTGAGAAATTGTGGTACATTTGTAGATGGAATATTATGCAGCACTCAGTAGCAAGGGTTTAAAAAACTACTATCTAACATAGGAGAGACTGGAGAGCAGTATGCTACATGAACCAACTCAGTCTCATAAGGATAAAGACTGCATTAGACCCTATTGTAAAAATAGAAAGATAACTAGTAAGGTGTGTCTGAAAGTCCAAGGTGGGGAAGGTTGTGGAGCTGCAGAGCAGAGAGTGGGCAAATCATGGAGTTTCAGAGTTTGGTGAGGAGAAAAAGGGGTGGTGGTGAAGGAATTAGGAAAGATCCTGTGGAGACTTGAAAATATGAGGTAACTGTGGGAACAGATAAATGGTGATTCATTTTATAAAGCACAATGATATGAGAATGATTGTAACACAGTATAAATTAAGTAATGTGTGAAAAAATGTACGTAAATTGTGTATGCAAATGAATATAAAATAAAATTTTAAAAGCTTATCCAATAAAATATGGCCTGAATCAGGTGCCCTTTGATTCTCAAACTGATATCATTGCTCCTCAGTAATTTGGAGATGTCCCTGACTGCGGATTTTCCCAGTAAGACGAGCTTCCCGATCTCTTGGCTGTTAGTGCCCAGTGTATTGATTGTGGATCCAAGTAAGATGAAATCCTTGACAGTTTTTTTTCTTTTCATTATTGTTATCTTATACTGTTTTACACAGACAGTTCATAAAGTTCATATACATTGTTTTTCACATTGGATCTTTCCCCTTCCACCTATCCAATTGTGTGACCCTATGATTAAGTCCTCTTACCTTAGATTCTCATACTCCTTCTACAAAAATGGTCGTATACAATATTTGTCCTTATAGGACTGAGTTAGTCACTTAGCATAATGCTATCAAGTCCCTTCCATGTTAAGTAGTAATTTACAAAATCATTGCTCCTGTGTTGTGCATAGTATTTCATTGTGTGACTATACCAACATTTCTCAATCCACTCCATTGTGGTTCGGCGTTTAGGCTGTTTCCATGTTCTTGCTATTTTGAATGTTAGATATAAAAAAAAGAGTGTGAGGGAGAGAAATAAAGAAAGGAATTGGTAGAATTGAGGCCACGAAAGCTGCTCCCTCTGAGAGGGCAGCTAAGCTATGGGTTGCGTTCCGGCTGGTCTTGGGCCATGACTGGGTATGTTTCCCAGCTAGGTCATTTCCCAGTCAGGGAACCATATGTTAGATATAAAAAAAGGGCATGAGGGTGTGAGGGAGAGAAATAAAAAGGAATTGGCCCCCAAAATAAACAGGCTTTTATTGCGCAGTCTGTGAGGGACTCCAAATGACTCAGCTGCACGGCATGCTGACAGGATCCAAATGGCGTGTGCGCAGTTTTGGGAGGTTTCCTTTTTATAATGGTACTGGGGAAGACTAAGATGGTATTTCTCGGGATTTGATGCGTTAATTAGGTTAGAGCACCTTTTTTCCAAGCTCAAACCCTTATCAGGATCCATTGTCTGGTCTGGTCTTTGATATAGCCAGCTTAGATGTTATCAAGTTTCTCAGGAAGTGATCAAGCTTGGGGGTGGTGGTGCAACTGCCATACTCTTCCTTCATTGAGTAATGCTGCTGTGAACATTGGTATACAAGCCTCTGTTTGTGCCTCAGTTCTAATTATCTCAGTTTATATTCCAAGCAGTGGAATATCTGAGTCATACAGAATTTCTATGCTCAAATTTTTGATGAAGCATCAAACTGCCTCCCAGAGTGGTTGTACCATTTTACAATCCTACCAACAAAGAATTCCTATATCTCCACATCTCCAACATTTACTACTTGTCGCCCTGCTAAGTTTTGCCAATACTGCTGGGGTAAGATGGTATCTCATTGCTGTTTTGATTTGCATCTATGTTATTGCCAGTGATTTAGAGCATTTCTTTATATGTCTGTTGGCTATCCGAGTGGACTGCCAAAGATAGCCAGAAATGCATAAATGAAGAGGATAAAATTGATGACGGGACCTTCTAGAGATTAAATCTCTGTGCTCATCAAAACTTTTTCCACCAGGATAAAGAAAACTGATTGCCTGGGAACAAACATTTGGTAATACCATGTCAGAGAAGAGTCTCATCCTGAAAGTTTACAGAATCCTACAGAAGAATTACAGAAGAAAAAAACTGATAACCCAATTACAAAATGGACAAGAGACATGGAAAGACTTTTCCTTGACAGTTTTGATAGTTTCTCCATCTATCATGATGTTGCGTATAGGTACAGTGGTAAGAATTTTTGTTTTCTTGACATTGAGATGTGATTCATATTGAAGGCTATGTTTTTTGATCTTTTGCACTAGGTGGTTCAGGTTCTCCTTACTTTCAGCAAGCAAGTTTGTGTTATTTGCATAACCAAGCTTATTGATGAGTCTTCCTCCAATTCTAATGCCATATTCTTTTTTATAGAATCTAGCATTTTGAATAATTTACTCAGCATACAGATTAATTAGGTATGGAGAAAGGGATAGAACCCTGACACACACCTTTCCTAGTTTTAAACTGTGTAGTGTCATTCCCTTTCTCTGTTCACACAATAGTCTCTTAGTCTAGTTATAGATTTCACATGAGCACAATTAAGTGCTCTGAAATCCCAGTCTTCTCAATGTTAGTCATAATTTATTATGATCCACAAAGTCAAATGCTTTGCATAGTCAATAAAGCATAAATTGACATTGTGGTATTCTTTGCTTTCAGCCAGGATCTATCTGAAATTAACAGTGATATCCTTTGTTGTTCAAACATTTAACATGTTGCTGCAAATGATGGCAAGTGTGTTTCTAAGCACCACCAATTTAAAAAGTATGCAGCAACGTGTTAAAAAAGAAGTAAAATGCACAGATATTATTCAAATATTGATGTTAAATGTTAATGGTGAAAGTAAAGAGATTAAAAATGACCCAAAATAAACTTTGTGGCATTACAAAAAACCCCCAAAACAACAAAAACCCAGAAGACACTCCTCCCCCCCCCCCACCCGAATGATATCCCTGGTACCTCAACCTTTTCTAAACCTGGATTCGACATCTGACAGTGTTCTATGTTCTGTCTGGCTGTTTTGGAGTGATCTTCAGCAGTATTTTACTTGCATATGATATTAATGATATGTTTGACAAGTTCTATGTTCTCTTGGATCACCTTTCTTGGGCGTGAGAACAAATTTGCCAGCAGCCAGGCAGCTTTTCTCCAAATTTCCTGGCATAGACTGTGAGCATATCCAGGCTGCATCTGTTAGTTGAAACATGTTAATTATAATAAATGTGTAGTTGAGGTGAAATGAGTAAAAAGTATTACTTCCAAAATTTTTTTTAAAATATTTTATTTTATTATTTTTTGTGTGTGTACAGTCAAATCAGATCTGACTGGTATAGGAGGAGATTGTCCCGCCTTCTCCACCAAAGCTTCCGGTGGATTCAAACAGCACACCTCTGAGATTGCAGGGCAGCTTCTTGCCACTAGGCCACCAGAGCTCCCTAACCAAAATGTTTTCTTAATGCATTCGTTTAATGAAAGGTATGAGTCAAATACTGTGTTGTTACTGTATATAAGCTATGACAATACTATTAAACAATGGATGATGCAGATACCATTACAAGAGATTCTCAACTAGGAAGTTTAGATTTATGGACAGCTCCTACTTGCCCTTTAATGGCACATACATTTTCCCTCACTTTAAAACAATGAAACTAAACCTTAGTCACAACAAATTTTTCATAATAATAATTTTTATCAGCTACATGTGGAGCTTTTAAGGTTGAAAAACATAGCTTAGCTCTTGTTTTTAGGTATTAGGGAGCTGTCTCTCACTCATAAAGGTCCTGTGTACAACAAAATTAAGTTCTTCCCCATGTGAAGCCATCTTAGCCATCTCCACTGTGCTTAAGCCCATTGCTGTAGTTACCGTGTCAACCCATCTCACCGACCATTTTTTCTTTTTCACTGATCTTCAACTTTCCATTTAAAGACTTAAAGATGTATTTTATAACATGAGGGCTGTCTGTAATATATATATGTTGTTGTTGATTGCTATCAAGTCGAGCATGACTCATAGTGACCCTAGGAACAAAATACATGAAGCCTTTCTATAACTATTGTCATTTCTCAAACTTCACAAAGTTTCCAGAGGCATGTTGTTTAGAAAGTGGATGCCACTTCTCTGTGTATGTGTGTGTGTGTGCCATCAAGTTGTAGATGACTCGTTGTGACCCTTTAAATAAAAGACCTGAGCACTTGTATAACTTTCATCATTTCTCTAAGTTTGTAGAGTTTTCGGAGGCAAGCTATTTTAGAAGTGGAAACCACTCCTGTTTCCAAGCCTGCTTTAATCTGGAAGCTCTGGCCAAAAACTGTCCACTATTGGTAACCATTATGATATTTGACACATCAGTGTTACAGTGTTTAGCATCACAGCAAGAGTTACTTCTGTACAGTGCTCAGAATTGACAGACCAGTGCTATACCTGTTAGAAGAATGTTTGACTAAAAACAATTAAAACCAGGCCTGAGGGCCGAAGATTAAATTCACCCACCTTTGGCTTGATAGCATAATTTTCTATCCACATCCAGGGTCTTCTTTCCTGCTGATGGGGATGTGAAGCTTTGTTGGGCTCACCTGTGAAGAACAACAACTACTTAAAAAAAACCCCACAAAACTAAAATGAAAAAACAACTAGGTAGATTTGAGGAAAAAGATGAACAAACAACAAAACCCCCCATGATTTTATCACAAACATCAAACAGGAATACTTTGTTGCTCTGAATTCACTAATTGCATTTCAATAGCCTCTTTTCCACTTGGAATTGCTATCATTATTTTCATCCCTCCAGGGTATGATAAGGATCCTTTTAATGATGCATAGCTATGTGGATGATGGTGTTTAACTGCTGCTAAGAAATACCACAAAATAATTTTTATTTTATGTAAATGCCCAAATGTATTAATAAATTAGTTCTGTGCTAATGAGAAGAACAAAATTTATAACCTGAAAATCATTATTCCACTGTCAGATGATGAAGATGGCTCCCTACCCAGAGAAATAAAGGGATAAAACAAACAAACAAAAAAACAAATGAAAAACCCCAAAACCCACCAAAATACCACCTTGTGGCAAATAAAGGCTAAGAAAGAGGTTGTAGTTTACTATGAAAGTCAAACTTGTTTGCTAACTAAACCCAATTTCAGTTCGATTTATTTCTGGCACCTTTAGGTAGGAGCAGTAAGACATGGGTCACAGAAAGCAACTTGATTATAAGAGAAGAAAACAGAAGTTGAGTTGAAATACTGTTAATTTTTCACAAATATAGATCAGTATGTTGTAAGAATCTATAAAAACTAAAAATAGAGTGACTAGCAGTAGAAGAAAAATTCCCTTAATTGACAGAAAATCTCAGGAATAAGAGAAATACTTTGCTGTCATATTCACCAGAAAATAAGATGAACAATCTAAGATCTACAAGGCCATAAGGCATTAACCTCTTGCCAATCACAGTTCTCAATTCCTAAAAGGAGTCATGTTTTACAAAGGCTAAAATACAGTACATGTAATTTTACATAAATTCATTAAAGTTCTGAAATTTTTTTTCCTAAACAAAATACATACCATTTCCAATAGAACATTTATCATGTGAATCAGTAACTCAATTCTTTGGAAATACTGTTTGTTGACAGTTGGTAAGATTCTTAAGAGATAGACAAACTCTTTTGCAAATAAATTTGGAATAAACGTAGAAATGTCCACAAATGCTACAACAAAATCAAAATACTTGCTTTTCAGTTAGCAGTAACCCTTGTGTTGTTGTGGGCTGCCAAGAGATGACTGAATCTAAACTGACCACCCCGCTGGTTTTGAAAGGCTGCAAATGACACAAATTATATGATATATAATCGGTGTGATTAAATATATATTTATATATACATATGTATAATTTATATATTGTTGTCATTGTTAAGTGCCATCGAGTTGTAGGCGACTCATAGTGACCCTATGAATGAAAGACCTGAACACTTGTCTAACTTTCATCATTTCTCCAGGTTCATAGCATTTTCTGGAGGTAAGCTATTTTAGAAGTGGATGTCACTTCTGCTTCCTAGCTTGTTTTAATCTGGGAGCTTGGGAGCTCCACCGAACTCTGTCCACTCTGAGTAGCGACCCTATATACAACACTCCTAAACCCTACTCTATCCTGTGCCGATCTCCGAAACACCTATTCCCATGTAATAAAAGATTAGAGATCGTAATATGTGTGTGTGTGTGTGTGTGTGTGTGTGTGTGTGTGTGTGTGTGTGTGTAAAATGGGGTTTGGAATTATGTCCCAAATTAAGCCTACAATTTATTTCCTAGAAATTGAATTTCACTAACCTAAATAGAATGTTTACCACCCGTCTGTTAGTCTTTCTGTGGTAGTTTGTGTGTTGTTGTGATATTGGAAGCTATACCACTAGTATTTAAAATGACAGCAGGGTCACTCATAGTAGACAAATTTCAGTGGAACTTCCATGCTAAGAACTGAAAAAACAGTTGACTGCCGGCTTAAGCCCAAGGAATTGGAGGTAAGATAATGACAAGGCAAATGTAGACTCTCAAACTAACAAAAAGCAAGTGATTTTGGCAAGAATTCCATATATATTATTCCATGCACCCTAGACCTATAAGGAATTTCCTTTCAACTGACAGACTGTTCATAGCACGTCTCATCATGGAGTTGCTTGCATTGTATGACATCTCATCAAAGAAATAACCAAATTGTAATTATCAACCCAGACACTCATAGGCAAGCAAGCTGACATACAATCTTAGCCATCCAAGTAACCATAAAATCACTTTTCTTCTTCTCAGTATTGTTAAGTGTCATTAAGTATGACTCATAGTGATACTATGAACATCAGATCTAAACCCTCTTCTCCTATCCTGTGCCATCCTTACAGTCTCTGAAACACTCAAGCTCTTTGTTGCAGACACCATGTCAATCCACCCAGTTGAGAGCCTTCCTCTCCTTCTCTGTCCTTTTGGCTTTCCAAGAACAATGTCCAGCTCCAAGGAATAGGTTCTCTTAGCAACATACCCAAAGTTTCACACATTCCTTCATTTACTGTGTTTCATACGATCATTCATATACACTGTGTTTCATAAAATCAATTATTAATCTAGACCTATTGTTTACCCCATCCTTTCCGGTTCCCATTGATTCTTTCCTAATTCCTCCACCTAATCTCTATTTTTCTGAGTGCTGGTGCCAACAGTATTTATTGTGGAGCCAAGTAAGTTGAAATTGTTAACAATCTCAATCTCCTTGCCATCTATCATGGTGCTGCCAATTGGTGTACTGGTGAGGATTTTTGTCTTCTTAATGTTGAGCTTCAGTTCTTATTGAAGACTATAGTCCTTGACCGTCAGCAGCAAACACTTCAGATCTTCTTCATTTTTGGCAAGCAAGGTTGGGTCATCTGCATGACGCAAGTTATTGATGTGTCTTTCTCCAGTACTGATGCCATAGTCCTCCTCATAAAGCCCAATCTCCCAAATGATCTGTTCAATGATAGAATAAAAAGTTAGGAGATATGACACACCTGATGCAATCCTTTCTTGATTTTGAACCATGAAGTGTTCCTTTGCTCTTTTTTTATGACTGCTTCCTGGTCTAAGTTACACATTAGCACAATTAAGTGTTATGGAATTCCCATTCTTCTCAAAGTTAGCCACAGTTAGCTGTGATCTACACAGTTTAACACCTTTGCATAGTCAATGAAATACAGATAGACATTCTTCTGATATTATCTGCTCTCAGCCAAGATCTATCTGACACAGGCTATGATGTTCCTAGTGCTATGCCCTCTCTTTCTAAACCCAGCTTTTATTTCTAGTAGTTCTCTATCAGTGTACAACATATAAATTGTATTGCATTGGGAAAAACTGCTTTTAGGGACCTCTCTGGAGTACTAAAGAGCAATGGTATCTGTCTGGAGATTAGGGTATACCTGATCCAGGCCATGTTCTTAAAATTACTAGCTATGTATTAGAGAGCTGGACAGTGAATAAGGATTACAGAAGAGGGATTGATACCTTTGAGTTGTGGTGCTGGAGAAGAATTTTGACCATACCATGAACTTCCAAGAGAACAACTAAGTTTGTCCTGGAGAGGGTGCTCCTTAGGGGCGAGGATTTTGAATCTCTGTCTGACATACTTTAGGCATGTTGCCAGGAGGGAACAGTCCTTGGAGAAAGACATCCTTCTTGGAAGGGTGGAGGAACAGCTCAAGAGGGGAAGATTAGGGATGGTATGAATTGACACAGTAATTGAGATAATGGTGTATTGGAGACAGTGAGACTGGCTTAGGATAGGGTTCAGAGCAATTGTGCATAGAGTTACTAAGAGTCACGGGCAACAACAACATCCCTCTATCCACCAAACCCTGTCATTCCAGTGATTTTGAAGCTTTCTGGATCATTAAAGATTTTGCCTATAGAATATCTCAGTATATCTACTCCAGGCTCAAATTTGTTTCTTGGTTCTTTCAGCTTGTGAAAAGCCAAGTGAGTTCCTCCCTTTTTATTCTCCAATGCCAGTTCTTCATAATATTTTGCTTTGTCTTCTTGAGATGCCTTTTGAAATCTTCTGTTTAATCTCTTTTATTTTGATATTTCTTCCCAGTTTTGTATTCTTGACTTTCTAATACAACTTTTATAGTCTCTTCTAACATTCACCTTGGTTTTTATCTTTCTCCTTACTCTTTGTCCTGATCTTTTGTTCTTTTCATGGATTATATCCTTCATGTCATCCTACAGCTACTCTGAGCAAAGAATTGATGAAAAAAAAATTTGTGAAGCTAGACTTTATAAAGAGAAATGTGGCATTAGGATCAGAGGAAGATTCTTCAACAACCTGTGTTATATAGATGGCAGACACAATCTGACTTGCTGAACAGTGAGGAGGACTTGATGCACTTGCTGTACACCAGAGAATAGATCCTTCACTGTTGATTACATCTCAATATCAATAAAACAATGTTCCTCATTACGGGCCAATAGGCAGCATTATGATAGCTGGAAAGAGGATTGAAATTGTCAATTATTTAATCTTACTTGGACCAGCAATCAACACCCAACATTACCAACTGTCAGGAGTCTGTTTTGCACTGAGAAAGTCTACTGTTAGGAAACTCTCCAAAATACTGAAGAGCAATGATGTCAGTCTGAAGACTAAGGTGTGTCTAATTCATGTCATGGTCTTCTAAATCTCTTGCTATGAATCTGAGAGCTAATAATTGAACAAGGATGACAGAAGAAAAATTGATGCCTTTGAATTGAGATATTGAAGATGAGTACTAAATGTTCCTTGAACTGCCAAAAGAACAAATTGGTATGTCTTGGAGAAAGTGCAGTCAGAGTGCTCCTTGGAGGCAAAGATGATGAGACTTTGTCTCACACACTTTGGGCATGTTGCTAGGAGGGCCTATTCCTTGGAAAGGGATATTAAGCTTGGAAAGGTGGAGGGACAGTGAAAGAGAGGAAAGCCCTCAATCAGATGAATTGACACAAAGACTATAGCAATCAGCTCAAGTATATCAGAAATTATGTATGTTGTGAGGATGGCATAGGATAGGACAGTGTTCTGAATGGTTGTTCATAGGGTTGTTATGAGTTGTACTTGACTTTATGGCACCTGACAACAATAATTGCATTTTTAGTGGTACAAATGGTTGAGTTCTTGACTACTAACCAAAACGCTAGCAGTTCAAATCCACTCAGGAGTTTCTTGAGTGGGTGATGTACTCTGAAAAACCCTTTGGCACACATTCTATTTTGTAGCAGAATCCTTACACATTGGAACTGAATCATGGATTGAAAATGGCTTGGATTTTTATTAAGCCCAAGATTTAAAGAAACTGCTTTTTTTTAGCTTTATTATAATATGCATCCTTAAAACAAAAGTAGTCCTTGAAATGTCATCTCTCAAACTCTAAACCTAAGGTTTGAGTAATATATATGGGAAAAAATTAATCAAGTGAATCCTCATTATTTAAGCCTTGTAGTGAGAAAGTATGTGTTGTTACTCAACACTGAATTAGAACCAACTCAGGTAACCCTCAAGTGGGTTTTCAGAGGCTTCAAATTGCACACACGGAGATTGTCCATTTTTCTCCTGTTGAGCAGTTGGTTGATTTGAACTGCATGCCTTTGGGTTGGCAGCACAGCTCCCTACCACTAAGATATCAGAGCTCCCTAGAAACTATTTGTTGATGTTGTTTGCTGTTGGATTGGAATTGACCTATAGCTGACCTTCAGCAAGTTTTCAGAGGCAATAAATCACATGGGAGATTTCCCATCCTTCTTCCATAGTGCAGCTGGTGGATTTGCACTGTGTGCCTTAGGGATTGAACCACAACTTATTATCGTTGTTGTTGTTGTTGTTGTTGTTGTTGTTCTTAGGGACCATAAAGTTGAAAATGACTCATAGTGACCCTATGAACAACTGAGCTGGACACTGTCCTAACCTATGCCATCCTCACAAATCTCTAACACATTCAAGCCCATTGCCATAATCAACATGCCAGTCTACCTGATTGAGGATCTTCTTCTCCTTTACCATCTTTTTACCTTTCCAAGCATGATGTCAGTCACCAAAAAAATAATCTTTCCTAACAAACTTGCTTGCTGAACATGGGGAGGACTTGAAGAACTTGTTTCAGAAAATAAAGGAATGTAGCCTTCTGAATGGATTGCATCTCAATGTCAAGAAAATAAAGATTCTTATCACTGGATTGATAGATAACATCATGATGGAAGAAGAAATTGAACTGTCAACAGTGTCATCTTGCTTGGATCCACAGTTAACACCCTTGGTGTCAGCAGTCAGGAAATAAGGAGACACACAGCACTGGAAAAAATCTGTATTTCGAGATTTTTCCAAGTTATTGAGGAGTAATGATGTCAGTTTGTCTGAGTCAGGCCGTAGTCTTTTTGATCACTTGCTATGCATCTGAGAGTTGAACAATGAATAAGGATGACAGAGGAAGAATTAGTGTCTTTGAGCTGTGATGTTGGAGAAAAGCACTGAATGTCCTATGTATGGCTGAGAGAACAAACAGATAGATATGTCTTGGAGAGGGTGCAGTCAGAGTTCTCTTTGGAGGAACGAATGATGAGACTTTGCCTTACATACTTTGGTCATGTTGCTAGGAGAGGCTATTCCTTGGAGAGGGATATGATGCTGGGAAGAGTGGAGGGTTGAGGAAGGAGAGGAAGACCCTCAATCAGATGGATTGACATAGTGATTGCCATGATGGGCTCTTGTGTGTTGGAAAGTGTGGGAATGGCACGGGATAAAACAAGGTTCATATCTT
>NW_006399815.1:16991649-17005784 GCF_000299155.1 Elephantulus edwardii | reverse complement strand
CTTTTAGTAAGCAAGGTTGTGTCATCTGCATAACGGTTATTGATGAATCTTCCTCCAATCCTGATGCCACAGTTTTTTCTTTGTAGACTGCAGCCACTTGAATAATTTACTCAGCGTACAATAAGAATGGGTATAGGTAAAGGATACAGTCTTGACACACACCTTTCCTAATGGATGTGTCCTATTTCCATAACTTTTTAACCTATATGCAGAACAGATTATCTGGGGGGCTGCTCTCTATGAGGAGAGATGTGGCATCAGGATTGGTGGAAGAGTCATCTACAATCTGTGTTATGCGGATGATACAACCCTGCTTGGTGAAACTGAGGAGGAACTGAAGCACTTGCTGCAGAGGGTCAATGACTGCAGCCTTCAAGATGGATTGAGGTTCAATATAAAAAACAAAGATTTTCACCACTGGACCAATTGGCAGCATAAGGATGGATGATGAAGATATTAAGATTGTTCACAGCTTTAGATAGCTAGGCTCCACAGTTGACACTCTCAGCACCAGCAGCCAGGAAATTAAAAAATATATTGTGATGGAAAAGTCTGCTGTTAGGGAACTCTCCAAAGTACCGAAAAGCAATGGTGTCACTCTGGAGACTAAGGTGCGCCTGATACAGGCCTGGGCTTTGCAATCACTTGCTATGCATCAGAGAGCTGGACAATGGAGGATAGAAGGAGAATTGATGCCTTTGAACTGTGGTACTGGAGAAGAGTTTTGAATGTACCATGGACTGCTAAAAGAATGAACAGGTTCATCCTGGAGAGGGTTATACCAGGTTTCTCCTTGGAGGCAAGGATTCTGAGGCTTTGTCTGACATACTTTGGACATGTTGCAAGGAGGGTCCAGTCCTAGGAGAGGCACATCATGCTTGAGAAGGTGTAGGGACAGCATAGGAGGGGAAAACCCGTTATGAGGCAATTGATTCAGTGACTTGGGGTAATTGGGTGGGTGTGTTGGAGACTGAGATTGGCACACGACAGAGCAGGGTTTAGGGCTGTTGTACATAGGGTTGCTATGATTCGCAAGTGACTCAATGGCACACAACAACAACGACAACAACAACAAACAGTGTTCTCTTGCTCTCTGTGCACAATAGTCTTTTGGTCTAACTATAGGTTTCACATGAGCATGATTAAGTGTTCTGGAATTCCCATTCTTCCCAATGTTAGCCATAATTTGTTCTGATTGACACAGTCAAATGAATTTTCATAGTCAATAATAAGTGGCAGTAGCAGAAGAAAGCATTTTATACCTGTGTTTGCTTTGGGTCTGAGGCCATAGTCCTTTGGGCTAAGGGTGGAACCCCCACATTCAGGATCCTGTCAAGACGTCACCAACATTTGGGACATTATACTGCTGTGTCACCTGTGTGCCTGAACTGGAAGGCTCCAATAACCAGTAGCCATAGGAATGCAATCCTGGAGCAGAAACTCAGAGACAAGGACCTTCTTACAAGAACTTCAGGTAGAGAGTGAAAGAATGCCTTCCCTCAGAGCTGGTACCTGGGACTCAGATATGAAAACTACTAAATTGTTGCCCTTAGCTGTGTTTGTTCTTATCACTAAATTCTAGGCCTCCAAATTCAGAGAAACAAGAATGTTATGATGATGTTCACAAAGAAATTAGTTTAAAATTTGGAAAACCAATGTCTAAGACTTCCTCCTTTCAAAGAGGCAATATAGAGTCAAACTCTTTGGCATAACAAACCTTAATCTGTTTTCATGGAGTCTATTCCAACTCATAGTGGTCCCTTAGGACAGAGCAAAACTATCCCATAGGATTACCAATGCTGTAAATCTTTATGAGAGCAGTCTGTTACATTTTCCCACCCTTGAGAGTGCTAGTAAGTTTGAAGTACCCGCTTTTATTGTTAGCAACCACCACACACTTTAACCATGACACAAAAGGGGCACTGTGCAAACAATGCAAGTTTTGCTGAGAGATTATATTAACATGAATGTTGTTTGAGGGAGAGAGGGCTTTGATTTTCTTTTTTTCTTAGTTCAAGCCCTTTATGTTTTTACAGTAGTACCCCAAATGCTTATTATAAAACATAGCAGGGAACACAGTGTTGTAAATATTTTATTATAGTCACCTAGGGCTACAATATTTGGATATGGGAAACATTGATTAAAAAGACCTGAGCTGTCAAGGAAAATCTGGGAAGAAGATTCAAGGTTTTGAATTTATGGCAAGGAAAAAGATAAGACAAAGCTCATTGTCAACATAATTACAGTTTGTTTCTGAGATGGAATGCTGTGAGCACATTTGCTTGCATGGATCTAAGAAAATACATTTCACCCTTGAGAAGAATTTATTTTTTTTTCTTCTTGTTC
The DNA here is from genome assembly GCF_000299155.1 of Elephantulus edwardii. NCBI lineage: Eukaryota > Metazoa > Chordata > Mammalia > Macroscelidea > Macroscelididae > Elephantulus > Elephantulus edwardii. The sequence goes on along the minus strand of NW_006399815.1, from coordinate 17,003,438 downwards.
ATCTCATTACTGTTTTCTCTGTTGTCTTAAGAAAGTCAATCTTGAGGCTTTAAGTAGAATTATATTTCTGATTCTATTGTACTTTATACTTAAAGTAACAGAATAAACCCAAGGTACTGACTAGCAAGTACAATAGTGAGTTTGCAGAAGGAAGTTGGCAGATACAACATACAGATACACTTCACACATTGGTAGCTATTCTATTGTATCATCATTTACTCAATTATTTATTTCTGAAATAGCTCTAAGCCCTGAAGGTTGTAGTTCATGTTGATCAAGTCTTTTATTCTACAAGGCAGAGTTGGAAATACAGAATGAAAGTTAACCAGTCTTCATTGGTGACTTTATCAAAGACATTGGACAACAACAACTCATAGCAGTGAGTCAGAATTGACTCATAGAGTTTTCAGAGGTGGTAAGTCACAGTGGAGGTTACTGCCATCTTCCTAATTGAGAGAACTAGAGGATTTGAAACCCTCATCTGTGGGTAGTCAGTGCAATTTTCTATCCACAAGGTCATCTGAGCTCCTGTAGCAGGAAAGGTTCTTAAAACAAACAGATAAAAAATAAAAAATACTTTTGAAGGAATGAATATAATTTCTACCTGTTATTAAGTTGCTGCTGCTGTTATTACAAGTCCTTGAGTTGAGTATGAGTTATGTGATCCGATGAAAAACACATCTGAATCCTGTTCCATCTTACACCATTCTTATCATCTCTGACATACCTGACCTAAGGTTACAGTCACTGTATGAATCCATCTCACTGAGGGTCTTGCTGACCCTCCACCTTTCCAGCCATAATGTCCCTTTCCAAGGACTTAACCCCTCCCCACAACATGCTCAAAGTACATGAGACAGAGCTCACCATCCTTTCCTTTAAGAAACACTCTGGTAGCTCTTTCAAGAATATCTGTTCTTTTGGTACTCCATGAGACATTCAGTACTCTTCTATAAAACAGCAACTTAAAGACATCAATTCTTCTGTCATTCACTCTTATTCGTTGTCCAGGTATAAAATGCATAGAAGGTGATTGGAAAGACTGTGACTTAAATCAGACACACTTCAGTATTTAAACTGACATTACTTCCTTTCAGGACTTTGTAGAGGTTTCTGACAGCAGACTCTCCTAATGCAATGCATCTTGTAATCTCCTAACTATTGATACCAAACGTTCTGATTGCAGATCTGCTAAAATTATTGACGATTTATCTTTTTTCCTTTTATCATAATGTTGCCTACTGCCCAATGGTAATTTGGTTTTCTTGTGGTTGATATGTAGTTTGTTCTGAAGACTGTAGTCCTTGGTCTTCTGCATCAAATTCATTAAGTCTGGCTTGCTGTCATCGAGTAAGGTTGTATCATCTACATAACATATGTTGTTGATAAGTCTTCTTCCGATAATATTGCCATATTCTTTTTTATAAAGTCCAGTTGCTTGAATGATTTATTCAGCATAGAAATTCAATAGGTATGAATATAACAGTCCTGGTGCACATCTTTCTTGATTATAAACAGTGCCATTTTCCCATGGTCTGTTTAGATAACAGCTTCTTGGTCTAAGTATAGATCTCATATAAGCATAATTAAGTGTTGTGGAGTTTCCATTATTCTTGATGTTATCCATAGTTTGTTATGATCCACACAGTAAGATGCTTTTGCACAGCCAATAAAAACACAAATAGACATCCTTCTGGTATGCTCTACTTTCAGCAGAGATCCATCTGACATTTGCAGTGACATTCCTGGTGCTATGGCCTCTTCTAAACCAAGCTTGAACTTCTGACAATTCTCTGTCAATGAATTGTTCTACTTTGTTTTGGATTATCTTCAGCAATATTTTGCTTGCATTTGGTGTTAATGAGATTGCTTGATGATTTCTACATTCTTTTAGATCACCTTTCATTTTTATATTTTTAATTTGATTTTACTTTGGCTTGTTGTTGTTGTTATTATGTGCCGTCGAGTCGCCTGCGACTCATAGCGACCCTATGTACAACAGCCCTAAACTCCGCTCTGTCCTGTGCCAATCGCACTGTCTCTGACACTCCCATCCCAATTATCCCAGTCACTGAATCAATCCACCTCATAGAGGGCCTTCCTCTCCTGCGCCGTCCCTCCACCCTCCCAAGCATGATGTCCCTCTCTAAGGAATGGTCTCTCCTCACTACATGTCCAAAGTAAGTTAGACGGAGCCTCAGAATCCTTGCCTCCAAGGAGCCACCCGATTTAACCCTCTCTAGGACAAATCTATTTGTTTTCCTAGCAGTCCATGGTATTCTCATTACTCTTCTCCAGCACCACAGCTCAAAGGCATCAATTCTCCTTCTATCCTCCTTGATCATTGTCCAACTCTCTGATGCATAACAGGTGATTGCGAAGACCATGGCTTGTATCAGACGCACCTTAGTCTCCAGAGAGACACCACTGCTCTTCAGCACTTTGGAGAGGTCCCTAACAGCAGACTTTCCCATGGCAATGTGCCTTTTAATTTCTTGGCTGCTGGTGCCAAGACTGTTGACTATGGAGCCAAGCAAACTAAAGCTGTGTACAATCTCAATCTCTTCACCATCCATCCTGATGCTGCCAATTGGTCCAGTGGTGAGAATGTTTGTCTTCTTGACATTGAGCCTCAATCCATATTGTAGGCTGCAGTCCTTGACACTCTGCAGCAGGCGCTTCAGGTCCTCCTCAGTTTCAGCAAGCAGGGTTGTGTCATCTGCATAACGCAGATTGTTGATAAATCGTCCACCAATCCTGACCCCACATTTCTCCTCATAGAGCCCAGCCTCCCAGATAATCTGTTCTGCATATAGCTTGAAAAGGTATGGAGATAGGATGCATCCCTGGCGTACACCCTTCCCAATTTTGAACCATGCAGTGTTCCCTTGCTCTTTTCTAATGACTGCCTCCTGGTCCAAGTATAGGTTTCACATTAGAACGATCAAGTGTTCTGGGATTCCCATTCTTCTCAGAGTCAGCCACAGTTTGTTATGATCTACACAGTCAAATGCCTTTGCATAATCAATGAAACACAGATAGACATTCCTCTGGTATTCCCTGCTTTCAGCCAAGATCCATTTAACATGAGCTACAATATCTCTAGTACCACGACCCCTTCTGAAACCAGCCTGGACTTCTGGTAGTTCTTTGTTGATGTGCTGTTCCAGTCGTTTTTGGATAATCTTCAGTAAAATCTTGCTTGCATGTGAAATCAGTGAAATTGTTCTGTAGTTTCCACATTCGGTTGGGTCGCCTTTCTTACATACAAAATTTGTATACATTGAGATTATGTTTCATACTATTAATTCTCATTCATTATGTTTTATAATATCAGTCACTGTTAAACCACGGCCCCGTTTCCTCTCCCTGCACCTACCAAATTGTGTGACCCTGTGATTTCCCCCCGCCCACTTTCACCTCTTTGTTCCCATTACTCCTCTTCTTAGATCCCCATACACATTTAACTAGTCATCCTCCTATTTTTACAATAATGATCCTATGAAGTATTTATCCTCATGAGACTAAGTTCACTGAGGATAATGTCCTCCAGTCCCTCCCAAGCTATATAGTAATTTTAAAAATTGTTATTCTTAAATGCTAGGTAGTAGTATTCCATCATGTGAATATTCCACAATTTCTAGATCCATTAGATTTTAGTTGGACCTTTGGGCTGTTCCCATGTTCTTGTGATTGTGAATAACATTGCGATGGACATTAGTGTACAAATCTTTGTTGGTGTCTCAGTTTTAATTTCCTTGGAGTATATTTCTAGTTGCATCATACGGAATTTCTATGTTCATCTTTTTGAGGAAAGACCAAAATGCCTTCCAGACTGGTTGTACCATTTTACTGTAAGACCAAAAGTGCATGAAAGTTCCTATGTCTCCACATCCTCTCCAATATTACTGCTTTCTGTCCTATTAAACTTTGTCACTGCTACTGGAGTGAGATTGTATCTCATTGTGGTTTTTAATTGCATCGCTCTTATTGCCAGTGATTTTGAACATTTTTCATATGTCTGTTGGCCATCTGAATGTCTTCTTCTGTGAAAAGTCTTTCCATATTTCTTGCCCATTTTGTAATTGGATTATCAATCTTTTTCTTGTAGAGGCCCTATATTTTTATTGTTGTTAAATGTTGTTGGATCACTTGCAACTCATTGCTACCGTATGCACAACTGTGAACCCTGCTCTATCCTACCCCAACCTTGTAATCTCCCACTTACCCTAGACACTGAATGAATCCGTCTCATTCAGGGTCTTCCTTTTTTGCGCTGTCCACTCTACCCCGCCAAGCACAATTTCCCTCTCTAAAGACTGGTCCCTTCTTTCAACATGCCCAAAGTACATCAGATGGAGCTTCAGAATCCTTGCCTCCAAGGAACAACTGAGCTTCACCCTCTCCAGGATGAACCTGTTTGTTCTCCGAGCAGTCCATAGTATATTCAATACTCTTCTCCAGCACCACAGCTCAAAGATATTGATTCCTCTTTTATTATCCCTAGTCATTGTCTAGCTTTCTGATACAAAGCAAGTGATTTTGGAGATCACTGCCTGGATCAGGTGCACCTTAGTCTCCAGAATGACATTGTTACTTTTCAGGACTCTAGAGAGGTTCCTGACAGCAAATTTTCCCAGTGTAATTCATCTTTTGATTTTTTGAATGCTGGTACCACAAGTGTTGATTGTGGAACTAAGCAAATTGAAACTGTTAACAATCGCAAATCTCTTCACTGACTATCATGATGCTGCCAATCAGCCTAGTGGTGAGAATCTTTGTTTTCTTTGATATTGAGCTTCAGTCCATATTGAAGGTTTCAGTCCTTGATATTCTGCTCCAAATGTCTCAGGTTCTCCTCAGTTTTGACAAGGTTGTGTCATCTGCATAACACAGATTGTTGATGAGTCTTCCTCCAATCCTGATGCCATTGGAAACTTCTAAAGATTAAATCCCTTTGCTCATTAGAAGGATTTTCCAACAGAGTGAAAAGAAAACCTACTGACTGGGAACACCCCCAACCCCCAAACATTTGGCAATACTATTTCAGAGAAAGGTCTCATATGAAAAGTTTATAGAATCTTAGAGGGCTTCCACAACAAAAAGATTGATAACACAATTACAAAATGCGCAAAAGACATGAAAAGTCTTTTCTCAGTGGATGATATTCTTGATATCCTCCCACAGCTCATCTGGTCTTCGCTCCTTAGTGTTCAAGGCTTAAAACCTGTTCCTGAGATGATTTTGAAATTAAGGTGCAATTGACTTAAGTGCAAATTTTGTTTCCTATGGATTTGATTTAACCATGTTTAGCTTTAATTTGAACTTGCATATGAGTAGTGATGATCTGTTCCACAGTTAGCACGTGGCCTGCTTTTCACACCTGATATTTAGCTGCTCCAGTGATTCTTCCCAGATGTCGTCGATCTGATTCCTGTGCATACTATCAGGTGAAATCCATGTGTATAGTGTGCATTTTTGTTTCTTATAAAAGTTATTTGCAATGAATAAATCATTGATTGTATAGGATTCAATCATTCTATCTCCAGCCTCATTTCCGTCACCATGCAATGCTTTCTGTCTAGTGATAATTCTTCCCTGTTTTGAACTTTTGCATTCCAATCACCCATTATTATTAATGCATTTTGATTGCAAGTTCAATTGATTTCTGACTATAAATGTTGATAGAAATCTTCTACTTCTTCCTTTTGGGCTCTAGTTGTTGGTGTATATATTTGATAGTGGTATTCACTGGACTTCCTTGTATTTGTGTGGCTATTATCCTGTCACTCACAACATCGTGTTTCAAGATGAATCTGTTGTTGTCATTTGCGGTCGAGTTGCCTGCAACTCATAGCAACCCTATGTGAAACAACTATGAACCCAGTCCTATCCTATTTCAGTCTTACTGACTCCAATACACCTGCCCCATTGCCCTAGTTACTGTATCAATCCATCTTATCTTGGGCCTTCTTCTCTTCCACTGTTCCTTTACTTTTCCAAGCCTGGTGTCCTTCTCTCAGGGCTAGTTCCTCCTGGCCATGTGCCCAAAGTATGTGAGATAGAGGTTCAAAATCCTAACTTCCCAAGAGTGACTTGGTTTCACCCTCTCCAAGACGATTTGTTTTCTTGGTGACCCATGATATGTTCAAGACTTTTTCCATCCCCTCAACTCAAAGCCATCAATTCTTCTGTAATCTTTAGTCAATGTTCAGCTCTCTGATGCATAGCAACCCCATTTTTCCCTCACTTTTTCATCTTCCGCATAGTAGGTCATATGATTGTCTGATTCAAACTGTTCCATGCCAATCCATGTCATTCCTCCTCATAAAGTCTAACCTCTCGAATGATCTGTTACAGGAAGCTAGAAATATGAATTCTCTACGAGCTCAGTGACAAGGTCCTTGTCTTTTCAGTTGTTTTCCCATTTATTGGCGATCTTCATGTAGCTTGACATAAATATTCCCTATCTATGCTTTACTGGCTTGGTTAACTTCTTATATTTCAAAAGGATTAAATAAAAATAAACTCGACACTATTTCTGCCTCATAAACATAACTGAGAATGCATTTAAAAATTAAATTATAACCAGAGACATGTGAAATATAGAATAGTCATTGCTGTGAGTCAAAATCCATTTATAGCTGACCTTCCATTGGGTTTCTAAGACTGTACATTGCATAGGAGGAGATTGCTCATCTTTCTCTTGAGGACGTGCTGATAAATTAGAACAGAGAAGTGCTGCCTCTTAGTTAACAGTATAACTCTCTACTGATTATGCCACCAGATTCCCTGAAATACAGAATACAATCTATTTCCCAAGTACTGTCTTAGAACAAGCACAAAGTAGATATTTCTATTAAAAATAGAAATTGGAGGGAATAAAGGGATAACAGGCACCACAAATGTTAAAAACCTCAAAGAACATATTACATTAACTCTCAAGGCTTAAAAATATTTTTCTCATGTTATACCCTGCCCTCCAGACTCTGGGTATTGCTTTTTGGATCCTAGGTAGAGACTCCTTAACCTTAGGCTTCAATTCTATCATCCAGTATAATTGACACAGCCACTCTGCTGCTTTGCCTTTGCTGTTAGCGGCTGTCTTGTTGACTGCAATTTACAGCAACTCTATTAACATAAATCTCGAACTTTTCTATCCTGCACCAGCCTCACTATCTCTGATATTATAGTCACTGTGTAAAACCATCTTGTTGAGGGTCTTCCTCTCCTTCTCTGACTCTCCACCCTTCCGAGGATGGTGTCCTTTCCCAAGGATTGGACTCTTTTGACAACATGCCCCAAAGGTGACTATATTCTCTTTGTCATCTAAATAACCTCCTTACTTTCTTACTGGCGAGCTCTGTCCCTTTCACCCTTTGGATATGGCAATCCTGCCCCCTCAGCTTTGAGCAGTAGCTCCATCTTTGCCAAAATGAAAGTCAAACCTACACTTTGATCTTACATTTTAAAATATTAAATTTTAAAATACGGGGTTCTATGATTGTGCCCTTTGAGACAGTGACTGTGGCCCTTCCCCATGGAAGACTGTGGAGCCTCTACTTCCTGTGTTCTTTCCAAAAAAGCTACTCCAGAAATGATCCTTTTCTTTTCATGGAGGACAACAAATGTATCTTCCTGGACTGTTTCCTGCCTGTAGAATCCCAAGAGGCATAAAATGTTCTTTTCTTTTGAACATTCTCTGCCCACTTCAGTCTAAATTGATAGGTTTTTTGCTGTAGTGGCTAGCTAGATCCAGCAGTTTTAAATTTAATCTCTTTAACAAAAGGTTGTGCAGCCACTTCCTTGGTAAAAATTCTATAAAAATGCCACAGTTTGTACAATAAAATTTTCCAAACCTTTAAATTTTGCTTTTATTTTTGCACAGCTCATTTTCAAGTCTGTCTTTTTCTTCTCATATGCTGTTATAAAGAGCAAGTATAAAACCACATGGTCCATCTTGGTTAGAAATTTCCCTAAATATTAAAGGTTATCATTTATATTTTCCACCTTCCACAATTTGCCACTTTGCTGTGGAGAGGTAACGCATGGTTGCTGTGATGTGAAACACTGTGACACTGATATGGCAATAGCCATGATGGTTACCCGTAATGGACAGTGTTTGTTGGAGCTCCCAAATTAAGATAGGCTTGGAAGCAGCAGTGGCATCCACTTCCTAAACAGTGCGTCTCCGGAAACTCTATGAACTTGGAGAAATGAAGATAGGGTTCAGGTCTTTTGTTCCTAGAGTTGCTAGTAGTCATCCTTGACTTGACAGCACTTAACAACAACAACAACCACCACCAACCATCTTCCATAAAATACTTAAACAGTTCAGACAAGTTCTTTGCCATTGTAGAAAAAGTATCATATTCTTCACAGCCCAGCCATGGACTCATCATTTTAAAATGTCACTAAAACAGGGTTTAATGTCCTCCTTTTACACAACATTCTACTGCTGGCTTCACATATATTTTGTAAGATAATAGAGAGATTTTCTAGATAGTGTCTCACTTTCACGTAAGACCTGAACACAATTATTTTTGATGTCCATAATTCTAATAGTATCTTCAAGTGTATCTTGACTTTTGCTGTTGTTGCTTTGGGTGTTAATAGGATGACTAAGATTCATAGAGACTCTGTGAACTACAGATCTGAATCTTGTCCTGTCCTGCACCATAAGTCACTATTTTAACACATCTTGTTGAGGATCTTTCTCTCTTTTTCTTACCGTCAACTTTTCCCAGTATGTGTTTCTTCCTAAGGACTGCCCTGCCCCCCGCTCAACAACATGCTCAAAGAAACAAAGTTTCAGCATCCTTCCCTGTAAGGAGGACCTTGGTGGCACTTCTTCCAAGACAGACTTTCTTGTTCTTTTGACAGTTCAGGGATCTTCAGTACTTAGACATCTTAAACTATTCCAGCCGCTGTCATTACACAATTACCAAAGCACTGCCACACTTTATGTATTTGTTAGATCAGTGTCTAGTCTGGATTTAATATTCTATCTTAGTCATCTAGTGTTGCTGAAATAGAAATATCACAAGTGGATAGTTTTAAAAACAGAAATTTATTTTCTCAGAGTGTAGGAGACTGGATGTCTGAATTTAAGGAGTTGCTTTGTTAACCCAGCAGTTCTGTGGGAGAAAGATGGGCAATCTCCTCTTGTGCAATCTACAGCCTCAGACACCTACTGACTTGTCAGTTATGAGTTGGTTTTGACTTTATGGCAATGGTATTTGAGTGAGGGGCTTTTTTCTGTCAGCTTTTGATGATGTGTTTTCTCTGCTGAACTTTTTCCTAGTTCTTGACATCAATCTTTTACATTTTTGCTTTTATATTTCAAATGACATTGACTCAAATTACATGACAGTAATCCTGACTCATTGATGTAGTACAAACAACCCATCTCATTCCCAAATGGGATTTTAAACCATAAGTTTAGAGGAAATTTTTTATAACACATATTTCTGTGTGTGTGTGTGTGTGTGTGTGTGTGAGAGAGAGAGAGAGAGAGAGAGAGAGTGTTCAATTCTTTTAAGGACCTAGTTAACAAGTAACTAAAATACACAAATTATAGGCTATTTATTGGTTGTTTGAAAATGAATTTAGACTATAGTTATTTGTTTCTTAATGATCGAATGGATGAACAATAATATTTTTCCATATACTCTACATTATAAAACAAAATTAATGTTTGCTTTCATACTGTTTTAGATGGGTCTTCATTGTTTTGATTAACAGCATTATTATATCAGAGTTGGTCTAGTTGATTCTATTCATCTGCATAACCTCAGATGATGCTTCACTAGATGCTTCACTTCCTTCCTTTGGCATTGGACACATTTATTTTAGATTTTTTGGATGTTGGGACATTAATACAGTGAATAAATCCACAGAAGCCTCTTGATTGCTTGCAATTCTCAGGTCAACAGGTAAAACACACCTTGTTTTTTATTTGTTACCATTTTATTGATGCTTGCTTATGTGAAGTAAATAAATAGAAACAGTGTGTAAAGTTGTGGGGAAAAGGGGTCTTGACTAATTTTTGGAACATAAAAGCAGGCACATATCTCTTTGATATGTGCCTCCAATTTCATTTCACTGGTTTGGGAATCTGTTCACTAATTACTACACAATTACCTTCAAGCATTATCATCATACAGGAGTGTAAAATTACGACCATCACAAGAAGCATGAGTGTGTAGCAAATTATTGTTTGTGTTTAACTGCAATCAGATAGGCTATGTCCAATTAGCATACGTTTTACTGCTGCTTCCTTATATTTTAAGTTGAACAAGTTCAGATGCTATTTTAACAACTTAAGCCTTTTCTTTACCTTTTTAATTTATCAAGCAGGAATTTTCTCCAACATCCTCACTGGTCATTGGAAACTGAAAAAATCAGTCTCTAAAATAGGGCCATTTTCATTAATATGCTCAACACTTCACTCCTTCCTCCTTCTAAGAAGACTTTGCAGACCACTTTTGCTTCACCTAGCTACAATGATTCGGGAAGCATCAAAATAAATTGAATGGGATACATATAATCACTGTACCAAAAATAATTGGCTGACAAGAAACTACTTCCAAAAGTTATCATATATCAAGAACCTATGGTGATGAAAGAATAAGTTCAAGGTATACTAAAGGCATCAGTAATACCTAAGACCTCAGGAATTGATAGGATCCCAATTGACATATCTTAATAAATACGTGCAAGCCTGTATGTGCTCACCGTTCTGTGCTAAGAAATTTAGAAGATAGTAACCTAGCCAATTGACTGAAAGAGATTTATATTTGTTCCCATTCCCCAAAATGTAATGCAACAGAATATGGAGATTATCAAGGAATCTAATATGTAAATAGAATACTGATAAAGATTATAAAAAGCTAGAATAGTACATCAACAGAGAATTGCTAGAAATTCCAACTGTCCTAAGAAGAGGTGGTGGCACTAGGGATATCACTGCTACTGTCAGATGGACCTTGAATGAAAGCAAAGAATACCAGAAGGATGTCAATTTGTGTTTTATTGACTATGCAGACATTTTACTGTGTAGATCATGACAAATTATTGTTAAAATTGAAAATAATTGGAATCTCAGTATACTTAATCATGCTCATGTGAAATCTATATCTAGACCAAGAAGCTGTATCCAAACAGAGCAAGGGAACACTGCAATTTTTAAAATTAGGAAAGATGTGAATCAGGGTTGTATCATTCTCCATATCTATTTAATATGTATACTGAGCAAATAATTTGCAAGGCTGTACTTTTTGAAGAAGTGGCATCAAAAGAAGACTCGCTAGCAAATTGTTATGCAGATCACATAACCTTGCTTACATAAAAGAAGATGTAAAATGCTTGCTATAGAATATCAAAGATTACAACCTCCAATATGGATTGGAAAACCAAAATCCTTAACTCAAAATAAAAATCAGTGACAGATAGGAACAAGATTGAAGTTGTTAATGATTTCTCTTGCTTGGATCCACAATCAACACCCTTGGTAGGAACAATGAAGAAATCAAAAGACATGTTGCATTGGGAGAATCTGGTGTCAGGGAACTATGCAAGGTGTTAAGGAACAATTATATCAGTTTAAAGACTACGGCAGTCCTGATCCAAGCCATGGTCTTTTCAGTACTTTCTATGCATCTGAATGTTGGACAATGAATAAGGATAGTAGTAGAATTGTTATCCTTATTCATTGTCCAGTTGATGCAAACATGGTTGACTCAGGTGCACCTCAATCTTTAAACAGACATTGTTACTCTTTAGCACAT
>NW_006399815.1:16981713-16990954 GCF_000299155.1 Elephantulus edwardii | reverse complement strand
ATCTCTATTTGCAACTTTTTGAGAAAGCGCCACATTGCTTTCCACAGTGGTTGCACCATTTTGCACTCCCACCAACAGTGAATATTGGAGAGGTTCTTAATAACAAATTTTCCCATTGCAACCTGTCTTTTGATTTCTTGACACTGGTACCAAGAGTGTTGATTGTGAAGCCAAGTGACTTCACATAGAATCATGAAATCATTAACAACTTCAGTCTCTCCCCCATCTATTATGATTTTGTCTCTTGGTTCAGCGGTAAGATTTTTTTTATGATGAGATATAATCGATATTGATCTTTGATCTTCTGTAGCAAGTATTTCATGTCCTCTTCATATTTTCAAGCCGGGTTGTATCATTTGCATAGTGCAGATTATTTAGGAATCTTCCCCAATCCTGATAACATATTTTTCTTCATAAAATCCAGCTTCTTAAATTATTTGCTCAGTATAGGAGAACAAACAGGTTTGTCCTGGAGAGGGTGAAGCCAGAGTGTTCCTTGGAGTCAAGGATTCTGAAGCTTCGTCTGACATATTTTGGGCATGTTGCAAGGAAGGACTGGTCCTTGGAGAGGGACATCGTGTTTGGCAGAGTGGAGTGGTGGCGAAGGAGAGGAAGACTTTTGATGAGATGGATTGATTCCGTGACTGGAGCGGTGGGAATAAGTGTGTTTGAGATGGCTAGGTTGGTACAGGATAGAAGAGCATTTAGAACTCTTGTACATAGGGTTGCTATGAGTCACAAGCGACTCGATGGCACATAACAACAACAACAACAACATACATAGTGAATAGGTATGGAGAAAAGATATAACCCTGACACAAATAATTTCTGATTTTAGACAATGCAATATTTTTCCCCCTCTGACAACAGCTTCTTGTCATATGTATAGGTGTCTAAAATAGAGAAACTAGGACATCGGGGCATGGAGCCATGAGCATCTCTGTGAAAGGGCCAGAGGGTGTAAGAAGAGCACAGCCCCTCACTGACCCAGAGCAGAAAAGAGATAAAGAGCCTGTAGCCCAGCTCCTTGGTTCCTCTAGAGCCCCAGCAGCCAAGGTTCATTTATTTGTTCCTGACTCACAGATTCATAGTTATGGTACCCACAATGGGGATTATTACGGAAGTGAGTGGAGGAGTCAAAGAATATCTCACAATACAATGCCATTCTTTGGCTCAACAGTTCCAAGGCACAATTCCTCAATAAGTCCAGGCTCAGGTTTCAGTTCAGCAGTCAAACCTAAACCATCTAGTAAGGTATACCTCAGAGTAGTTATAATCAATCATTTGGAAAGGTTTGCCTCAGAGCAGTTATAAGTCAGCTTCTCCTTCAAACATATGGCAAAAATAGCCAAACCTTTAACTAATTTAATTTAATTTAGCCAGCACAAATGCAAGAAGCTTCAGGTCTGGCCTTGTCACAGTTTATCCATAGCAATGCCATGGTCTCTCCATACCAGGGTGTTGCCACCACAAGCCTAGCTTGCCTCAGATCTTGCCCACCTCAAGTCTTTCTGCTTAGTGTGGGAAAAACTCTTTCTCTTATCCTAGTCCTGTAGCTGATGCTGATTTGCAAGACAATGTGTCTTCAATTAAAATAGCCGGAGACTAGAAGCTAAATAGCTAAAAAGGTCAACTTTTAGGCTAATATTAAAGCCCATCCCCTGGCTTTTCTTTGCCATAATTTCTCATTATTTGATGGATCAGGTTTCTCCTCACCATCATCTCTATTTAGGAAAATATGTAAGCCAGTTGCTTAATCCTTATATCTTAATCTCCCATTTCAGATAGCAAACTTTTAATTTGCCCAATCTTATCAAAACAGTACTCTGAGGAAATAAGCATATCTTTTTTATCTGAAGCATCTTCTCTTACAGTTTAATCCATATATATAAACAAAGGTCTAGTCCAGAACAAACCATCAGGTTACAGCAGTTTACAGTAGCTCTCAGAATGAAACATGTTCTCTTTGTCTGGTTGGGTTCTGGTCAACAAATCCTCGGGGATTAGCTGCCAACTCAGGAGTTCACATATCTCCCTATTTCAGACATTACTCAATTTTAGGCCGACATGAGCCAAGTCAGCAAATCAGGGATTCCTAGGTCTACTCCACAAACCAGTAATCCTTCTTCATTTGTCCATTCATTATACTAGATGGACAGTGCTGAAGGAACAAGTCCAAACTCAGTCTGCCTCTTCGTTACTGTGTATTTTCCATTTCCACTCATCAAGTGGATTCAGTTAGTCACCATGAGTTGAGCATACTCACCAGTTTCCTTGAACTTTAAAGTCCTGGAAAGGGAGTTCTGATGCTTCCTCCTTCCTCTCATTAAGTAGATCCATGGAGTCATCATGAGGTAAGAAAACTCATCAGCTCTTTTTGCCTCAATTTCTTTGCAAAAACCACTTTTTTTCCTGCCTGTCTACTTTCTCCTCAATTGTTACTCTCCTCAGACTATTGAGTGGGGCTTAATCTTCTTAGGATAAGCTCCATAAGTGTAAGATAAGTGTCAAGTTCGACTACTATACACATTCTTTTAGGGCAAATTAAATCCCTTTTTGAATACCCAATTATTATCCAACTGACTTACATTCTTCCTCTAATTACAGTTTGTCCCAATTGACAAAAACCTTAATCATCTTTTCAATGTATTTTAGCATTAAATGAATAAAAACCTTAATATTCCTCCCCCCCCCCCGTATATCTTAACATTCTGTTGTTGTTGTTGTGTACCATAGTGTCAGAACTGACCCGTAACTGACCCTCCAGCTGGTTTACAGAGTCAGTTAATGACATGGGAGGAGATTGCCCATCCTTCTCCTACAGAGCAGCCGGTGGCCTCGAACACTTGCCTTCAAGATTGTAGTGCAGCTTCTTGCCACTAGGCCACCAGAGCTCCCTGTCTACAAAACCTTAATCATTTCTCAAGTATGTTGTTGTTATTATTGTTGTTACATGCCATCAAGTCACCTGTGACTCCTAGTGACCCTATGTACAACAGCTCTGAAGCCTGCCCTGTCATGGAGAAGTCTCACTAATTCCTACACACCAACCCCCATTCCACAAATACTGTGTCAACCCATCTCATCCAGGGTCTTCCTCTCCTGCGCTGTCTTTCCACTTTCTGAGTGTAATGTCCTTCTTCAAGGACTCTCTTAGCCATGTGTCCAAAATATGTGACATTGATCTTCAATATCTTATCCTCCAAAGAGATTAAATTAAAAAAATTTGCTTTTATAATATAGCTCCCTGTAACATTATAGCATATGAAGGAGGAAAAAAAAACACCCTAAAACATCATACATAGGCTTTTAAAGAAATTCTTAGATTCATCATCATCTTCATCTTCAGACACTTTTGTTTCAGGCCAAAAAGCAGGTTCTCTAATTTTCTTTCTATTTTAGTAAGAGCAAAAGTAACTTTTTTAGGTTTTCTCTCCCTCTTCATAGAAAGAAATAATAATCATTTTAATTGTACATCTTTCCATGCTGCACATTCACAAAAACAAACCATCAGTTTGTGAGTCTGAAACAATGAATTCCACTCCTGACACCAGTGTTTAAAAAGGAGAAAACAGGACATAGAGGCACAGAGTCATGAGCTCTCTCTAAAATGATCAGAAGGAGTAAGAATAGCACAGGCCCTCATTGGCCCAGAAAGCAGGAAAAGAGCCCATAGCCCAGCACTAGGGTTCCTATAGAACCCAGAAGCAGAGGTTCAGTTATTCATTGCTAACTCACAGACTTAAAGCTGTGGTACCAACAGTGAATGAATACAAGTCTAGGCCTCACCCAACGTTTCA
Organism: Elephantulus edwardii; assembly: GCF_000299155.1. Taxonomy (NCBI): domain Eukaryota; kingdom Metazoa; phylum Chordata; class Mammalia; order Macroscelidea; family Macroscelididae; genus Elephantulus; species Elephantulus edwardii. Next base: position 16,987,154 of record NW_006399815.1, on the reverse strand, counting down.
AGGCAGAATTCCTCAATAAGTCCAGGCCCCAGTTTCAGTTCAGCAGTCAAATCCGAATTATTAAGCAAGGTTTGCCTCAGAATAGTTATGAAAAAAATCATCCAATAAGGTTTGTCTCACAGCAATTATAAGTCAGCTTCTCCTTTAAACATCTGGCAAGAACAGTCAAACCTTTAATTGCAGCCAACACAAAAGCAAGAAGCCTCAGCTTATGCTTTTCCACCATTTCTCCACAGCAATGCTAACATCTTTGCAAACCATGGTCTTGCTCTCACCATGGTCTTGCCACCACTAGCTTAGCTGACCTCAATTCTTGCTGTTCAGTGTAGGAAGCACCATTTCTTTTATCCTACTACCACAGTTGATACTGACTTGCAAAACCACGTGTCTGCAATTTAGGTAGCTGCAGACCAGAGGCTAATTGGCTAAAAAACCCAACATTTAGGTCAACACTACAATAGGTTTAAGTAACATCTTTGTTTGTAAGTGCTTCAAGTTTATTTCTGCAAAAAAAGGTTGTCATTTGTTTAATGCAGGTTGTTGATGAATCTTCCTTCAATTCTAATGTTTTACTCTTCTTCATGACTAAGCACCTAGTCGCTAGACTCCATTTTTAAAGGCCAGTTGCATGCATCTCCCTATTTGCATAATACCTAATTTTTCAAGATAACTTCACTTTTTCTTTCCTAAAAAAAGCCAAATAAATATAAAGCTTTCCCCATGCCTTTAACTGACTGCAGTTTTTCTTCCAAAATTTCCCTTCCTAATGTTGTTTGTTGTTGTTGTTATGTGCCATTGAGTCGCTTGTGACTCATAGCGACCCTGTGTGCAAGAGCTCTAAATGCTGTTCTATCCTGTGCCAACCTAGCCATCTCAAACGCACTTATTCCCACCACTCCAGTCACAGAATCAATCTATCTCATCGAAGGTTTTCCTCTCCTTTGCCGCCCCTCCACTCTGCCAAACATGATGTCCCTCTCCAAGGACTAGTCCTTCCTTGCAACATCCCTTCCTATAGATTACATTTTTTTTTCAAGGCACTAGCCTCCATCTCCTTTTCACTTATCACAAGTGAAAATAATACTTGCTCATTTATACTATTTTTCTATGGAATTCTTTACTTATATAAAATGCAAAGACTTTTTGAGTCCAATGTAGACTGTGGTATTTAGTATGCACAAACATACATACACACCTAGAAAAATTATTGCAGTCATATATTCTTTTGTACAAACTTAAAAAAAATAAATGGAATATGACAGAAATATATTAAAAGGATATTTGTCTTACAATGAACTGGAAACTAGGATGATAAAAAGGAAAGTAAAAACACCTTGTATGCATGATCTAAGAAATTAGAAAAATAAGAAAAAGAAAAATCAGGAGAAACAACTTACACATTCTAGCATTGTATCTTATACACATTTACTGACATAAACCTGGTAAAACATTTGTTAAAACATAAAGTTATGAGAACAGTAAGGGTCTGAAACAAAGTATGTTTTATTTTAATACATAAGTGGTACTATCTTAGCATTTAAAGGCAACATAAAATAAAAAAAATAAACATAAAAAAAGACAAGACAGAATAGAACAGACTCACTTTTGCAACAAGGAGTCACCTGATTGAGAAGAGGTCTAAGACGGTGATTCAAAGAAAGGAGCAGAATTTGAACCAGAGGCCAGAGTAACCTATGCACGGGTCAACATACATAATAAGTTTTGCCCCACTTCCCTGTATCCCTTGTATCCAAGCACACAGCAGAGGAAGGAAATTTCCAAACATCATTGTGCAAATATCACCCCCATTTTACGCCTGAAAAACACCCTTCCCCATGTAAAAAAACTCAGAAAGCCTCTGAATATTTGCTTAGTTGGAGAGATATGCTTGCATTCCTCCAAGGTCTTGTGTGTTCTCTTTTTTTATGTTTTCTTATTTTCTAATACATCTGTATCTTTCCTATTAACTTGTGGCCTAGTGGTAAGAAGTTACTCTACAAACTCAGAGGCACATGGTTTGAATCCACCAGCTGCTGCACAGGAGGTAGAAGGGTGATCTCCTCATATTTGATTAACTGCCTCTGACAATCCTCTGGAGGGTCAGCTATGAGTTGGTTCTGACTTAGTGGTCCATACCAACAAAGAAAACAACACTACCTAGTAAATTTATAGTCTTTCCTTCTGAAAAAAAAAAACCACAAAAAACTATATAGTAATATAATTATAAAACCAACATCAGTTTTCTTCAGCCTGCAAAAGGAGTTACTTAGCCTCCAAGTCTATTTCTTGTCTTTAGTCATGTAAAGTAGTTTGATCTGTCTGTTTACCAGAAGAGGAAATGCATCTCTCCTAGATCTCTTTGAGGCTGTTTCCCCAGTTGTATGTAAATTGCATGTTAATCTGCCTGTTTACCAGGAAGGAGACTGTCCCCTTACTGAATTACTAGTATTAGTAAATTAGTATCTCACCCAGGTATATAAACCCAGGACCACTCCCAGACAAGGAGGCAGTCTTTAAGGCTGAGACTCACTGTCCTCCACAGATCTGTAATAAAGTGCTTTTATGGAAAAAAAAAACAAAAACAAAACCAAAAAGAGCCAAAACAACAACAACAACAAAACACCTGCCTGAATTTCAAGTTATCATTTAAGACCTACCATCTGGCAACAACTTGATAGAAACAAGGGAGATAGGAAGAAAATAAATATTTATATATATATGTCTATGGATATGTATTTTATCTATAGATATATACACATACACATATACATACACATACACATAACGAGTGAATGTGTGAGTGTGTTTCCAGTGTGAATGCATCAAAGAGAATTTATTTGCCTTATTTACTAGGAATTTTCTAATGCTGAAGATAACATTAGCAAATGAATAACTTTTATGTGACTTAATATGAATGTTGATAGGTATGTTTTTAAGTTTTAAAAAGAAAGGTTAAAATTTTTAATTCTTGTAACTATACTGCTTTTATTATTAAGTGCTGTAGAGTTGGAAACAACTCATAAATGACAATCTAGAGGGTTTCAGATGCTGCAAATGGCCACAGAAGACACCGTTCATCTTTCTCCCATAAATGTGGATTTGATCCTCATGCCTTTAGGTTACCAGAGCACCATATTGTTGTAAGATAATCTATTTCAGAAATATATGCTTATAAACATTACAAAATCACTTGGAATGGATGATTTTCTAGGTCATGTTGTAATTGTTACGTACCTTCAAGTTGCCTGCGACTCATAGCAAACTTATGTACAATAGTTCTGAACTCTGTGCTATCCTGAGCCAATCTCACTGTCTCTGACACATCTACCCCTATTATCCCAGTTAACTGTCAATCCATCTCATCTGGAGTCATCTTTTTCTGTGCGGTTCCTCCATTTTTCCAGTATGATGTCTTTCTCCAACAACAGGTCGCTCCTTGCCATATGCCCAAAGGAGCTTCAAAATTCTTGCCTCCAAAGAGCAGCCTGATTTCATCCTCTCCAAGTCAGACCTGTTTGTTCTCTTGGCAATCCATAGTATGTTCAATATTCTTCTCCAGCACCACATCTCAAAGACATCTATCATCCTTAGTCATTGTCCTGTTCTCTGAGGCATAGCAAGTAATTGTAAAGACTATGGCCTGGATCAGACACACCTTAGTCTCTAGACCTACATTGTTGCTCTTCAGTACTCTGGATAAGTCTCTGACAGCAGACTTTCCCAATGCAATTCATCTTTTGATTTCTTGGCTATTACTACCAAGAATGTTGCTTGTGGAGATGAGCAAGCTGAAGTTATTAACAATCTCAATCTCTTCTCCATTTATCATGATGCTGCCAATCAGCGCAGTGGTGAGAATCTTTGTTTTCTTGATGTTTAGCTTCAATCCATATTGAAATCTGCAGTCCTTGACCTTCTGCAGCAAATTATTCAAATTAACTGTTGGAGTGAGAAGAAAAATGCCCAGTAACAATATTTGTTTTTGCCCTCGAGTCTAGTACAACTCGCAGTGACTCTATGACTAAAAGATCTGAACCCTGTTCTATCCTGTGCCATTCTCATTCATACTTCCTAAAACACAAAAGCCCATTGCAGCAGTCACCATATTAATCCACCTGATTGAGGGTCTTTCTTTCCTTCTCTGACTCTCTACCCTTCCTAGCATCATGTCCTTCTCCAAAAAATAGCACCTTCTAGCCACGTGTCCAACCTCAATGTCAGTCCCGTTTTATAACAGTGGCCCTATGCAATATTTGTCCTTTTTGAATGAGATATTTCACTCAGTATAATGTCCTCCAGGGTCATCCTTTTTGTATAATATTTCAAGAGTTCCTTGTTTTTCAGTGCAGCATAGTATTCTATTGTGTGAATATACCAGAGCTTCTCTATCCATTTGTTTGTTAGTGGGCACTTAGGTTGTTTCCAATTCTTTGCTCTTGTGAGCAAAGCTGCAATAAACATAGGTGTGCATTCTCATATACTTCTACAGTTCAAAAATAGAGACTTTCTAGGTGTACAGTGTCCAAATGCCAATTTTTATAATTTATATTGTGTTGTTGTTGATTGCCATTGAGTAGCGCACAGCTCGTAGTGATCCCATGAACAAAAGGCCTGAAGCCCTTTCACAACCATTGCCATATATCAAAGTTCACAGAGTTTCCAGAGGCATGCTTTTTAAGAAGTGGATGCCACTCCTGCTTACTTTAATATTATTTTCTATGTGATATATTTTGCTGTGCCTGGATATTTTAATTAATTTAAAAGGTTTGTAAACTTCAATCATTATATTATCTCTTTTAGATGGGAATTCCACATCTAGTTCGAGAATTATTCGTATTAATGACAAAATCTAGTGTCTTATGCTGAAAGTAATGTTGTTAAATTCCCTCCATTAAGAAGTATATCACATTGATCACACAATTTTATTTATCCTGGTAATAAAGCAATAGAAAAACCAGATCACCTGTCCAGAAAGAGCTTGGGGGAGAAAATTTAGAAAAGGATTCTTTTGTGAGGTGATGTTGTTATGTGCCATCAACTACGATTCATGGTGGCCCTATTGTTCATGACTCTGAACCATGCCCCACTCTGAGCCAACCTCACAGTCCATAGCACACCTGATCCCTTTGCCACAGTCACTGTGTCCATCCATCTCATCCAGAGTCACCTTTTCTTGTAATGATCCTCCATCCTTCTGTGATTTTAGCCTAAAAGTTGGCTTTTTAAAGCCATTATTCTTCTTGTCTCTGGCACTTTAACTGCAGACACCTGGTCTTGCATATCAGAATGGTTTTGCAAAACATCAACAGGTGTTGGGTTAGAATAAGAGAAAGTGCTTCCCACACAAGTCAGCAAAACTTGAGGCAAGATTTGAGGTCAGCAAGGCTTATGGAAGCAATGCCCTGGTAAGAGCAAGACCCTAGTGTGAAGAGACAGTGGCA
>NW_006399815.1:16979092-16981406 GCF_000299155.1 Elephantulus edwardii | reverse complement strand
GAAGTTTTAAAATCTTTGCCTCCAAAGAGTAGCCTAGATTCACCCTCTCCAAGATTAATCTGTTTGTTCTCCTAGCACTCCATGGTATATTCAGTACTCTTCTCCAGCACCACAAATCAAAGGCATCAATTCTTCTTCTGTTATCCTTAGTCATTGCTCAACTTTCTGATGCATAGCAAGTAATTTCAAAGCCCATGGCCTGAATCAGGTGCACCTTAATCTCTAGACTGTCATCATTGCTCTTCAGTACTCTGGAGAGGTCCTTGATAGCAGATTTTCTCAGTGCAATTCATCTTTTGATTTCCTGGCTGCTGATATCAAGGGTGCTGATTGTGGAGTTAAAGAAGTTGAGGCTGTTAACAGTCTCAGTCTTTTCACCATCTATCTTGATGCTTCCAATTGGCCCAATTGTGGTACATATACTCTTACTTATTTATTATTGGAAAATGTTTGTTTATTCATATATTTTAATATCAATGAACATTTATAAGGTAAATCAGTTTTCCACTCAGCTATTCCTACACATTTTGATTAATTACAGTACACACAATGTAATCACATTCTTGCCACGTCTACCCTTTGTTATTTTCATTAAAGCTATTATCCAACCTTCTCTGCTTTATCCTTAGATATAGCTTATGCTGCTCTTTTGACCTTATATTGTTAGTTATTCTAAAGAGTGAATACTTTCTTGTGCATCTACTCACTTTATCCGAAAACTTATTTACCTGGAATTGAACTCACTCAGAGCTGATAATCCAGTGGAGTTTTGGAGGTCGTAAAATGCATGGGAGGAGATTGGTCCTCTTTCTGCATCACACTACCTAGTGGATTTGAACTTTCAGAGAGATTCTACTCTTGGATTGGCAGTGCAAAATCCTCCCAACCACACCACCTGAAGGCCATTGTTCACCTTCCAGGCTTGTATATTGTTTGGCTGAAAGGTGAACTATAAGGGTGAGTTTGTTCTAGGCTTGAAAGGTGACTAAAGAGTTCCACCAGTCTCTACCAGACTGGTAAGCATGGCCACTTTTATGCTATTGAGTTTTGAACTACATTCTTCCTTCACCTTCCCCCACCTAGGATCTTCTACTGTAATCCCTTTTAGAGTGAACAATGGTGGTAGCTAGACACCATCTAATTGTCCTAGTCTCAGGGTTGTAGAGGTTGAAATTCTCATGGCCCATTTTATGTTTTGAGTAATTGTTCTGATGTATCTTTGCTTTCTCCTACCCCTTGTTAGTTCTGGACAAAGAGAGATCAATAGTTGCACTTTAGATAATTGCTCTTTGTTTTGTTTGTTTGGTTTTTGTTTTTTATCTTTTAAGCTTTTAAGACCCAAGTTACTACTTACTAAAGTAGGATGTAGAACTTTGTCTTTGTGGACTGTATTATGCTAGTTGACCTTGATATCCCCCAAGATTATGGTCCTAAGGTCCCAGAACAAGCAAATTATTCCCTTAGGGTTTGTGATTATGCTTAAGAAGGCTACATAGCTTTGTCTCCTCATGACTCACTCTGGCTATATTTACAATATTTATTAATATTAATGTAGAAATATCATCTGTCAAAACTATGTATGGTCATAGGAATAATCTTTATCACCTGTACAAATCTGTACATTTTGCTTGTCTGAATATAGATATCCACTTGTAAATTAATGCTTATCATTGCTATGGTAGCCTAGTGGTAAGGAGTTGTATTGCAATGCCAAAGGCACATGTTTTGAGGCCACCGCTTCCTTCACAGGAGAAGGATGAACAATCATTTGAGAGGCTGCACTTTATGAAAAAGGATGTGGCATCAGGATTGAAACAAAAACTCATTAACAACCTGAATTATACAGATGACATAACCTTGCTCACTAAAACTAAGGAAGACTTGAAGCATTTGCTGCAGAAGGTCAGTAACATCATCTTCATGTCAAGAAAACAAAGATCTTCACCACTGGTCCAATAGGCAGTATGATGATAGATGGAGAAAAGATTGAGGTTATTTACAATTTCATCTTGCTTGGATCCACAATTAACACTCTTGGCATCAGCAGAAACAAAATAAAAAGATAAGTTTCATTGGAAAAATCTGCTACCAAGGACATCTTCAGATTGCTAATGACCAAGAATGTCAGTCTAGAAACAAAGGTGTGCCTGGTCCAGGTCATGATCTTCTCAGCTGCTTGCTATGCTTCTGAGAGCTGGATAATGAATAAGGATGACAAAATCAATGCCTTTGAGTTGTGGTGCTGGAGAAGAGTATTGAACATATCATGAACTGCCAAGAGAACAAACAGCTCTATCCTGGAGATGATGAAAAT
>NW_006399815.1:16976741-16978752 GCF_000299155.1 Elephantulus edwardii | reverse complement strand
TGTCTTCCCTATCTTTAGGGGTATTGTGTTGATTGTATATTTATTTTTGTCTTTACTGCCATATTACTTTTTAATATATGGGAAATACAGTCAGAGCATTCCTTAGAGGCAAGAATGGTAAAGCTTCATCTCATATACTTTTGGCAAGCTGTTAGGAGGGTCTGTTCTTTGGAAAGGGACATCATGTTTGGAAAAGTAGAGAGTCTGAAAAAGATAGGAAGACATTCAATGAAATGGATTGACACAGTGACTGCAACTCAAGGATGTCAGAGATGATGAAAATAGCACAGCATAGGAATGTTCAGATCTGTTGTGTAGAGGGGTCATTATGAGTTGTATTCGACTTGATGGTACCTAAGGACAACATTATCTACTTTTTTTTCCACCACCTTCTTCCTTCCCGTCCTTGCTACTCATCGTAGAACGATATTTACTGTACATAAGCCTTTCTTTAACTTTTTATAGTAGTGGATTAATACAATACTGTCCTATAGTGACTGACTTATTTTAGTCAGAATAATGTCCTCTGGATTCATTCATACTACACAATGTTTTATGAATTCTTCATTATTCTTTCGTGTTGGATAGTACTCTATTGTGTTTATGTACCATAATTTCTTTATTCATTCATCATTTGATGGACACTTAGATTGTTGACATCTGTTTGTTCTTGTAGATAAGACTGCAATGAATTGGGTTTATATAAATACAGTCCTGTCACAGTTCTTATTTCCTTTGCTATATACCTGGAAGTGACATTGCTGGATCAAATGGTATAAATCTAGTAAAGGGATTGCTGGATCAAATAGTATTTCTATTTCCAAATTTGAAAGAGAATACCAAACATAGTATTTCTATTTCCAAATTTGAAAGAGAATACCAAACTGCTTTCCATAGTGGTTGTGCTATTTCACAGTCCCATCAACAGTGCATCTACAGTGATTAGAAATACAGCAATGAAGCAAATTTGTGAAGCTACACTAAAAATTTCCCGAGTTAAATTAAAACATAATCTTAAGAAGTTGCCTTCAAATTAGAGTTGAAATAATATCTCAAAAGTCATACGGTTTTACTGGACACACAAGACTTCTAAAGTCATCTCTATACATTATCAAGGACTTACTTGTTTTTGAAAGGAGAAATCATGACTACAACCTGGGTAAGTAATAATATCACATCCTGGTAATACTATACCATCAAACTTACTGAAAAAAAGCAAACCAGGAGGCAACAGTTGTATTTTCAAATGATTAAATGTTAAAGATGTTTCATATCTGTAGAAGTTATTTATATTCAACATAGAAGTGCCTTGATGATGTGGGTTTATTTACTTGATAATGTCAAAATCCTTTTTTTCCAAATTTAGAGCACCATGTGAATGAGGACCTGGACCTTTTCTCCTCCCTTATCTCTTCTGACATATATAAAAGTTTCAGTTTTGGTCTGAAATCTTGTGAAGATCAGCCTTTGATGATTTTCAGTGTATAAGTTGAATTGTGATATTGATAAGATTCCTAAATACTCTATGGACAACCAAGTGAAAAAACAAAACTGTCTTTGAAGACAAGCAGTCAGGGTGCTTCTTTTCTCTCACACACTTTGAACATCTTATCATAAGGGGCCAGTCCCTGGAGAAGGATAGCATGCTCAGAAAAGCAGAGGATCAGCAAAGGAGAAGAAGATCTTTGAAGATGGATTGCAACAATGAAATTAAACTAAGTGGAGATTGTGAAAGTGGCAAAAATTTGAGCAATGTATTGATCTGTTGGGCACAGGACCACCATGAGCCAGGGTTAATGGATTGAGCAATGTTGTGAGCTGTTGTTGTTCATCCCTAGCTCTAAGAGGGAAAGCAAAACAACTATGAGAGATCATCTCATCCCAGAAAGAATAGCAACATTTAACAGAACAGCAAACATCAAATGCTGGTGAGGTTGTGGAGAAACTGGAACCCTTATTCATTTTTGGTGGGAGTGTTAAATGGTGCAACCACTATGGAAGGCAGTATGGT